>NW_027277800.1:0-374833 GCF_030028105.1 Mobula birostris
ACTCTGCCCTGGGGTTTATTCCTCAGTAACATTACCGATCTCTCGGTCTGCCAAGGGGTTTAATCCTCATTACACCGATCCCTCACTCTACCCCGGGGTTTATTCCTCAGTAACATCACCGATCCCTCACTCTGCCCCGGGGTTTATTCCTCAGTAACATCAGCGATCCCTCACTCTGCCCCGGGGTTTATTCCTCAGTAACACAGATCCTTCACTCTGCCCCAGGGTTTATTCCTCAGTAACATCACCGAACCCTCACTCTGCCCCGGGGTTTATTCCTCAGTAACACCAATGTCTGACACTGCACCGGGGTTTATTCCTCAGTAACATCACCGAACCCCCACCCTGCCCCGGGGTTTATTCCTCAGTAACACCGATCCCTCACTCTGCACCGGGATATATTCCTCAGTAACATCACCGATCCATCACTCTGCCCCAGGGTTTATTCCTCAGTAACACCGATCCCTCACTCTGCCCCGGGGTTTATTCCTCAGTAACATCACCGATACCTTCATCTGCCCCGTGGTTTATTCCTCAGTAACACCGATCCCTCAGTCTGCAACGTCGTTTATTCCTCAGTAACATCACCGATCCCTCACACTGCCCCGGGGTTTATTCCTCAGTAACACCGATCCCTCACTCTGCCCCGGGGTTTATTCCTCAGTAACACCGATCCCTCACTCTGCCCCGGGGTTTATTCCTCAGTAACATCACCGATCCCTCACTCTGCCCCAGGGTTTATTCCTCAGTAACACCGATCCCTCACTCTGCCCCGGGGTTTATTCCTCAGTAACATCACCGATCCCTCACTCTGCCCCGGGTTTATTCCTCAGTAACATCAGCGATCCCTCACTCTGACCCGTGGTTTATTCCTCAGTAACACAGATCCTTCACTCTGCCCCAGGGTTTATTCCTCAGTAACATCACCGAACCCTCACTCTGCCCCGGGGTTTATTCCTCAGTAACACCGATCCCTCACTCTGCACCGGGATATATTCCTCAGTAACATCACCGATCCCTCACTCTGCCCCGGGGTTTATTCCTCAGTAACACTGCTTCCTCACTCTGCCCCGGTGTTTATTCCTCAGTAAAATCACCGATCCCTCACTCTGCCCCGGGGTTTATTCCTCAGTAACATCACCGATCCCTCACTCTGCCCAGGGGTTTATTCCTCAGTAACATTACCGATTCCTCACTCTGCCCTGGGGTTTATTCCTCAGTAACATTACCGATCCCTCAGTCTGCCAAGGGGTTTATTCCTCAGTTACACCGATCCCTCACTCTGCCCCGGGGTTTATTCCTCAGTAACATCACCGATCCCTCACTCTGCCCCGGGGTTTATTCCTCAGTAACATCAGCGATCCCTCACTCTGACCCGGGGTTTATTCCTCAGTAACACAGATCCTTTACTCTGCCCCAGGGTTTATTCCTCAGTAACATCACCGATCCCTCACTCTGCCCCGGGGTTTATTCCTCAGTAACACCAATCACTCACACTGCCCCGGGGTTTATTCCTCAGTAACATCACCGAATCCCCACTCTGCCCCGGGGTTTATTCCTCAGTAACACCGATCCCTCACTCTGCACCGGGATTTATTCCTCATTAACATCACCTATCCATCACTCTGCCCCGGGGTTTATTCCTCAGTAACATCACCGATCCCTCACTCTGCCCCGGGGATATTCCTCAGTAACATCACCGATCCCTTAGTCTGCCCAGGGGTTTATTCCTCAGCAACATCACCGATCCCTCACTCTGCCCTGGGGTTTCTTCCTCAGTAACATTACCGATCCCTCGGTCTGCCAAGGGGTTTATTCCTCAGTTACACCGATCCCTCACTCTACCCCGGGGTTTATTCCTCAGTAACATCACCGATCCCTCACTCTGCCCCAGGGTTTATTCCTCAGTAACATCACCGATCCCTCACTCTGCCCAGGGGTTTATTCCTCAGTAACATTACCGATCCCTCACTCTGCCCTGGGGTTTATTCCTCAGTAACATTGCCGATCCCTCGGTCTGCCAAGGGGTTTATTCCTCATTACACCGATCCCTCACTCTACCCCGGGGTTTATTCCTCAGTAACATCACCGATCCCTCACTCTGCCCCGGGGTTTATTCCTCAGTAACATCAGCGATCCCTCACTCTGACCCGGGGTTTATTCCTCAGTAACACAGATCCTTCACTCTGCCCCAGGGTTTATTCCTGAGTAACATCACCGAACCCTCACTCTGCCCCGGGGTTTATTCCTCAGTAACACCAATCTCTCACACTGCACCGGGGTTTATTCCTCAGTAACATCACCGAACCCCCACTCTGCCCCGGGGTTTATTCCTCAGTAACACCGATCCCTCACTCTGCACCGGGATATATTCCTCAGTAACATCACCGATCCATCACTCTGCCCCAGGGTTTATTCCTCAGTAACACCGATCCCTCACTCTGCCCCGGGGTTTATTCCTCAGTAACATCACCGATACCTTACTCTGCCCCGTGGTTTATTCCTCAGTAACACCGATCCCTCAGTCTGCAACGTCGTTTATTCCTCAGTAACATCACCGATCCCTCACACTGCCCCGGGGTTTATTCCTCAGTAACATCACCGATCCCTCACTCTGCCCCGGGGTTTATTCCTCAGTAACATCACCGATCCCTCTCTCTGCCCCGGGGTTTATTCCTCAGTAACATTACCGATCCCTCACTCTGCCCTGGGGTTTATTCCTCAGTAACATTACCGATCCCTCAGTCTGCCAAGGGGTTTATTCCTCAGTAACACCGATCCCTCACTCTGCCCCGGGGTTTATTCCTCAGCAACATCACCGATCCCTCACTCTGCCCCGTGGTTTATTCGTCATTAACACCAATCTCTCACACTGCACCGGGGTTTATTCCTCAGTAACATCACCGAACCCCCACTCTGCCCCGGGGTTTATTCCTCAGTAACACCGATCCCTCACTCTGCACCGGGATATATTCCTCAGTAACATCACCGATCCAGCACTCTGCCCCAGGGTTTATTCCTCAGTAACACCGATCCCTCACTCTGCCCCGGGGTTTATTCCTCAGTAACATCACCGATACCTCACTCTGCCCCGGGGTTTATTCCTCAGTAACATCACCGATCCCTCACTCTGCCCCGGGGTTTATTCCTCAGTAACACTGATCCCTCACTGTGCCCTGGGGTTTATTCCTCAGTAACATCACCGATCCCTCACTCTGCCCCAGGGTTTATTCCTCAGTAACATCACCGATCCCACACACTGCCCCGGGGTTTATTCCTCAGTAACATCACCGATACCTTACTCTGCCCCGTGGTTTATTCCTCAGTAACACCGATCCCTCAGTCTGCAACGTCGTTTATTCCTCAGTAACATCACCGATCCCTCACACTGCCCCGGGGTTTATTCCTCAGTAACACCGATCCCTCACTCTGCCCCGGGGTTTATTCCTCAGTAACACCGATCCCTCACTCTGCCCCGGGGTCTATTCCTCAGTAACATCTCCGATCCCTCACTGTGCCCCAGGGTTGATTCCTCAGTAACACCGAACCCTCACTCTGCCCCGGGGTTTATTCCTCAGTAACATCACCGATCCCTCACTCTGCCCCGGGGTTTATTCCTCAGTAACATCAGCGATCCCTCACTCTGACCCGTGGTTTATTCCTCAGTAACACAGATCCTTCACTCTGCCCCAGGGTTTATTCCTCAGTAAAATCACCGATCCCTCACTCTGCCCCGGGGTTTATTCCTCAGTAACATCACCGATCCCTCACTCTGCCCAGGGGTTTATTCCTCAGTAACATTACCGATTCCTCACTCTGCCCTGGGGTTTATTCCTCAGTAACATTACCGATCCCTCAGTCTGCCAAGGGGTTTATTCCTCAGTTACACCGATCCCTCACTCTGCCCCGGGGTTTATTCCTCAGTAACATCACCGATCCCTCACTCTGCCCCGGGGTTTATTCCTCAGTAACATCAGCGATCCCTCACTCTGACCCGGGATTTATTCCTCAGTAACACAGATCCTTTACTCTGCCCCAGGGTTTATTCCTCAGTAACATCACCGATCCCTCACTCTGCCCCGGGGTTTATTCCTCAGTAACACCAATCTCTCACACTGCCCCGGGGTTTATTCCTCAGTAACATCACCGAATCCCCACTCTGCCCCGGGGTTTATTCCTCAGTAACACCGATCCCTCACTCTGCACCGGGATTTATTCCTCATTAACATCACCTATCCATCACTCTGCCCCGGGGTTTATTCCTCAGTAACATCACCGATCCCTCACTCTGCCCCGGGGATATTCCTCAGTAACATCACCGATCCCTTACTCTGCCCAGGGGTTTATTCCTCAGTAACATTAAAGATTCCTCACTCTGCCCTGGGGTTTCTTCCTCAGTAACATTACCGATCTCTCGGTCTGCCAAGGGGTTTATTCCTCAGTTACACCGATCCCTCACTCTACCCCGGGGTTTATTCCTCAGTAACATCACCGATCCCTCACTCTGCCCCAGGGTTTATTCCTCAGTAACATCACCGATCCCTCACTCTGCCCAGGGGTTTATTCCTCAGTAACATTACCGATCCCTCACTCTGCCCTGGGGTTTATTCCTCAGTAACATTGCCGATCCCTCGGTCTGCCAAGGGGTTTATTCCTCATTACACCGATCCCTCACTCTACCCCGGGGTTTATTCCTCAGTAACATCACCGATCCCTCATTCTGCCCCGGGGTTTATTCCTCAGTAACATCAGCGATCCCTCACTCTGACCCGGGGTTTATTCCTCAGTAACACAGATCCTTCACTCTGCCCCAGGGTTTATTCCTGAGTAACATCACCGAACCCTCACTCTGCCCCGGGGTTTATTCCTCAGTAACACCAATCTCTCACACTGCACCGGGGTATATTCCTCAGTAACATCACCGAACCCCCACTCTGCCCCGGGGTTTATTCCTCAGTAACACCGATCCCTCACTCTGCACCGGGATATATTCCTCAGTAACATCACCGATCCCTCACTCTGCCCCAGGGTTTATTCCTCAGTAACATCACCGATCCCACACACTGCCCCGGGGTTTATTCCTCAGTAACATCACCGATACCTTACTCTGCCCCGTGGTTTATTCCTCAGTAACACCGATCCCTCAGTCTGCAACGTCGTTTATTCCTCAGTAACATCACCGATCCCTCACACTGCCCCGGGGTTTATTCCTCAGTAACACCGATCCCTCACTCTGCCCCGGGGTTTATTCCTCAGTAACACCGATCCCTCACTCTGCCCCGGGGTCTATTCCTCAGTAACATCTCCGATCCCTCACTGTGCCCCAGGGTTGATTCCTCAGTAACACCGAACCCTCACTCTGCCCCGGGGTTTATTCCTCAGTAACATCACCGATCCCTCACTCTGCCCCGGGGTTTATTCCTCAGTAACATCAGCGATCCCTCACTCTGACCCGTGGTTTATTCCTCAGTAACACAGATCCTTCACTCTGCCCCAGGGTTTATTCCTCAGTAAAATCACCGATCCCTCACTCTGCCCCGGGGTTTATTCCTCAGTAACATCACCGATCCCTCACTCTGCCCAGGGGTTTATTCCTCAGTAACATTACCGATTCCTCACTCTGCCCTGGGGTTTATTCCTCAGTAACATTACCGATCCCTCAGTCTGCCAAGGGGTTTATTCCTCAGTTACACCGATCCCTCACTCTGCCCCGGGGTTTATTCCTCAGTAACATCACCGATCCCTCACTCTGCCCCGGGGTTTATTCCTCAGTAACATCAGCGATCCCTCACTCTGACCCGGGGTTTATTCCTCAGTAACACAGATCCTTTACTCTGCCCCAGGGTTTATTCCTCAGTAACATCACCGATCCCTCACTCTGCCCCGGGGTTTATTCCTCAGTAACACCAATCTCTCACACTGCCCCGGGGTTTATTCCTCAGTAACATCACCGAATCCCCACTCTGCCCCGGGATTTATTCCTCAGTAACACCGATCCCTCACTCTGCACCGGGATTTATTCCTCATTAACATCACCTATCCATCACTCTGCCCCGGGGTTTATTCCTCAGTAACATCACCGATCCCTCACTCTGCCCCGGGGATATTCCTCAGTAACATCACCGATCCCTTACTCTGCCCAGGGGTTTATTCCTCAGTAACATTAAAGATTCCTCACTCTGCCCTGGGGTTTCTTCCTCAGTAACATTACCGATCTCTCGGTCTGCCAAGGGGTTTATTCCTCAGTTACACCGATCCCTCACTCTACCCCGGGGTTTATTCCTCAGTAACATCACCGATCCCTCACTCTGCCCCAGGGTTTATTCCTCAGTAACATCACCGATCCCTCACTCTGCCCAGGGGTTTATTCCTCAGTAACATTACCGATCCCTCACTCTGCCCTGGGGTTTATTCCTCAGTAACATTGCCGATCCCTCGGTCTGCCAAGGGGTTTATTCCTCATTACACCGATCCCTCACTCTACCCCGGGGTTTATTCCTCAGTAACATCACCGATCCCTCATTCTGCCCCGGGGTTTATTCCTCAGTAACATCAGCGATCCCTCACTCTGACCCGGGGTTTATTCCTCAGTAACACAGATCCTTCACTCTGCCCCAGGGTTTATTCCTGAGTAACATCACCGAACCCTCACTCTGCCCCGGGGTTTATTCCTCAGTAACACCAATCTCTCACACTGCACCGGGGTATATTCCTCAGTAACATCACCGAACCCCCACTCTGCCCCGGGGTTTATTCCTCAGTAACACCGATCCCTCACTCTGCACCGGGATATATTCCTCAGTAACATCACCGATCCATCACTCTGCCCCAGGGTTTATTCCTCAGTAACACCGATCCCTCACTCTGCCCCGGGGTTTATTCCTCAGTAACATCACCGATACCTTACTCTGCCCCGTGGTTTATTCCTCAGTAACACCGATCCCTCAGTCTGCAACGTCGTTTATTCCTCAGTAACATCACCGATCCCTCACACTGCCCCGGGGTTTATTCCTCAGTAACATCACCGATCCCTCACTCTGCCCCGGGGTTTATTCCTCAGTAACATCACCGATCCCTCTCTCTGCCCCGGGGTTTATTCCTCAGTAACATTACCGATCCCTCACTCTGCCCTGGGGTTTATTCCTCAGTAACATTACCGATCCCTCAGTCTGCCAAGGGGTTTATTCCTCAGTAACACCGATCCCTCACTCTGCCCCGGGGTTTATTCCTCAGCAACATCACCGATCCCTCACTCTGCCCCGTGGTTTATTCCTCATTAACACCAATCTCTCACACTGCACCGGGGTTTATTCCTCAGTAACATCACCGAACCCCCACTCTGCCCCGGGGTTTATTCCTCAGTAACACCGATCCCTCACTCTGCACCGGGATATATTCCTCAGTAACATCACCGATCCAGCACTCTGCCCCAGGGTTTATTCCTCAGTAACACCGATCCCTCACTCTGCCCCGGGGTTTATTCCTCAGTAACATCACCGATACCTCACTCTGCCCCGGGGTTTATTCCTCAGTAACATCACCGATCCCTCACTCTGCCCCGGGGTTTATTCCTCAGTAACACTGATCCCTCACTCTGCCCTGGGGTTTATTCCTCAGTAACATCACCGATCCCTCACTCTGCCCCAGGGTTTATTCCTCAGTAACATCACCGATCCCACACACTGCCCCGGGGTTTATTCCTCAGTAACATCACCGATACCTTACTCTGCCCCGTGGTTTATTCCTCAGTAACACCGATCCCTCAGTCTGCAACGTCGTTTATTCCTCAGTAACATCACCGATCCCTCACACTGCCCCGGGGTTTATTCCTCAGTAACACCGATCCCTCACTCTGCCCCGGGGTTTATTCCTCAGTAACACCGATCCCTCACTCTGCCCCGGGGTTTATTCCTCAGTAACATCACCGATCCCTCACTGTGCCCCAGGGTTTATTCCTCAGTAACACCGATCCCTCACTCTGCCCCGGGGTTTATTCCTCAGTAACATCACCGATCCCTCACTCTGCCCCGGGGTTTATTCCTCAGTAACATCAGCGATCCCTCACTCTGACCCGTGGTTTATTCCTCAGTAACACAGATCCTTCACTCTGCCCCAGGGTTTATTCCTCAGTAACATCACCGATCCCTCACTCTGCCCCGGGGTTTATTCCTCAGTAACACCGATCCCTCACTCTGCACCGGGATATATTCCTCAGTAACATCACCGATCCCTCACTCTGCCCCGGGGTTTATTCCTCAGTAACACCGCTTCCTCACTCTGCCCCGGTGTTTATTCCTCAGTAAAATCACC
This sequence comes from Mobula birostris, assembly GCF_030028105.1. Lineage (NCBI taxonomy): Eukaryota > Metazoa > Chordata > Chondrichthyes > Myliobatiformes > Myliobatidae > Mobula > Mobula birostris. The sequence goes on from NW_027277800.1 coordinate 8,311, forward strand.
GATCCCTCACTCTGCCCCGGGGTTTATTCCTCAGTAACATCACCGATCCCTCACTCTGCCCAGGGGTTTATTCCTCAGTAACATTACCGATTCCTCACTCTGCCCTGGGGTTTATTCCTCAGTAACATTACCGATCCCTCAGTCTGCCAAGGGGTTTATTCCTCAGTTACACCGATCCCTCACTCTGCCCCGGGGTTTATTCCTCAGTAACATCACCGATCCCTCACTCTGCCCCGGGGTTTATTCCTCAGTAACATCAGCGATCCCTCACTCTGACCCGGGGTTTATTCCTCAGTAACACAGATCCTTTACTCTGCCCCAGGGTTTATTCCTCAGTAACATCACCGATCCCTCACTCTGCCCCGGGGTTTATTCCTCAGTAACACCAATCTCTCACACTGCCCCGGGGTTTATTCCTCAGTAACATCACCGAATCCCCACTCTGCCCCGGGGTTTATTCCTCAGTAACACCGATCCCTCACTCTGCACCGGGATTTATTCCTCATTAACATCACCTATCCATCACTCTGCCCCGGGGTTTATTCCGCAGTAACATCACCGAACCCTCACTCTGCCCCGGGGTTTATTCCTCCGTAACATCACCGATCCCTCACTCTGCCCCAGGGTTTATTCCTCAGTAACATCAACGATCCCTCACTCTGCCCCGGGGTTTATTCCTCAGTAACAGCGATCCCTCACTCTGCCCCGGGGTTTATTCCTCAGTAACATCACCGATCCCTCACTCTGCCCAGGGGTTTATTCCTCAGTAACACCGATCCCGCACTCTGCCCCGGGGTTTATTAATCAGTAACATCACCGATCCCTCACTCTGCCCCGGGGTTTATTCCTCAGTAACACCGATCCCTCACTCTGCCCCGGGGTTTATTCCTCAGTAACTCCGATCCCTCACTCTGCCCCAGGGTTTATTCCTCAGTAACATCACTGATCCCTCACTCTGCCCCGGGGTTTATTCCGCAGTACCATCACCGATCACTCACTCTGCCCCGGGGATTATTCCTCAGGAATACCGATCCCTCACACTGCCCCGGGGTTTATTCCTCAGTAACATCAACGATCCCTCACTCTGCCCCGGGTTTTATTCCTTAGTAACATCAACAATCCCTCACTCTGCCCCGGAGTTTATTCCTCCGTAACATCACCGATCCCTCACTCTGCCCCAGGGTTTATTCCTCAGTAACATCACCGATCCCTCACTCTGCCCCGGGATATATTCCGCAGTAACACCGATCCCTCACTGTACACTGGGGTTTATTCCTCAGTAACATCACCGATCCCTCACTCTGCCCTGGGGTTTATTCCTCAGTAACACTGATCCCTCACTCTGCCCCGGGGTTTATTCCGCAGTAACATAACCGAACCCTCACTCTGCCCCGGGGTTTATTCCTCCGTAACATCACCGATCCCTCACTCTGCCCCAGGGTTTATTCCTCAGTAACATCAACGATCCCTCACCCTGCCCCGGGGTTTAATCCTCAGTAACATCAACGATCCCTCACTCTGCCCCGGGGTTTATTCCTCAGTAACATCGATCCCTCACTCTGCCCCAGTTTTTATTCCTCAGTAACATCAGCGATCCCTCACTCTGACCCGGGGTTTATTCCTCAGTAACACAGATCCTTCACTCTGCCCCAGGGTTTATTCCTGAGTAACATCACCGAACCCTCACTCTGCCCCGGGGTTTATTCCTCAGTAACACCAATCTCTCACACTGCACCGGGGTATATTCCTCAGTAACATCACCGAACCCCCACTCTGCCCCGGGGTTTATTCCTCAGTAACACCGATCCCTCACTCTGCACCGGGATATATTCCTCAGTAACATCACCGATCCATCACTCTGCCCCAGGGTTTATTCCTCAGTAACACCGATCCCTCACTCTGCCCCGGGGTTTATTCCTCAGTAACATCACCGATACCTTACTCTGCCCCGTGGTTTATTCCTCAGTAACACCGATCCCTCAGTCTGCAACGTCGTTTATTCCTCAGTAACATCACCGATCCCTCACACTGCCCCGGGGTTTATTCCTCAGTAACATCACCGATCCCTCACTCTGCCCCGGGGTTTATTCCTCAGTAACATCACCGATCCCTCACTCTGCCCGGGTTTTATTCCTTAGTAACATCAACAATCCCTCACTCTGCCCCGGAGTTTATTCCTCCGTAACATCACCGATCCCTCACTCTGCCCCGGGGTTTATTCCTCAGTAACATCACCGATCCCTCACTCTGCCCCGGGATATATTCCGCAGTAACACCGATCCCTCACTGTACACTGGGGTTTATTCCTCAGTAACATCACCGATCCCTCACTCTGCCCTGGGGTTTATTCCTCAGTAACACTGATCCCTCACTCTGCCCCGGGGTTTATTCCGCCCTAACATAACCGAACCCTCACTCTGCCCCGGGGTTTATTCCTCCGTAACATCACCGATCCCTCACTCTGCCCCAGGGTTTATTCCTCAGTAACATCAACGATCCCTCACCCTGCCCCGGGGTTTAATCCTCAGTAACATCAACGATCCCTCACTCTGCCCCGGGGTTTATTCCTCAGTAACATCGATCCCTCACTCTGCCCCAGTGTTTATTCCTCAGTAACATCAGCGATCCCTCACTCTGACCCGGGGTTTATTCCTCAGTAACACAGATCCTTCACTCTGCCCCAGGGTTTATTCCTGAGTAACATCACCGAACCCTCACTCTGCCCCGGGGTTTATTCCTCAGTAACACCAATCTCTCACACTGCACCGGGGTATATTCCTCAGTAACATCACCGAACCCCCACTCTGCCCCGGGGTTTATTCCTCAGTAACACCGATCCCTCACTCTGCACCGGGATATATTCCTCAGTAACATCACCGATCCATCACTCTGCCCCAGGGTTTATTCCTCAGTAACACCGATCCCTCACTCTGCCCCGGGGTTTATTCCTCAGTAACATCACCGATACCTTACTCTGCCCCGTGGTTTATTCCTCAGTAACACCGATCCCTCAGTCTGCAACGTCGTTTATTCCTCAGTAACATCACCGATCCCTCACACTGCCCCGGGGTTTATTCCTCAGTAACATCACCGATCCCTCACTCTGCCCCGGGGTTTATTCCTCAGTAACATCACCGATCCCTCTCTCTGCCCCGGGGTTTATTCCTCAGTAACATTACCGATCCCTCACTCTGCCCTGGGGTTTATTCCTCAGTAACATTACCGATCCCTCAGTCTGCCAAGGGGTTTATTCCTCAGTAACACCGATCCCTCACTCTGCCCCGGGGTTTATTCCTCAACAACATCACCGATCCCTCACTCTGCCCCGTGGTTTATTCCTCATTAACACCAATCTCTCACACTGCACCGGGGTTTATTCCTCAGTAACATCACCGAACCCCCACTCTGCCCCGGGGTTTATTCCTCAGTAACACCGATCCCTCACTCTGCACCGGGATATATTCCTCAGTAACATCACCGATCCAGCACTCTGCCCCAGGGTTTATTCCTCAGTAACACCGATCCCTCACTCTGCCCCGGGGTTTATTCCTCAGTAACATCACCGATACCTCACTCTGCCCCGGGGTTTATTCCTCAGTAACATCACCGATCCCTCACTCTGCCCCGGGGTTTATTCCTCAGTAACACTGATCCCTCACTCTGCCCTGGGGTTTATTCCTCAGTAACATCACCGATCCGTCACTCTGCCCCAGGGTTTATTCCTCAGTAACATCACCGATCCCACACACTGCCCCGGGGTTTATTCCTCAGTAACATCACCGATACCTTACTCTGCCCCGTGGTTTATTCCTCAGTAACACCGATCCCTCAGTCTGCAACGTCGTTTATTCCTCAGTAACATCACCGATCCCTCACACTGCCCCGGGGTTTATTCCTCAGTAACACCGATCCCTCACTCTGCCCCGGGGTTTATTCCTCAGTAACACCGATCCCTCACTCTGCCCCGGGGTTTATTCCTCAGTAACATCACCGATCCCTCACTGTGCCCCAGGGTTTATTCCTCAGTAACACCGATCCCTCACTCTGCCCCGGGGTTTATTCCTCAGTAACATCACCGATCCCTCACTCTGCCCCGGGGTTTATTCCTCAGTAACATCAGCGATCCCTCACTCTGACCCGTGGTTTATTCCTCAGTAACACCGATCCCTCACTCTGCACCGGGATATATTCCTCAGTAACATCACCGATCCCTCACTCTGCCCCGGGGTTTATTCCTCAGTAACACCGCTTCCTCACTCTGCCCCGGTGTTTATTCCTCAGTAAAATCACCGATCCCTCACTCTGCCCCGGGGTTTATTCCTCAGTAACATCACCGATCCCTCACTCTGCCCAGGGGTTTATCCCTCAGTAACATTACCGATTCCTCACTCTGCCCTGGGGTTTATTCCTCAGTAACATTACCGATCCCTCAGTCTGCCAAGGGGTTTATTCCTCAGTTACACCGATCCCTCACTCTGCCCCGGGGTTTATTCCTCAGTAACATCACCGATCCCTCACTCTGCCCCGGGCTTTATTCCTCAGTAACATCAGCGATCCCTCACTCTGACCCGGGGTTTATTCCTCAGTAACACAGATCCTTTACTCTGCCCCAGGGTTTATTCCTCAGTAACATCACCGATCCCTCACTCTGCCCCGGGGTTTATTCCTCAGTAACACCAATCTCTCACACTGCCCCGGGGTTTATTCCTCAGTAACATCACCGAATCCCCACTCTGCCCCGGGGTTTATTCCTCAGTAACACCGATCCCTCACTCTGCACCGGGATTTATTCCTCATTAACATCACCTATCCATCACTCTGCCCCGGGGTTTATTCCTCAGTAACATCACCGATCCCTCACTCTGCCCCGGGGTTTATTCCGCAGTAACATCACCGAACCCTCACTCTGCCCCGGGGTTTATTCCTCCGTAACATCACCGATCCCTCACTCTGCCCCAGGGTTTATTCCTCAGTAACATCAACGATCCCTCACTCTGCCCCGGGGTTTATTCCTCAGTAACAGCGATCCCTCACTCTGCCCCGGGGTTTATTCCTCAGTAACATCACCGATCCCTCACTCTGCCCAGGGGTTTATTCCTCAGTAACACCGATCCCGCACTCTGCCCCGGGGTTTATTCCTCAGTAACATCACCGATCCCTCACTCTGCCCCGGGGTTTATTCCTCAGTAACACCGATCCCTCACTCTGCCCCGGGGTTTATTCCTCAGTAACTCCGATCCCTCACTCTGCCCCAGGGTTTATTCCTCAGTAACATCACTGATCCCTCACTCTGCCCCGGGGTTTATTCCGCAGTACCATCACCGATCACTCACTCTGCCCCGGGGATTATTCCTCAGGAATACCGATCCCTCACTCTGCCCCGGGGTTTATTCCTCAGTAACATCAACGATCCCTCACTCTGCCCCGGGGTTTATTCCTCAGTAACATCAACGATCCTTCACTCTGCCCCGGGGTTTATTCCTCAGTAACATCACCGATCCCTCACTGTGCCCCGGGGTTTATTCCTCAGTATCACCGATCCCTCACTCTGCACCCCGGGTTATTCCTCAGTAACACCGATCCCTCACTCTGCCCCGGGGTTTATTCCTCAGTAACATCACCGATCCCTCACTCTGCCCCAGGGTTTATTCCTCATTTACACCGATCCCTCACTCTGCCCCGGGGTTTATTGCTCAGTAACACCGATCCCTCACTCTGCCCCGGGGTTTATTCCTCAGTAACATCACCGATCCCTCACTCTGCCCCGGGATATATTCCGCAGTAACACCGATCCCTCACTGTGCCCTGGGGTTTATTCCTCAGTAACATCACCGATCCCTCACTCTGCCCTGGGGTTTATTCCTCAGTAACACTGATCCCTCACTCTGCCCCGGGGTTTATTCCTCCGTAACATCACCGATCCCTCACTCTGCCCCAGGGTTTATTCCTCAGTAACATCAACGATCCCTCACCCTGCCCCGGGGTTTATTCCTGAGTAACATCAACGATCCCTCACTCTGCCCCGGGGTTTATTCCTCAGTAACATCAACGTTCCCTCACTCTGCCCCGGGGTTTATTCCTCAGTAACATCACCGATCCCTCTCTCTGCCCCGGTGTTTATTCCTCAGTAACATCACCGATCCCTCACTCTGCCCCGGGGTGTATTCCTCAGAAACACCGATCCCTCTCTCTGCCCCCCGGTTTATTCCTCAGTAACAGCGATCCCTCACTCTGCCCCGGGGTTTATTCCTCAGTAACATCACCGATCCCTCACTCTGCCCAGGGGTTTATTCCTCAGTAACACCGATCCCGCACTCTGCCCCGGAATTTATTCCTCAGTAACATCACCGATCCCTCACTCTGCCCCGGGGTTTATTCCTCAGTAACACCGATCCCTCACTCTGCCCCGGGGTTTATTCCTCAGTAACTCCGATCCCTCACTCTGCCCCAGGGTTTATTCCTCAGTAACATCACTGATCCCTCACTCTGCCCCGGGGTTTATTCCGCAGTACCATCACCGATCACTCACTCTGCCCCGGGGATTATTCCTCAGGAATACCGATCCCTCACTCTGCCCCGGGGTTTATTCCTCAGTAACATCAACGATCCCTCACTCTGCCCCGGGTTTTATTCCTTAGTAACATCAACAATCCCTCACTCTGCCCCGGAGTTTATTCCTCCGTAACATCACCGATCCCTCACTCTGCCCCGGGATATATTCCGCAGTAACACCGATCCCTCACTGTACACTGGGGTTTATTCCTCAGTAACATCACCGATCCCTCACTCTGCCCTGGGGTTTATTCCTCAGTAACACTGATCCCTCACTCTGCCCCGGGGTTTATTCCGCAGTAACATCACCGAACCCTCACTCTGCCCCGGGGTTTATTCCTCCGTAACATCACCGATCCCTCACTCTGCCCCAGGGTTTATTCCTCAGTAACATCAACGATCCCTCACCCTGCCCCGGGGTTTAATCCTCAGTAACATCAACGATCCCTCACTCTGCCCCGGGGTTTATTCCTCAGTAACATCGATCCCTCACTCTGCCCCAGTGTTTATTCCTCAGTAACATCACAGATCCCTCACTCTGCCCCGGGGTTTAATCCTCAGTAACACCGATCCCTCACTCTACCCCGGGGTTTATTCCTCAGTAACACCGATCCCTCACTCTGCCCCGGGGTTTATTCCTCAGTAACATCACCGAACCCTCACTCTGCCCCGGGGTTTATTCCTCCGTAACATCACCGATCCCTCACTCTGCCCCCGGGTTTATTCCTCAGTAACATCAACGATCCCTGACTCTGCCCCGGGGTTTATTCCTCAGTAACATCACTGATCCCTCACTCTGCACCGGGGTTCATTCCTCAGTAACACCGATCCCTCACTCTGCCCCCCGGTTTATTCCTCAGTAACACCGATCCCTCACTCTGCCCCGTGGTTTATTCCTCAGTAACACCGATCCCTCACTCTGCCCCGGGGTTTATTCCTCAGTAACATCACCGATCCCTCACTCTGCCCCGGGGATTATTCCTCAGTAACATCAACGATCCCTCACTCTGCCCCGGGGTTTATTCCTCAGTAACATCAACGATCCTTCACTCTGCCCCGGGGTTTATTCCTCAGTATCACCAATCCCTCACTCTGCACCCCGGGTTATTCCTCAGTAACACCGATCCCTCACTCTGCCCCGGGGTTTATTCCTCAGTAACATCACCGATCCCTCACTCTGCCCCAGGGTTTATTCCTCATTTACACCGATCCCTCACTCTGCCCCGGGGTTTATTGCTCAGTAACACCGATCCCTCACTCTGCCCCGGGGTTTATTCCTCAGTAACATCACCGATCCCTCACTCTGCCCCGTGATATATTCCGCAGTAACACCGATCCCTCACTGTGCCCTGGGGTTTATTCCTCAGTAACATCACCGATCCCTCACTCTGCCCTGGGGTTTATTCCTCAGTAACACTGATCCCTCACTCTGCCCCGGGGTTTATTCCTCCGTAACATCACCGATCCCTCACTCTGCCCCAGGGTTTATTCCTCAGTAACATCAACGATCCCTCACCCTGCCCCGGGGTTTATTCCTGAGTAACATCAACGATCCCTCACTCTGCCCCGGGGTTTATTCCTCAGTAACATCAACGTTCCCTCACTCTGCCCCGGGGTTTATTCCTCAGTAACATCACCGATCCCTCTCTCTGCCCCGGTGTTTATTCCTCAGTAACATCACCGATCCCTCACTCTGCCCCGGGGTGTATTCCTCAGAAACACCGATCCCTCTCTCTGCCCCCCGGTTTATTCCTCAGTAACAGCGATCCCTCACTCTGCCCCGGGGTTTATTCCGCAGTACCATCGCCGATCACTCACTCTGCCCCGCGGATTATTCCTCAGGAATACCGATCCCTCACTCTGCCCCGGGGTTTATTCCTCAGTAACATCACCGATCCCTCACTCTGCCCCGGGATATATTCCGCAGTAACACCGATCCCTCACTGTGCCCTGGGGTTTATTCCTCAGTAACATCACCGATCCCTCACTCTGCCCTGGGGTTTATTCCTCAGTAACACTGATCCCTCACTCTGCCCCGGGGTTTATTCCGCAGTAACATCACCGAACCCTCACTCTGCCCCGGGGTTTATTCCTCCGTAACATCACCGATCCCTCACTCTGCCCCAGGGTTTATTCCTCAGTAACATCAACGATCCCTCACCCTGCCCCGGGGTTTATTCCTGAGTAACATCAACGATCCCTCACTCTGCCCCGGGGTTTATTCCTCAGTAACATCAACGTTCCCTCACTCTGCCCCGGGGTTTATTCCTCAGTAACATCACCGATCCCTCTCTCTGCCCCGGTGTTTATTCCTCAGTAACATCACCGATCCCTCACTCTGCCCCGGGGTGTATTCCTCAGAAACACCGATCCCTCTCTCTGCCCCCCGGTTTATTCCTCAGTAACAGCGATCCCTCACTCTGCCCCGGGGTTTATTCCTCAGTAACATCACCGATCCCTCACTCTGCCCAGGGGTTTATTCCTCAGTAACACCGATCCCGCACTCTGCCCCGGGGTTTATTCCTCAGTAACATCACCGATCCCTCACTCTGCCCCGGGGTTTATTCCTCAGTAACACCGATCCCTCACTCTGCCCCGGGGTTTATTCCTCAGTAACTCCGATCCCTCACTCTGCCCCAGGGTTTATTCCTCAGTAACATCACTGATCCCTCACTCTGCCCCGGGGTTTATTCCGCAGTACCATCACCGATCACTCACTCTGCCCCGGGGATTATTCCTCAGGAATACCGATCCCTCACTCTGTCCCGGGGTTTATTCCTCAGTAACATCAACGATCCCTCACTCTGCCCCGGGTTTTATTCCTTAGTAACATCAACGATCCCTCACTCTGCCCCGGAGTTTATTCCTCCGTAACATCACCGATCCCTCACTCTGCCCCGGGGTTTATTCCTCAGTAACATCACCGATCCCTCACTCTGCCCCGGGATATATTCCGCAGTAACACCGATCCCTCACTGCGCCCTGGGGTTTATTCCTCAGTAACATCACCGATCCCTCACTCTGCCCTGGGGTTTATTCCTCAGTAACACTGATCCCTCACTCTGCCCCGGGGTTTATTCCGCAGTAACATCACCGAACCCTCACTCTGCCCCGGGGTTTATTCCTCCGTAACATCACCGATCCCTCACTCTGCCCCAGGGTTTATTCCTCAGTAACAACAACGATCCCTCACCCTGCCCCGGGGTTTATTCCTCAGTAACATCAACGATCCCTCACTCTGCCCCGGGGTTTATTCCTCAGTAACATCACCGATCCCTCACTCTGCCCCGGGGTTTATTCCTCAGTAACATCACCGATCCCTCACTCTGCCCCGGGGTTTATTCCTCAGTAACATCACCGATCCCTCACTCTGCCCCGGGGTTTATTCCTCAGTAACACCGACCCCTCACTCTGCCCCGGGGTTTATTCCTCAGTAACATCACCGATCCCTCACTCTGCCCCGGGGTTTATTCCTCAGTAACATCATCGATCCCTCACTCTGCCCCGGTATTTATTCCTCAGTAACACTGATCCCTCACTGTGCCCCGGGGTTTATTCCGCAGTAACATCAACGATCCCTCACTCTGCCCCGGGGTTTATTCCTCAGTAACATCACTGATCCCTCACTCTGCCCCGGGGTTTATTCCGCAGTAACATCTCCGATCCCTCACTCTGCCCCGGGGTTTATTCCTCAGTAACACCGATCCCTCACTCTGCCCCGGGGTTTATTGCTCAGTAACATCACCGATCCCTCACTCTGCCCCGGGGTTTATTCCTCAGTAACACTGATCCCTCACTCTGTCCCGGAGTTTATTCCGCATTAACATCACCGATCCCTCACTCTGCCCCGGGGTTTATTCCTCAGTAACATCACCGATCCCTCACTCTGCCCAAGGGTTTATTCCTCAGTAACACCGATCCCTCACTCTGCCCCGGGGTTTATTCCTCAGTAACACCGATCCCTCACTCTGCCCCGGGGTTTATTGCTCAGTAACATCACCGATCCCTCACTCTGCCCCGGGGTTTATTCCGCAGTAACATCACCGACCCCTCACTCCGCCCCGGGGTTTATTCCTCAGTAACACCGATCCCTCACTCTGCCCCGGGGTTTATTCCTCAGTAACATCACCGATCCCTCACTCTACCCCGGGGTTCATTCCTCAGTAACACTGATCCCTCACTCTGCCCCGGAGTTTATTCCGCAGTAACGTCACCGATCCCTCACTCTGCCCCGGGGTTTATTCCTCAGTAACACCGATCCCTCACTCTGCCCCGGGGTTTATTCCGCAGTAACATCACCGATCCCTCACTCTGCCCCGGGGTTTATTCCTTTGTAACACCGATCACTCACTCTGCACCGGGGTTTATTCCTCAGTAACATCACCGATCCCTCACTCTGCCCCGGGGTTTATTCCTCAGTAACATCAACGATCCCTCACTCTGCCCTGGGGTTTATTCCTCAGTAACATCACCGATCCCTCACTCTGCCCCGGGGTTTATTCCTCAGTAACATCACCGATCCCTCACTCTGCCCCGGGGTTTATTCCTCAGTAACTCCGATCCCTCACTCTGCATCCCGGTTTATTCCTCAGTAACACCGATCCCTCACTCTGCTCCGGGGTTTATTCCTCAGTAACATCACCGATCCGTCACTCTGCCCCAGGATTTATTCCTCATTTACAACGATACCTCACTCTGCCCCGGGATTTATTCCTCAGTAACACCGATCCCTCACTCTGCCCCGGGGTTTATTCCTCAGTAACATCACTGATCCCTCACTCTGCCCCGGGGTTTATTCCGCAGTAAGATCACCGATCCCTCACTCTGCCCCGGGGTTTATTCCTCAGTAACACCGATCCCTCACTCTGCCCCGGGGTTTATTCCTCAGTAACATCATCGATCCCTCAGTCTGCCCCGGTATTTATTCCTCAGTAACACTGATCCCTCACTGTGCCCCGGGGTTTATTCCGCAGTAACATCACCGATCCCTCACTCTGCCCCGGGGTTTATTCCTCAGTAACAGCGATCCCTCACTCTGCCCCGGGGTTTATTCCTCAGTAACATCTCCGATCCCTCACTCTGCCCCGGGGTTTATTCCTCAGTAACATCAACGATCCCTCACTCTGCCCCGGGGTTTATTCCTCAGTAACATCAACGATCCCTCACTCTGCCCAGGGGTTTATTCCTCAGTAACATCACTGATCCCTCACTCTGCCCCGGGGTTTATCCCGCAGTAACATCACCGATCCCTCACTCTGCCCCGGGGTTTATTCCTCAGTAACACCGATCCCTCACTCTGCCCCGGGGTTTATTCCACAGTAACATCACCGATCCCTCACTCTGCCCCGGGGTTTATTCCTCAGTAACTCTGATCCCTCACTCTGCCCCGGATTTATTCCGCAGTAACATCACCGATCCCTCACTCTGCCCCGGGGTTTATTCCTCAGTAACATCACCGATCCCTCACTCTGCCCAAGGGTTTATTCCTCAGTAACACCGATCCCTCACTCTGCCCCGGGGTTTATTCCTCAGTAACACCGATCCCTCATTCTGCCCCGGGGTTTATTGCTCAGTAACATCACCGATCCCTCACTCTGCCCCGGGGTTTATTCCGCAGTAACATCACCGATCCCTCACTCCGCCCCGTGGTTTATTCCTCAGTAACACCGATCCCTCACTCTGCCCCGGGGTTTATTCCTCAGTAACATCACCGATCCCTCACTCTACCCCGGGGTTCATTCCTCAGTAACACTGATCCCTCACTCTGCCCCGGAGTTTATTCTGCAGTAACGTCACCGATCCCTCACTCTGCCCCGGGGTTTATTCCTCAGTAACACCGATCCCTCACTCTGCCCCGGGGTTTATTCCGCAGTAACATCACCGATCCCTCACTCTGCCCCGGGGTTTATTCCTTTGTAACACCGATCACTCACTCTGCCCCGGGGTTTATTCCTCAGTAACATCACCGATCCCTCACTCTGCCCCGTGTTTTATTCCTCCGTGACGTCACCGATCCCTCACTCTGCCCCGGGGTTTATTCCTCAGTAACATCAACGATCCCTCACTTTGCCCCGGGGTTTATTCCTCAGTAACATCAACGTTCCCTCACTCTGCCCCGGGGTTTATTCCTCAGTAACATCACCGATCCCTCTCTCTGCCCCGGGGTTTATTCCTCAGTAACATCACCGATCCCTCACTCTGCCCCGGGGTTTATTCCTCAGTAACACCGATCCCTCTCTCTGCCCCGGGGTTTATTCCTCAGTAACATCACCGATCCCTCACTCTGCCCCGGCTTTTATTCCTCAGTAACACCGATCCCTCACTCTGCCCCGGGGTTTATTCCTCAGTAACTCCGATCCCTCACTCTGCCCCGGGGTTTATTCCTCAGTAACATCACTGAACCCTCACTCTGCCCCGGGGTTTATTCCGCAGTCACATCACCGATCACTCACTCCGCCCCGGGGATTATTCCTCAGGAATACCGATCCCTCACTCTGCCCCGGGGTTTATTCCTCAGTAACACCGATCCCTCACTCTGCCCCGGGGTTTATTCCTCAGTAACATCACCAATCCCTCACTCTGCCCCGGGGTTTATTCCTCCGTAACATCACCGATCCCTCACTATGCCCCGGGGTTTATTCCTCAGTAACATCAACGATCCCTCACTCTGCCCCGGGGTTTATTCCTCCGTAACATCAACGATCCCTCACTCTGCCCCGGGGTTTATTCCTCAGTAACATCACCGATCCCTCACTCTGCCCCGGGGTTTATTCCTCAGTAACATCACCGATCCCTCACTCTGCCCCGGGGTTTATTCCTCAGGAGCACCGATCCCTCGCTCTGCCCCCCGGTTTATTCCTCAGTAACACCAATCCCTCACTCTGCCCCGGGGTTTATTCCTGAGTAACATCACCGATCCCTCACTCTGCCCCGGGGTTTATTCCTCAGTAACACTGATCCCTCACTGTGCCCCGGGGTTTATTCCGCAGTAACATCACCGATCCCTCACTCTGCCCCGGGGTTTATTCCTCAGTAACAGCGATCCCTCACTCTGCCCCGGGGTTTATTCCTCAGTAACATCACCGATCTCTCACTCTGCCCCGCGGTTTATTCCTCAGTAACATCAACGATCCCTCACTCTGTCCCGGGGTTTATTCCTCAGTAACATCAACGATCCCTCACTCTGCCCCGGGGTTTATTCCTCAGTAACATCAACGATCCCTCACTCTGCCCCGGGGTTTATTCCTCAGTAACACAGATCCCTCACTCTGCCCCGGGGTTTATTCCTCAGTAACATCACCGATCCCTCACTCTGCCCCGGGGTTTATTCCTCAGTAACACTGATCCCTCACTCTGCCCCGGAGTTTATTCCGCAGTAACATCACCGATCCCTCACTCTGCCCCGGGGTTTATTCCTCAGTAACATCACCGATCCCTCACTCTGCCCAAGGGTGTATTCCTCAGTAACTCCGATCCCTCACTCTGCGCCAGTGTTTATTCCTCAGTAACACCGATCCCTCACTCTGCCCCGGGGTTTATTGCTCAGTAACATCACCGATCCCTCACTCTGCCCCGGGGTTTATTCCGCAGTAACATCACCGATCCCTCACTCCGCCCCGGGGTTTATTCCTCAGTAACACCGATCCCTCACTCTGCCCCGGGGTTTATTCCTCAGTAACATCACCGATCCCTCACTCTACCCCGGGGTTCATTCCTCAGTAACACTGATCCCTCACTCTGCCCCGGGGTTTATTCCTCAGTAACATCACCGATCCCTCACTCTGCCCAGGGGTTTATTCCTCAGTAACACCGATCCCGCACTCTGCCCCGGGGTTTAATCCTCAGTAACATCACCGATCCCTCACTCTGCCCCGGGGTTTATTCCTCAGTAACTCCGATCCCTCACTATGCCCCGGGGTTTATTCCTCATAACATCAACGATCCCTCACTCTGCCCCGGGTTTTATTCCTTAGTAACATCAACGATCCCTCACTCTGCCCCGGAGTTGATTCCTCCGTAACATCACCGATCCCTCACTCTGCCCCGGGGTTTATTCCTCAGTAACATCACCGATCCCTCACTCTGCCCCGGGGTATATTCCTCAGTAACACCGATTCCTCACTCTGCCCTGGGGTTTATTCCTCAGTAACATCACCGATCCCTCACTCTGCCCTGGGGTTTATTCCTGAGTAACACTGATCCCTCACTCTGCCCCGGGGTTTATTCCGCAGTAACATCACCGAACCCTCACTCTGCCCCGGGGTTTATTCCTCCGTAACATCACCGATCCCTCACTCTGCCCCCCGGTTTATTCCTCAGTAACAGCGATCCCTCACTCTGCCCCGGGGTTTATTCCTCAGTAACATCACCGATCCCTCACTCTGCCCAGGGGTTTATTCCTCAGTAACACCGATCCCGCACTCTGCCCCGGGGTTTATTCCTCAGTAACATCACCGATCCCTCACTCTGCCCCGGCTTTTATTCCTCAGTAACACCGATCCCTCACTCTGCCCCGGGGTTTATTCCTCAGTAACTCCGATCCCTCACTCTGCCCCGGGGTTTATTCCTCAGTAACATCACTGAACCCTCACTCTGCCCCGGGGTTTATTCCGCAGTCACATCACCGATCACTCACTCTGCCCCGGGGATTATTCCTCAGGAATACCGATCCCTCACTCTGCCCCGGGGTTTATTCCTCAGTAACACCGATCCCTCACTCTGCCCCGGGGTTAATTCCTCAGAAACATCACCGATCCCTCACTCTGCCCCGGGGTTTATTCCTCCGTAACATCACCGATCTCTCACTATGCCCCGGGGTTTATTCCTCAGTAACATCAACGATCCCTCACTCTGCCCCGGGGTTTATTCCTCCGTAACATCACCGATCCCTCACTATGCCCCGGGGTTTATTCCTCAGTAACATCAACGATCCCTCACCCTGCCCCGGGGTTTATTCCTCAGTAACATCAACGATCCCTCACTCTGCCCCGGGGTTTATTCCTCAGTAACATCACCGATCCCTCACTCTGCCCCGGGGTTTATTCCTCAGTAACATCACCGATCCCTCACTCTGCCCCGGGGTTTATTCCTCAGTAGCACCGATCCCTCGCTCTGCCCCCCGGTTTATTCCTCAGTAACACCAATCCCTCACTCTGCCCCGGGGTTTATTCCTGAGTAACATCACCGATCCCTTACTCTGCCCCGGGATTTCTTCCTCAGTAACACCGATCCCTCACTCTGCCCCGGGGTTTATTCCTCAGTAACACCGATCCCTCACTCTGCCCCGGGGTTTATTCCTCAGTAACATCACCGATCCCTCACTCTGCCCCGGGGTTTATTCCTCAGTAACACCGATCCCTCACTCTGCCCCGGGGTTTATTCCTCAGTAACATCACCGACCCCTCACTCTGCCCCGGGGTTTATTCCTCAGTAACACTGATCCCTCACTCTGCCCCACGGTTTATTCCGCAGTAACATCACCGATCCCTCACTCTGCCCCGGGTTTATTCCTCAGTAACACCGATCCCTCACTCTGCCCCGGGGTTTATTCCTCAGTAACACCGATCCCTCACTCTGCCCCGGGGTTTATTCCTCCGTAACATCACCGATCCCTCACTCTGCCCCGGGGTTTATTCCTCAGTAACATCACCGATCCCTCACTCTGCCCCGGGGTTTATTCCTCAGTAACATCACCGATCCCTCACTCTGCCCCGGGATATATTCCGCAGTAACACCGATCCCTCACTGTGCCCTGGGGTTTATTCCTCAGTAACATCACCGATCCCTCACTCTGCCCTGGGGTTTATTCCTCAGTAACACTGATCCCTCACTCTGCCCCGGGGTTTATTCCGCAGTAACATCACCGAACCCTCACTCTGCCCCGGGGTTTATTCCTCCGTAACATCACCGATCCCTCACTCTGCCCCAGGGTTTATTCCTCAGTAACATCAACGATCCCTCACCCTGCCCCGGGGTTTATTCCTCAGTAACATCAACGATCCCTCACTCTGCCCCGGGGTTTATTCCTCAGTAACATCACCGATCCCTCACTCTGCCCCGGGGTTTATTCCTCAGTAACATCACCGATCCCTCACTCTGCCCCGGGGTTTATTGCTCAGTAACATCACCGATCCCTCACTCTGCCCCGGGGTTTATTCCTCAGTAACACCGACCCCTCACACTGCCCCGGGGTTTATTCCTCAGTAACATCACCGATCCCTCACTCTGCCCCGGGGTTTATTCCTCAGTAACACCGATCCCTCACTCTGCCCCGGAGTTTATTCCTCAGTAACACCGATCCCTCACTCTGCCCCGGGCTTTATTCCTCAGTAACATCACTGATCCCTCACTCTGCCCCGGGGTTTATTCCGCAGTAACATCACCGATCCCTCACTCTGACCCGGGGTTTATTCCTCAGTAACACCGATCCCTCACTCTGCCCCGGGGTTTATTCCTCAGTAACATCACCGACCCCTCACTCTGCCCCGGGGTTTATTCCTCAGTAACACTGATCCCTCACTCTGCCCCACGGTTTATTCCGTAGTAACATCACCGATCCCTCACTCTGCCCCGGGGTTTATTCCTCAGTAACACCGATCACTCAGTCTGCCCCGGGGTTTATTCCTCAGTAACACCGATCCCTCACTCTGCCCCGGGGTTTATTCCTCAGTAACATCACAGATCCCTCACTCTGCCCTTTGGTTTATTCCTCCGTAACATCACCGATCCCTCACTCTGCCCCGGGGTTTATTCCTCAGTAACATCAACGATCCCTCACTCTGCCCTGGGGTTTATTCCTCAGTAACATCACCGATCCCTCACTCTGCCCCGGGGTTTATTCCTCAGTAACATCACCGATCCCTCACTCTGCCCCGGGGTTTATTCCTCAGTAACTCCGATCCCTCACTCTGCATCCCGGTTTATTCCTCAGTAACACCGATCCCTCACTCTGCTCCGGGGTTTATTCCTCAGTAACATCACCGATCCGTCACTCTGCCCCAGGATTTATTCCTCATTTACAACGATACCTCACTCTGCCCCGGGATTTATTCCTCAGTAACACCGATCCCTCACTCTGCCCCGGGGTTTATTCCTCAGTAACATCACTGATCCCTCACTCTGCCCCGGGGTTTATTCCGCAGTAAGATCACCGATCCCTCACTCTGCCCCGGGGTTTATTCCTCAGTAACACCGATCCCTCACTCTGCCCCGGGGTTTATTCCTCAGTAACATCATCGATCCCTCAGTCTGCCCCGGTATTTATTCCTCAGTAACACTGATCCCTCACTGTGCCCCGGGGTTTATTCCGCAGTAACATCACCGATCCCTCACTCTGCCCCGGGGTTTATTCCTCAGTAACAGCGATCCCTCACTCTGCCCCGGGGTTTATTCCTCAGTAACATCTCCGATCCCTCACTCTGCCCCGGGGTTTATTCCTCAGTAACATCAACGATCCCTCACTCTGCCCCGGGGTCTATTCCTCAGTAACATCAACGATCCCTCACTCTGCGCAGGGGTTTATTCCTCAGTAACATCACTGATCCCTCACTCTGCCCCGGGGTTCATTCCGCAGTAACATCACCGATCCCTCACTCTGCCCCGGGGTTTATTCCTCAGTAACACCGATCCCTCACTCTGCCCCGGGGTTTATTCCTCAGTAACATCACCGATCCCTCACTCTGCCCCGGGGTTTATTCCTCAGTAACACTGATCCCTCACTCTGCCCCGGAGTTTATTCCGCAGTAACATCACCGATCCCTCACTCTGCCCCGGGGTTTATTGCTCAGTAACATCACCGATCCCTCACTCTGCCCCGGGGTTTATTCTGCAGTAACATCACCGATCCCTCACTCCGCCCCGCGGTTTATTCCTCAGTAACACCGATCCCTCACTCTGCCCCGGGGTTTATTCCTCAGTAACATCACCGATCCCTCACTCTACCCCGGGGTTCATTCCTCAGTAACACTGATCCCTCACTCTGCCCCGGAGTTTATTCCGCAGTAACGTCACCGATCCCTCACTCTGCCCCGGGGTTTATTCCTCAGTAACACCGATCCCTCACTCTGCCCCGGGGTTTATTCCGCAGTAACATCACCAATCCCTCACTCTGCCCCGGGGTTTATTCCTTTGTAACACCGATCACTCACTCTGCCCCGGGGTTTATTCCTCAGTAACATCACCGATCCCTCACTCTGCCCCGTGTTTTATTCCTCCGTAACGTCACCGATCCCTCACTCTGCCCCGGGGTTTATTCCTCAGTAACATCAACGATCCCTCACATTGCCCCGGGGTTTATTCCTCAGTAACATCAACGTTCCCTCACTCTGCCCCGGGGTTTATTCCTCAGTAACATCACCGATCCCTCTCTCTGCCCCGGGGTTTATTCCTCAGTAACATCACCGATCCCTCACTCTGCCCCGGGGTTTATTCCTCAGTAACACCGATTCCTCTCTCTGCCCCCATGGTTTATTCCTCAGTAACAGCGATCCCTCACTCTGCCCCGGGGTTTATTCCTCAGTAACATCACCGATCCCTCACTCTGCCCCGGCTTTTATTCCTCAGTAACACCGATCCCTCACTCTGCCCCGGGGTTTATTCCTCAGTAACATCACTGAACCCTCACTCTGCCCCGGGGTTTATTCCGCAGTCACATCACCGATCACTCACTCCGCCCCGGGGATTATTCCTCAGGAATACCGATCCCTCACTCTGCCCCGGGGTTTATTCCTCAGTAACACCGATCCCTCACTCTGCCCCGGGGTTTATTCCTCAGTAACATCACCGATCCCTCACTCTGCCCCGGGGTTTATTCCTCCGTAACATCACCGATCCCTCACTATGCCCCGGGGTTTATTCCTCAGTAACATCAACGATCCCTCACTCTGCCCCGGGGTTTATTCCTCCGTAACATCACCGATCCCTCACTATGCCCCGGGGTTTATTCCTCAGTAACATCAACGATCCCTCACCCTGCCCCGTGGTTTATTTCTCAGTAACATCAACGATCCCTCACTCTGTCCCGGGGTTTATTCCTCAGTAACATCACCGATCCCTCACTCTGCCCCGGGGTTTATTCCTCAGTAACATCACCGATCCCTCACTCTGCCCCGGGGTTTATTCCTCAGTAGCACCGATCCCTCGCTCTGCCCCCCGGTTTATTCCTCAGTAACACCAATCCCTCACTCTGCCCCGGGGTTTATTCCTCAGTAACACCGATCCCTCACTCTGCCCCGGGGTTTATTGCTCAGTAACCTCACCGATCCCTCACTCTGCCCCGGGGTTTATTCCGCAGTAACATCACCGATCCCTCACTCCGCCCCGGGGTTTATTCCTCAGTAACACCGATCCCTCACTCTGCCCCGGGGTTTATTCCTCAGTAACATCACCGATCCCTCACGCTACCCCGGGGTTCATTCCTCAGTAACACTGATCCCTCACTCTGCCCCGGAGTTTATTCCGCAGTAACGTCACCGATCCCTCACTCTGCCCCGGGGTTTATTCCTCAGTAACACCGATCCCTCACTCTGCCCCGGGGTTTATTCCGCAGTAACATCACCGATCCCTCACGCTGCCCCGGGGTTTATTCCTTTGTAACACCGATCACTCACTCTGCACCGGGGTTTATTCATCAGTAACATCACCGATCCCTCACTCTGCCCCGGGGTTTATTCCTCAGTAACATCAACGATCCCTCACTCTGCCCTGGGGTTTATTCCTCAGTAACATCACCGATCCCTCACTCTGCCCCGGGGTTTATTCCTCAGTAACATCACCGATCCCTCACTCTGCCCCGGGGTTTATTCCTCAGTAACTCCGATCCCTCACTCTGCATCCCGGTTTATTCCTCAGTAACACCGATCCCTCACTCTGCTCCGGGGTTTATTCCTCAGTAACATCACCGATCCGTCACTCTGCCCCAGGATTTATTCCTCATTTACAACGATACCTCACTCTGCCCCGGGATTTATTCCTCAGTAACACCGATCCCTCACTCTGCCCCGGGGTTTATTCCTCAGTAACATCACTGATCCCTCACTCTGCCCCGGGGTTTATTCCGCAGTAAGATCACCGATCCCTCACTCTGCCCCGGGGTTTATTCCTCAGTAACACCGATCCCTCACTCTGCCCCGGGGTTTATTCCTCAGTAACATCATCGATCCCTCAGTCTGCCCCGGTATTTATTCCTCAGTAACACTGATCCCTCACTGTGCCCCGGGGTTTATTCCGCAGTAACATCACCGATCCCTCACTCTGCCCCGGGGTTTATTCCTCAGTAACAGCGATCCCTCACTCTGCCCCGGGGTTTATTCCTCAGTAACATCTCCCATCCCTCACTCTGCCCCGGGGTTTATTCCTCAGTAACATCAACGATCCCTCAATCTGCCCCGGGGTTTATTCCTCAGTAACATCAACGATCCCTCACTCTGCCCAGGGGTTTATTCCTCAGTAACATCACTGATCCCTCACTCTGCCCCGGGGTTTATTCCGCAGTAACATCACCGATCCCTCACTCTGCCCCGGGGTTTATTCCTCAGTAACACCGATCCCTCACTCTGCCCCGGGGTTTATTCCTCAGTAACATCACCGATCCCTCACTCTGCCCCGGGGTTTATTCCTCAGTAACACTGATCCCTCACTCTGCCCCGGATTTATTCCGCAGTAACATCACCGATCCCTCACTCTGCCCCGGGGTTTATTCCTCAGTAACATCACCGATCCCTCACTCTGCCCAAGGGTTTATTCCTCAGTAACACCGATCCCTCACTCTGCCCCGGGGTTTATTCCTCAGTAACACCGATCCCTCACTCTGCCCCGGGGTTTATTGCTCAGTAACATCACCGATCCCTCACTCTGCCCCGGGGTTTATTCCGCAGTAACATCACCGATCCCTCACTCCGCCCCGGGGTTTATTCCTCAGTAACACCGATCCCTCACTCTGCCCCGGGGTTTATTCCTCAGTAACATCACCGATCCCTCACTCTACCCCGGGGTTCATTCCTCAGTAACACTGATCCCTCACTCTGCCCCGGAGTTTATTCCGCAGTAACGTCACCGATCCCTCACTCTGCCCCGGGGTTTATTCCTCAGTAACACCGATCCCTCACTCTGCCCCGGGGTTTATTCCGCAGTAAAATCACCGATCCCTCACTCTGCCCCGGGGTTTATTCCTTTGTAACACCGATCACTCACTCTGCCCCGGGGTTTATTCCTCAGTAACATCACCGATCCCTCACTCTGCCCCGTGTTTTATTCCTCCGTAACGTCACCGATCCCTCACTCTGCCCCAGGGTTTATTCCTCAGTAACATCAACGATCCCTCACTTTGCCCCGGGGTTTATTCCTCAGTAACATCAACGTTCCCTCACTCTGCCCCGGGGTTTATTCCTCAGTAACATCACCGATCCCTCTCTCTGCCCCGGGGTTTATTCCTCAGTAACATCACCGATCCCTCACTCTGCCCCGGGGTTTATTCCTCAGTAACACCGATCCCTCTCTCTGCCCCCCGTTTTATTCCTCAGTAACAGCGATCCCTCACTCTGCCCCGGGGTTTATTCCTCAGTAACATCACCGATCCCTCACTCTGCCCCGGCTTTTATTCCTCAGTAACACCGATCCCTCACTCTGCCCCAGGGTTTATTCCTCAGTAACTCCGATCCCTCACTCTGCCTCGGGGTTTATTCCTCAGTAACATCACTGAACCCTCACTCTGCCCCGGGGTTTATTCCGCAGTCACATCACCGATCACTCACTCCGCCCCGGGGATTATTCCTCAGGAATACCGATCCCTCACTCTGCCCCGGGGTTTATTCCTCAGTAACACCGATCCCTCACTCTGCCCCGGGGTTTATTCCTCAGTAACATCACCGATCCCTCACTCTGCCCCGGGGTTTATTCCTCCGTAACATCACCGATCCCTCACTATGCCCCGGGGTTTATTCCTCAGTAACATCAACGATCCCTCACTCTGCCCCGGGGTTTATTCCTCCGTAACATCACCGATCCCTCACTATGCCCCGGGGTTTATTCCTCAGTAACATCAACGATCCCTCACCCTGCCCCGTGGTTTATTTCTCAGTAACATCAACGATCCCTCACTCTGCCCCGGGGTTTATTCCTCAGTAACATCACTGATCCCTCACTCTGCCCCGGGGTTTATTCCTCAGTAACATCACCGATCCCTCACTCTGCCCCGGGGTTTATTCCTCAGTAGCACCGATCCCTCGCTCTGCCCCCCGGTTTATTCCTCAGTAACACCAATCCCTCACTCTGCCCCGGGGTTTATTCCTGAGTAACATCACCGATCCCTTACTCTGCCCCGGGATTTCTTCCTCAGTAACACCGATCCCTCACTCTGCCCCGGGGTTTATTCCTCAGTAACACCGATCCCTCACTCTGCCCCGGGGTTTATTCCTCAGTAACATCACCGATCCCTCACTCTGCCCCGGGGTTTATTCCTCAGTAACACCGATCCCTCACTCTGCCCCCGGGGTTTATTCCTCAGTAACATCACCGACCCCTCACTCTGCCCCGGGGTTTATTCCTCAGTAACACTGATCCCTCACTCTGCCCCACGGCTTATTCCGCAGTAACATCACCGATCCCTCACTCTGCCCCGGGGTTTATTCCTCAGTAACACCGATCCCTCACACTGCCCCGGGGTTTATTCCTCAGTAACACCGATCCCTCACTCTGCCCCGGGGTTTATTCCCCAGTAACATCACCGATCCCTCACTCTGCCCTGGGGTTTATTCCTCCGTAACATCACCGATCCCTCACTCTGCCCCGGGGTTTATTCCTCAGTAACATCACCGATTCCTCACTCTGCCCCGGGGTTTGTTCCTCAGTAACACCGATCCCTCACTCTGCATCCCAGTTTATTCCTCAGTAACACCGATCCCTCACTCTGCTCCGGGGTTTATTCCTCAGTAACATCACCGATCCGTCAGTCTGCCCCAGGATTTATTCCTCATTTACACCGATCCCTCACTCTGCCCCGGGATTTATTCCTCAGTAACACCGATCCCTCACTCTGACCCGGGGTTTATTCCTCAGTAACATCACTGATCCCTCACTCTGCCCCGGGGTTTATTCCGTAGTAAGATCACCGATCCCTCACTCTGCCCCGGGGTTTATTCCTCAGTAACACTGATCCCTCACTGTGCCCCGGGGTTTATTCCGCAGTAACATCACCGATCCCTCACTCTGCCCCGGGGTTTATTCCTCAGTAACAGCGATCCCTCACTCTGCCCCGGGGTTTATTCCTCAGTAACATCACCGATCTCTCACTCTGCCCTGGGGTTTATTCCTCAGTAACATCAACGATCCCTCACTCTGTCCCGGGGTTTATTCCTCAGTAACATCAACGATCCCTCACTCTGCCCCGGGTTTTATTCCTCAGTAACATCACTGATCACTCACTCTGCCCCGGGGTTTATTCCGCAGTAACATCAACGATCCCTCACTCTGCCCCGGGGTTTATTCCTCAGTAACACAGATCCCTCACTCTGCCCCGGGGTTTATCCTCAGTAACATCACCGATCCCTCACTCTGCCCCGGGGTTTATTCCTCAGTAACATCACCGATCCCTCACTCTGCCCAAGGGTGTATTCCTCAGTAACTCCGATCCCTCACTCTGCGCCGGAGTTTATTCCTCAGTAACACCGATCCCTCACTCTGCCCCGGGGTTTATTGCTCAGTAACATCACCGATCCCTCACTCTGCCCCGGGGTTTATTCCTCAGTAACATCACTGATCACTCACTCTGCCCCGGGGTTTATTCCGCAGTAACATCACCGATCCCTCACTCCGCCCCGGGGTTTATTCCTCAGTAACACCGATCCCTCACTCTGCCCCGGGGTTTATTCCTCAGTAACATCACCGATCCCTCACTCTACCCCGGGGTTCATTCCTCAGTAACACTGATCCCTCACTCTGCCCCGGGGTTTATTCCTCAGTAACATCACCGATCCCTCACTCTGCCCAGGGGTTTATTCCTCAGTAACACCGATCCCGCACTCTGCCCCGGGGTTTAATCCTCAGTAACATCACCGATCCCTCACTCTGCCCCGGGGTTTATTCCTCAGTAACACCGATCCCTCACTCTGCCCCGGGGTTTATTCCTCAGTAACTCCGATCCCTCACTCTGCCCTGGGGTTTATTCCTCAGTAACTCCGATCCCTCACTATGCCCCGGGGTTTATTCCTCAGTAACATCAACGATCCCTCACTCTGCCCCGGGTTTTATTCCTTAGTAACATCAACGATCCCTCACTCTGCCCCGGAGTTTATTCCTCCGTACATCACCGATCCCTCACTCTGCCCCGGGGTTTATTCCTCAGTAACATCACCGATCCCTCACTCTGCCCCGGGGTATATTCCTCAGTAACACCGATTCCTCACTCTGCCCTGGGGTTTATTCCTCAGTAACATCACCGATCCCTCACTCTGCCCTGGGGTTTATTCCTCAGTAACACTGATCCCTCACTCTGCCCCGGGGTTTATTCCGCAGTAACATCACCGAACCCTCACTCTGCCCCGGGGTTTATTCCTCCGTAACATCACCGATCCCTCACTCTGCCCCCCGGTTTATTCCTCAGTAACAGCGATCCCTCACTCTGCCCCGGGGTTTATTCCTCAGTAACATCACCGATCCCTCACTCTGCCCAGGGGTTTATTCCTCAGTAACATCACCGATCCGTCAGTCTGCCCCAGGATTTATTCCTCATTTACACCGATCCCTCACTCTGCCCCGGGATTTATTCCTCAGTAACACCGATCCCTCACTCTGACCCGGGGTTTATTCCTCAGTAACATCACTGATCCCTCACTCTGCCCCGGGGTTTATTCCGTAGTAAGATCACCGATCCCTCACTCTGCCCCGGGGTTTATTCCTCAGTAACACTGATCCCTCACTGTGCCCCGGGGTTTATTCCGCAGTAACATCACCGATCCCTCACTCTGCCCCGGGGTTTATTCCTCAGTAACAGCGATCCCTCACTCTGCCCCGGGGTTTATTCCTCAGTAACATCAACGATCCCTCACTCTGTCCCGGGGTTTATTCCTCAGTAACATCAACGATCCCTCACTCTGCCCCGGGTTTTATTCCTCAGTAACATCACTGATCACTCACTCTGCCCCGGGGTTTATTCCGCAGTAACATCAACGATCCCTCACTCTGCCCCGGGGTTTATTCCTCAGTAACACAGATCCCTCACTCTGCCCCGGGGTTTATCCTCAGTAACATCACCGATCCCTCACTCTGCCCCGGGGTTTATTCCTCAGTAACACTGATCCCTCACTCTGCCCCGGAGTTTATTCCGCAGTAACATCACCGATCCCTCACTCTGCCCCGGGGTTTATTCCTCAGTAACATCACCGATCCCTCACTCTGCCCAAGGGTGTATTCCTCAGTAACTCCGATCCCTCACTCTGCGCCGGAGTTTATTCCTCAGTAACACCGATCCCTCACTCTGCCCCGGGGTTTATTGCTCAGTAACATCACCGATCCCTCACTCTGCCCCGGGGTTTATTCCTCAGTAACATCACTGATCACTCACTCTGCCCCGGGGTTTATTCCGCAGTAACATCACCGATCCCTCACTCCGCCCCGGGGTTTATTCCTCAGTAACACCGATCCCTCACTCTGCCCCGGGGTTTATTCCTCAGTAACATCACCGATCCCTCACTCTACCCCGGGGTTCATTCCTCAGTAACACTGATCCCTCACTCTGCCCCGGGGTTTATTCCTCAGTAACATCACCGATCCCTCACTCTGCCCAGGGGTTTATTCCTCAGTAACACCGATCCCGCACTCTGCCCCGGGGTTTAATCCTCAGTAACATCACCGATCCCTCACTCTGCCCCGGGGTTTATTCCTCAGTAACACCGATCCCTCACTCTGCCCCGGGGTTTATTCCTCAGTAACTCCGATCCCTCACTCTGCCCTGGGGTTTATTCCTCAGTAACTCCGATCCCTCACTATGCCCCGGGGTTTATTCCTCAGTAACATCAACGATCCCTCACTCTGCCCCGGGTTTTATTCCTTAGTAACATCAACGATCCCTCACTCTGCCCCGGAGTTTATTCCTCCGTAACATCACCGATCCCTCACTCTGCCCCGGGGTTTATTCCTCAGTAACATCACCGATCCCTCACTCTGCCCCGGGGTATATTCCTCAGTAACACCGATTCCTCACTCTGCCCTGGGGTTTATTCCTCAGTAACATCACCGATCCCTCACTCTGCCCTGGGGTTTATTCCTCAGTAACACTGATCCCTCACTCTGCCCCGGGGTTTATTCCGCAGTAACATCACCGAACCCTCACTCTGCCCCGGGGTTTATTCCTCCGTAACATCACCGATCCCTCACTCTGCCCCCCGGTTTATTCCTCAGTAACAGCGATCCCTCACTCTGCCCCGGGGTTTATTCCTCAGTAACATCACCGATCCCTCACTCTGCCCAGGGGTTTATTCCTCAGTAACACCGATCCCGCACTCTACCCCGGGGTTTATTCCTCAGTAACACCGATCCCTCACTCTGCCCCGGGGTTTATTCCTCAGTAACATCACCGATCCCTCACTCTGCACCGGCTTTTATTCCTCAGTAACACCGATCCCTCACTCTGCCCCGGGGTTTATTCCTCAGTAACTCCGATCCCTCACTCTGCCCCGGGGTTTATTCCTCAGTAACATCACTGAACCCTCACTCTGCCCCGGGGTTTATTCCGCAGTCACATCACCGATCACTCACTCTGCCCCGGGGATTATTCCTCAGGAATACCGATCCCTCACTCTGCCCCGGGGTTTATTCCTCAGTAACACCGATCCCTCACTCTGCCCCGGGGTTAATTCCTCAGTAACATCACCGATCCCTCATTCTGCCCCGGGGTTTATTCCTCCGTAACATCACCGATCTCTCACTATGCCCCGGGGTTTATTCCTCAGTAACATCAACGATCCCTCACTCTGCCCCGGGGTTTATTCCTCCGTAACATCACCGATCCCTCACTATGCCCTGGGGTTTATTCCTCAGTAACACTGATCCCTCACTCTGCCCCGGGGTTTATTCCGCAGTAACATCACCGAACCCTCACTCTGCCCCGGGGTTTATTCCTCCGTAACTTCACCGATCCCTCACTCTGCCCCCCGGTTTATTCCTCAGTAACAGCGATCCCTCACTCTGCCCCGGGGTTTATTCCTTAGTAACATCACCGATCCCTCACTCTGCCCAGGTGTTTATTCCTCAGTAACACCGATCCCGCACTCTGCCCCGGGGTTTATTCCTCAGTAACACCGATCCCTCACTCTGCCCCGGGGTTTATTCCTCAGTAACATCACCGATCCCTCACTCTGCCCCGGCTTTTATTCCTCAGTAACACCGATCCCTCACTCTGCCCCGGGGTTTATTCCTCAGTAACTCCGATCCCTCACTCTGCCCCGGGGTTTATTCCTCAGTAACATCACTGAACCCTCACTCTGCCCCGGGGTTTATTCCGCAGTCACATCACCGATCACTCACTCTGCCCCGGGGATTATTCCTCAGGAATACCGATCCCTCACTCTGCCCCGGGGTTTATTCCTCAGTAACACCGATCCCTCACTCTGCCCCGGGGTTAATTCCTCAGTAACATCACCGATCCCTCACTCTGCCCCGGGGTTTATTCCTCCGTAACATCACCGATCCCTCACTATGCCCCGGGGTTTATTCCTCAGTATCATCAACGATCCCTCACCCTGCCCCAGGGTTTATTCCTCAGTAACATCAACGATCCCTCACTCTGCCCCGGGGTTTATTCCTCAGTAACATCACCGATCCCTCACTCTGCCCCGGGGTTTATTCCTCAGTAACATCACCGATCCCTCACTCTGCCCCGGGGTTTATTCCTCAGTAGCACCGATCCCTCGCTCTGCCCCCCGGTTTATTCCTCAGTAACACCAATCCCTCACTCTGCCCCGGGGTTTATTCCTGAGTAACATCACCGATCCCTTACTCTGCCCCGGGATTTCTTCCTCAGTAACACCGATCCCTCACTCTGCCCCGGGGTTTATTCCTCAGTAACACCGATCCCTCACTCTGCCCCGGGGTTTATTCCTCAGAAACATCACCGATCCCTCACTCTGCCCCGGGGTTTATTCCTCAGTAACACCGATCCCTCACTCTGCCCCGGGGTTTATTCCTCAGTAACATCACCGACCCCTCACTCTGCCCCGGGGTTTATTCCTCAGTAACACTGATCCCTCACTCTGCCCCACGGTTTATTCCGCAGTAACATCACCGATCCCTCACTCTGCCCCGGGGTTTATTCCTCAGTAACACCGATCCCTCACTCTGCCCCGGGGTTTATTCCTCAGTAACACCGATCCCTCACTCTGCCCCGGGGTTTATTCCTCAGTAACATCACCGATCCCTCACTCTGCCCTGGGGTTTATTCCTCCGTAACATCACCGATCCCTCACTCTGCCCCGGGGTTTATTCCTCAGTAACATCACCGATCCCTCACTCTGCCCCGGGGTTTATTCCTCAGTAACACCGATCCCTCACTCTGCATCCCGGTTTATTCCTCAGTAACACCGATCCCTCACTCTGCTCCGGGGTTTATTCCTCAGTAACATCACCGATCCGTCAGTCTGCCCCAGGATTTATTCCTCATTTACACCGATCCCTCACTCTGCCCCGGGATTTATTCCTCAGTAACACCGATCCCTCACTCTGCCACGGGGTTTATTCCTCAGTAACATCACTGATCCCTCACTCTGCCCCGGGGTTTATTCCTCAGTAACATCACCGATCCCTCACTCTGCCCTGGGGTTTATTCCTCCGTAACATCACCGATCCCTCACTCTGCCCCGGGGTTTATTCCTCAGTAACATCACCGATCCCTCACTCTGCCCCGGGGTTTATTCCTCAGTAACACCGATCCCTCACTCTGCATCCCGGTTTATTCCTCAGTAACACCGATCCCTCACTCTGCCCCGGGGTTTAATCCTCAGTAACATCACCGATCCCTCACTCTGCCCCGGGGTTTATTCCTCAGTAACACCGATCCCTCACTCTGCCCCGGGGTTTATTCCTCAGTAACTCCGATCCCTCACTCTGCCCTGGGGTTTATTGCTCAGTAACATCACCGATCCCTCACTCTGCCCCGGGGTTTATTCCGCAGTAACATCACCGATCCCTCACTCCGCCCCGGGGTTTATTCCTCAGTAACACCGATCCCTCACTCTGCCCCGGGGTTTATTCCTCAGTAACATCACCGATCCCTCACTCTACCCCGGGGTTCATTCCTCAGTAACACTGATCCCTCACTCTGCCCCGGGGTTTATTCCTCGGTAACATCACCGATCCCTCACTCTGCCCAGGGGTTTATTCCTCAGTAACACCGATCCCGCACTCTGCCCCGGGGTTTAATCCTCAGTAACATCACCGATCCCTCACTCTGCCCCGGGGTTTATTCCTCAGTAACACCGATCCCTCACTCTGCCCCGGGGTTTATTCCTCAGTAACTCCGATCCCTCACTCTGCCCTGGGGTTTATTCCTCAGTAACTCCGATCCCTCACTATGCCCCGGGGTTTATTCCTCAGTAACATCAACGATCCCTCACTCTGCCCCGGGTTTTATTCCTTAGTAACATCAACGATCCCTCACTCTGCCCCGGAGTTTATTCCTCCGTAACATCACCGATCCCTCACTCTGCCCCGGGGTTTATTCCTCAGTAACATCACCGATCCCTCACACTGCCCCGGGGTATATTCCTCAGTAACACCGATTCCTCACTCTGCCCTGGGGTTTATTCCTCAGTAACATCACCGATCCCTCACTCTGCCCTGGGGTTTATTCCTCAGTAACACTGATCCCTCACTCTGCCCCGGGGTTTATTCCGCAGTAACATCACCGAACCCTCACTCTGCCCCGGGGTTTATTCCTCCGTAACATCACCGATCCCTCACTCTGCCCCCCGGTTTATTCCTCAGTAACAGCGATCCCTCACTCTGCCCCGGGGTTTATTCCTCAGTAACATCACCGATCCCTCACTCTGCCCAGGGGTTTATTCCTCAGTAACACCGATCCCGCACTCTGCCCCGGGGTTTATTCCTCAGTAACACCGATCCCTCACTCTGCCCCGGGGTTTATTCCTCAGTAACATCACCGATCCCTCACTCTGCACCGGCTTTTATTCCTCAGTAACACCGATCCCTCTCTCTGCCCCGGGGTTTATTCCTCAGTAACTCCGATCCCTCACTCTGCCCCGGGGTTTATTCCTCAGTAACATCACTGAACCCTCACTCTGCCCCGGGGTTTATTCCGCAGTCACATCACCGATCACTCACTCTGCCCCGGGGATTATTCCTCAGGAATACCGATCCCTCACTCTGCCCCGGGGTTTATTCCTCAGTAACACCGATCCCTCACTCTGCCCCGGGGTTAATTCCTCAGTAACATCACCGATCCCTCATTCTGCCCCGGGGTTTATTCCTCCGTAACATCACCGATCTCTCACTATGCCCCGGGGTTTATTCCTCAGTAACATCAACGATCCCTCACTCTGCCCCGGGGTTTATTCCTCCGTAACATCACCGATCCCTCACTATGCCCTGGGGTTTATTCCTCAGTAACACTGATCCCTCACTCTGCCCCGGGGTTTATTCCGCAGTAACATCACCGAACCCTCACTCTGCCCCGGGGTTTATTCCTCCGTAACTTCACCGATCCCTCACTCTGCCCCCCGGTTTATTCCTCAGTAACAGCGATCCCTCACTCTGCCCCGGGGTTTATTCCTTAGTAACATCACCGATCCCTCACTCTGCCCAGGGGTTTATTCCTCAGTAACACCGATCCCGCACTCTGCCCCGGGGTTTATTCCTCAGTAACACCGATCCCTCACTCTGCCCCGGGGTTTATTCCTCAGTAACATCACCGATCCCTCACTCTGCCCCGGCTTTTATTCCTCAGTAACACCGATCCCTCACTCTGCCCCGGGGTTTATTCCTCAGTAACTCCGATCCCTCACTCTGCCCCGGGGTTTATTCCTCAGTAACATCACTGAACCCTCACTCTGCCCCGGGGTTTATTCCGCAGTCACATCACCGATCACTCACTCTGCCCCGGGGATTATTCCTCAGGAATACCGATCCCTCACTCTGCCCCGGGGTTTATTCCTCAGTAACACCGATCCCTCACTCTGCCCCGGGGTTAATTCCTCAGTAACATCACCGATCCCTCACTCTGCCCCGGGGTTTATTCCTCCGTAACATCACCGATCCCTCACTATGCCCCGGGGTTTATTCCTCAGTATCATCAACGATCCCTCACCCTGCCCCAGGGTTTATTCCTCAGTAACATCAACGATCCCTCACTCTGCCCCGGGGTTTATTCCTCAGTAACATCACCGATCCCTCACTCTGCCCCGGGGTTTATTCCTCAGTAACATCACCGATCCCTCACTCTGCCCCGGGGTTTATTCCTCAGTAGCACCGATCCCTCGCTCTGCCCCCCGGTTTATTCCTCAGTAACACCAATCCCTCACTCTGCCCCGGGGTTTATTCCTGAGTAACATCACCGATCCCTTACTCTGCCCCGGGATTTCTTCCTCAGTAACACCGATCCCTCACTCTGCCCCGGGGTTTATTCCTCAGTAACACCGATCCCTCACTCTGCCCCGGGGTTTATTCCTCAGAAACATCACCGATCCCTCACTCTGCCCCGGGGTTTATTCCTCAGTAACACCGATCCCTCACTCTGCCCCGGGGTTTATTCCTCAGTAACATCACCGACCCCTCACTCTGCCCCGGGGTTTATTCCTCAGTAACACTGATCCCTCACTCTGCCCCACGGTTTATTCCGCAGTAACATCACCGATCCCTCACTCTGCCCCGGGGTTTATTCCTCAGTAACACCGATCCCTCACTCTGCCCCGGGGTTTATTCCTCAGTAACACCGATCCCTCACTCTGCCCCGGGGTTTATTCCTCAGTAACATCACCGATCCCTCACTCTGCCCTGGGGTTTATTCCTCCGTAACATCACCGATCCCTCACTCTGCCCCGGGGTTTATTCCTCAGTAACATCACCGATCCCTCACTCTGCCCCGGGGTTTATTCCTCAGTAACACCGATCCCTCACTCTGCATCCCGGTTTATTCCTCAGTAACACCGATCCCTCACTCTGCTCCGGGGTTTATTCCTCAGTAACATCACCGATCCGTCAGTCTGCCCCAGGATTTATTCCTCATTTACACCGATCCCTCACTCTGCCCCGGGATTTATTCCTCAGTAACACCGATCCCTCACTCTGCCACGGGGTTTATTCCTCAGTAACATCACTGATCCCTCACTCTGCCCCGGGGTTTATTCCGTAGTAAGATCACCGATCCCTCACTCTGCCCCGGGGTTTATTCCTCAGTAACACTGATCCCTCACTGTGCCCCGGGGTTTATTCCGCAGTAACATCACCGATCCCTCACTCTGCCCCGGGGTTTATTCCTCAGTAACAGCGATCCCTCACTCTGCCCCGGGGTTTATTCCTCAGTAACATCACCGATCTCTCACTCTGCCCCGGGGTTTATTCCTCAGTAACATCAACGATCCCTCACTCTGCCCCGGGGTTTATTCCTCAGTAACATCAACGATCCCTCACTCTGCCCCGGGGTTTATTCCTCAGTAACATCACTGATCACTCACTCTGCCCCGGGGTTTATTCCGCAGTAACATCAACGATCCCTCACTCTGCCCCGGGGTTTACTCCTCAGTAACACAGATCCCTCACTCTGCCCCGGGGTTTATTCCTCAGTAACATCACCGATCCCTCACTCTGCCCCGGGGTTTATTCCTCAGTAACACTGATCCCTCACTCTGCCCCGGAGTTTATTCCGCAGTAACATCACCGATCCCTCACTCTGCCCCGGGGTTTATTCCTCAGTAACATCACCGATCCCTCACTCTGCCCAAGGGTTTATTCCTCAGTAACTCCGATCCCTCACTCTGCCCCGGGGTTTATTCCTCAGTAACACCGATCCCTCACTCTGCCCCGGGGTTTATTGCTCAGTAACATCACCGATCCCTCACTCTGCCCCGGGGTTTATTCCGCAGTAACATCACCGATCCCTCACTCCGCCCCGGGGTTTATTCCTCAGTAACACCGATCCCTCACTCTGCCCCGGGGTTTATTCCTCAGTAACATCACCGATCCCTCACTCTACCCCGGGGTTCATTCCTCAGTAACACTGATCCCTCACTCTGCCCCGGGGTTTATTCCTCAGTAACATCACCGATCCCTCACTCTGCCCAGGGGTTTATTCCTCAGTAACACCGATCCCGCACTCTGCCCCGGGGTTTAATCCTCAGTAACATCACCGATCCCTCACTCTGCCACGGGGTTTATTCCTCAGTAACACCGATCCCTCACTCTGCCCCGGGGTTTATTCCTCAGTAACACCGATCCCTCACTCTGCCCCGGGGTTTATTCCTCAGTAACATCACCGATCCCTCACTCTGCCCTGGGGTTTATTCCTCCGTAACATCACCGATCCCTCACTCTGCCCCGGGGTTTATTCCGCAGTAAGATCACCGATCCCTCACTCTGCCCCGGGGTTTATTCCTCCGTAACATCACCGATCCCTCACTCTGCCCCAGGGTTTATTCCTCAGTAACATCAACGATCCCTCACCCTGCCCCGGGGTTTATTCCTCAGTAACATCACCGATCCCTCACTCTGCCCCGGGGTTTATTCCTCAGTAACACCGATCCCTCACTCTGCCCCGGACTTTATTCCTCAGTAACATCACTGATCCCTCACTCTGCCCCGGGGTTTATTCCGCAGTAACATCACTGATCCCTCACTCTGCCCCGGGGTTTATTCCTCAGTAACACCGATCCCTCACTCTGCCCCGGGGTTTATTCCTCAGTAACATCACCGATCCCTCACTCTGCCCCGGGGTTTATTCCTCAGTAACACTGATCCCTCACTCTGCCCCACGGTTTATTCCGCAGTAACATCACCGATCCCTCACTCTGCCCCGGGGTTTATTCCTCAGTAACACCGATCCCTCACTCTGCCCCGGGGTTTATTCCTCAGTAACACCGATCCCTCACTCTGCCCCGGGGTTTATTCCTCAGTAACATCACCGATCCCTCACTCTGCCCTGGGGTTTATTCCTCCGTAACATCACCGATCCCTCACTCTGCCCCGGGGTTTATTCCTCAGTAACATCAACGATCCCTCACTCTGCCCCGGGGTTTATTCCTCAGTAACACCAACGATCCCTCACTCTGCCCCGGGGTTTATACCTCAGTAACATCACCGATCCCTCACTCTGCCCCGGGGTTTATTCCTCAGTAACATCACCGATCCCTCACTCTGCCCCGGGGTTTATTCCTCAGTAACACCGATCCCTCACTCTGCATCCCGGTTTATTCCTCAGTAACACCGATCCCTCACTCTGCCCCGGGGTTTAATCCTCAGTAACATCACCGATCCCTCACTCTGCCCCGGGGTTTATTCCTCAGTAACACCGATCCCTCACTCTGCCCCGGGGTTTATTCCTCAGTAACTCCGATCCCTCACTCTGCCCTGGGGTTTATTCCTCAGTAACTCCGATCCCTCACTATGCCCCGGGGTTTATTCCTCAGTAACATCAACGATCCCTCACACTGCCCCGGGTTTTATTCCTTAGTAACATCAACGATCCCTCACTCTGCCCCGGAGTTTATTCCTCCGTAACATCACCGATCCCTCACTCTGCCCCGGGGTTTATTCCTCAGTAACATCACCGATCCCTCACTCTGCCCCGGGGTATATTCCTCAGTAACACCGATTCCTCACTCTGCCCTGGGGTTTATTCCTCAGTAACATCACCGATCCCTCACTCTGCCCTGGGGTTTATTCCTCAGTAACACTGATCCCTCACTCTGCCCCGGTGTTTATTCCGCAGTAACATCACCGAACCCTCACTCTGCCCCGGGGTTTATTCCTCCGTAACATCACCGATCCCTCACTCTGCCCCAGGGTTTATTCCTCAGTAAGATCAACGATCCCTCACCCTGCCCCGGGGTTTATTCCTCAGTAACATCACCGATCCCTCACTCTGCCCCGGGGTTTATTCCTCAGTAACACCGATCCCTCACTCTGCCCCGGGGTTTATTCCTCAGTAACACCGATCCCTCACTCTGCCCCAGACTTTATTCCTCAGTAACATCACTGATCCCTCACTCTGCCCCGGGGTTTATTCCGCAGTAACATCACTGATCTCTCACTCTGCCCCGGGGTTTATTCCTCAGTAACACCGATCCCTCACTCTGCCCCGGGGTTTATTCCTCAGTAACATCACCGATCCCTCACTCTGCCCCGGGGTTTATTCCTCAGTAACACTGATCCCTCACTCTGCCCCATGGTTTATTCCGCAGTAACATCACCGATCCCTCACTCTGCCCCGGGGTTTATTCCTCAGTAACACCGATCCCTCACTCTGCCCCGGGGTTTATTCCTCAGTAACACCGATCCCTCATTCTGCCCCGGGGTTTATTCCTCAGTAACATCACCGATCCCTCACTCTGCCCTGGGGTTTATTCCTCCGTAACATCACCGATCCCTCACTCTGCCCCGGGGTTTATTCCTCAGTAACATCAACGATCCCTCACTCTGCCCCGGGGTTTATTCCTCAGTAACATCAACGATCCCTCACTCTGCCCCGGGGTTTATTCCTCAGTAACATCACCGATCCCTCACTCTGCCCCGGGGTTTATTCCTCAGTAACATCACCAATCCCTCACTCTGCCCCGGGGTTTATTCCTCAGTAACACCGATCCCTCACTCTGCATCCCGGTTTATTCCTCAGTAACACCGATCCCTCACTCTGCCCCGGGGTTTATTCCTCAGTAACATCACCGATCGCTCACTCTGCCCCAGGATTTATTCCTCATTTACACCGATCCCTCACTCTGCCCCGGGATTTATTCCTCATTAACACCGATCCCTCACTCTGCCCCGGGGTTTATTCCTCAGTAACATCACTGATCCCTCACTCTGCCCCGGGGTTTATTCCGCAGTAAGATCACCGATCCCTCGCTCTGCCTCGGGGTTTATTCCTCCGTAACACCGATCCCTCACTCTGCCCCGGGGTTTATTGCTCAGTAACATCACCGATCCCTCACTCTGCCCCGGGGTTTATTCCGCAGTAACATCACCGATCCCTCACTCTACCCCGGGGTTCATTCCTCAGTAACACTGATCCCTCACTCTGCCCCGGAGTTTATTCCGCAGTAACGTCACCGATCCCTCACTCTGCCCCGGGGTTTATTCCTCAGTAACATCACCGATCCCTCACTCTGCCCTGGGGTTTATTCCTCCGTAACATCACCGATCCCTCACTCTGCCCTGGGGTTTATTCCTCAGTAACATCAACGATCCCTCACACTGCCCCGGGGTTTATTCCTCAGTAACATCAACGATCCCTCACTCTGCCCCGGGGTTTATTCCTCAGTAACATCACCGATCCCTCACTCTGCCCCGGGGTTTATTCCTCAGTAACATCACCGATCCCTCACTCTGCCCCGGGGTTTATTCCTCTGTAACACCGATCCCTCACTCTGCATCCCGGTTTATTCCTCAGTAACACCGATCCCTCACTCTGCCCCGGGGTTTATTCCTCAGTAACATCACCGATCGCTCACTCTGCCCCAGGATTTATTCCTCATTTACACCGATCCCTCACTCTGCCCCGGGATTTATTCCTCATTAACACCGATCCCTCACTCTGCCCCGGGGTTTATTCCTCAGTAACATCACTGATCCCTCACTCTGCCCCGGGGTTTATTCCGCAGTAAGATCACCGATCCCTCACTCTGCCCCGGGGTTTATTCCTCCGTAACACCGATCCCTCACTCTGCCCCGGGGTTTATTCCTCAGTAACATCATCGATCCCTCACTCTGCCCCGGCATTTCTTCCTCAGTAACACCGATTCCTCACTCTGCCCCGGGGTTTATTGCTCAGTAACATCACCGATCCCTCACTCTGCCCTGGGGTTTATTCCGCAGTAACATCACCGATCCCTCACTCTGCCCCGGG
This sequence comes from Mobula birostris, assembly GCF_030028105.1. Taxonomy (NCBI): domain Eukaryota; kingdom Metazoa; phylum Chordata; class Chondrichthyes; order Myliobatiformes; family Myliobatidae; genus Mobula; species Mobula birostris. Next base: position 45,920 of record NW_027277800.1, read on the forward strand.
GTTTATTCCTCAGTAACACCGATCCCTCACTCTGCCCCGGGGTTTATTCCTCAGTAACATCACCGATCCCTCACTCTACCCCGGGGTTCATTCCTCAGTAACACTGATCCCTCACTCTGCCCCGGAGTTTATTCCGCAGTAACGTCACCGATCCCTCACTCTGCCCCGGGGTTTATTCCTCAGTAACACCGATCCCTCACTCTGCCCCGGGGTTTATTCCGCAGTAACATCACCGATCCCTCACTCTGCCCCGGGGTTTATTCCTTTGTAACACCGATCCCTCACTCTGCCCCGGGGTTTATTCCTCAGTAAAATCACCGATCCCTCACTCTGCCCCGTGTTTTATTCCTCCGTAACGTCACCGATCCCTCACTCTGCCCTGGGGTTTATTCCTCAGTAACATCAACGATCCCTCACTTTGCCCCGGGGTTTATTCCTCAGTAACATCAACGTTCCCTCACTCTGCCCCGGGGTTTATTCCTCAGTAACACTGATCCCTCACTCTGCCCCACGGTTTATTCCGCAGTAACATCACCGATCCCTCACTCTGCCCTGGGGTTTATTCCTCAGTAACACCGATCCCTCACTCTGCCCCGGGGTTTATTCCTCAGTAACATCACCGATCCCTCACTCTGCCCTGGGGTTTATTCCTCCGTAACATCACCGATCCCTCACTCTGCCCCGGGGTTTATTCCTCAGTAACATCAACGATCCCTCACTCTGCCCCGGGGTTTATTCCTCAGTAACATCAACGATCCCTCACTCTGCCCCGGGGTTTATTCCTCAGTAACATCACCGATCCCTCACTCTGCCCCGGGGTTTATTCCTCAGTAACATCACCGATCCCTCACTCTGCCCCGGGGTTTATTCCTCAGTAACACCGATCCCTCACTCCGCATCCCGGTTTATTCCTCAGTAACACCGATCCCTCACTCTGCCCCGGGGTTTATTCCTCAGTAACATCACCGATCCCTCACTCTGCCCCAGGATTTATTCCTCATTTACACCGATCCCTCACTCTGCCCCGGGATTTATTCCTCAGTAACACCGATCCCTCACTCTGCCCCGGGGTTTATTCCTCAGTAACATCACTGATCCCTCACTCTGCCCCGGGGTTTATTCCGCAGTAAGATCACTGATCCCTCACTCTGCCCCGGGGTTTATTCCTCAGTAACACCGATCCCTCACTCTGCCCCGGGGTTTATTCCTCAGTAACATCACCGATCCCTCACTCTGCCCCGGGGTTTATTCCTCAGTAACACTGATCCCTCACTCTGCCCCACGGTTTATTCCGCAGTAACATCACCGATCCCTCACTCTGCCCCGGGGTTTATTCCTCAGTAACACCGATCCCTCACTCTGCCCCGGGGTTTATTCCTCAGTAACACCGATCCCTCATTCTGCCCCGGGGTTTATTCCTCAGTAACATCACCGATCCCTCACTCTGCCCTGGGGTTTATTCCTCCGTAACATCACCGATCCCTCACTCTGCCCCGGGGTTTATTCCTCAGTAACATCAACGATCCCTCACTCTGCCCCGGGGTTTATTCCTCAGTAACACCAACGATCCCTCACTCTGCCCCGGGGTTTATTCCTCAGTAACATCACCGATCCCTCACTCTGCCCCGGGGTTTATTCCTCAGTAACATCACCGATCCCTCACTCTGCCCCGGGGTTTATTCCTCAGTAACACCGATCCCTCACTCTGCATCCCGGTTTATTCCTCAGTAACACCGATCCCTCACTCTGCCCCGGGGTTTATTCCTCAGTAACACCGATCCCTCACTCTGCCCCAGGATTTATTCCTCATTTACACCGATCCCTCACTCTGCCCCGGGATTTATTCCTCAGTAACACCGATCCCTCACTCTGCCCCGGGGTTTATTCCTCAGTAACATCACTGATCCCTCACTCTGCCCCGGGGTTTATTCCGCAGTAAGATCACCGATCCCTCGCTCTGCCTCGGGGTTTATTCCTCCGTAACACCGATCCCTCACTCTGCCCCGGGGTTTATTGCTCAGTAACATCATCGATCCCTCACTCTGCCCCGGGGTTTATTCCGCAGTAACATCACCGATCCCTCACTCTACCCCGGGGTTCATTCCTCAGTAACACTGATCCCTCACTCTGCCCCGGAGTTTATTCCGCAGTAACGTCACCGATCCCTCACTCTGCCCCGGGGTTTATTCCTCAGTAACATCACCGATCCCTCACTCTGCCCTGGGGTTTATTCCTCCGTAACATCACCGATCCCTCACTCTGCCCTGGGGTTTATTCCTCAGTAACATCAACGATCCCTCACTCTGCCCCGGGGTTTATTCCGCAGTAAGATCACTGATCCCTCACTCTGCCCCGGGGTTTATTCCTCAGTAACACCGATCCCTCACTCCGCCCCGGGGTTTATTCCTCAGTAACATCACCGATCCCTCACTCTGCCCCGGGGTTTATTCCTCAGTAACACTGATCCCTCACTCTGCCCCACGGTTTATTCCGCAGTAACATCACCGATCCCTCACTCTGCCCCGGGGTTTATTCCTCAGTAACACCGATCCCTCACTCTGCCCCGGGGTTTATTCCTCAGTAACACCGATCCCTCATTCTGCCCCGGGGTTTATTCCTCAGTAACATCACCGATCCCTCACTCTGCCCTGGGGTTTATTCCTCCGTAACATCACCGATCCCTCACTCTGCCCCGGGGTTTATTCCTCAGTAACATCAACGATCCCTCACTCTGCCCCGGGGTTTATTCCTCAGTAACACCAACGATCCCTCACTCTGCCCCGGGGTTTATTCCTCAGTAACATCACCGATCCCTCACTCTGCCCCGGGGTTTATTCCTCAGTAACATCACCGATCCCTCACTCTGCCCCGGGGTTTATTTCTCAGTAACACCGATCCCTCACTCTGCATCCCGGTTTATTCCTCAGTAACACCGATCCCTCACTCTGCCCCGGGGTTTATTCCTCAGTAACACCGATCCCTCACTCTGCCCCAGGATTTATTCCTCATTTACACCGATCCCTCACTCTGCCCCGGGATTTATTCCTCAGTAACACCGATCCCTCACTCTGCCCCGGGGTTTATTCCACAGTAACATCACTGATCCCTCACTCTGCCCCGGGGTTTATTCCGCAGTAAGATCACCGATCCCTCGCTCTGCCTCGGGGTTTATTCCTCCGTAACACCGATCCCTCACTCTGCCCCGGGGTTTATTGCTCAGTAACATCACCGATCCCTCACTCTGCCCCGGGGTTTATTCCGCAGTAACATCACCGATCCCTCACTCTACCCCGGGGTTCATTCCTCAGTAACACTGATCCCTCACTCTGCCCCGGAGTTTATTCCGCAGTAACGTCACCGATCCCTCACTCTGCCCCGGGGTTTATTCCTCAGTAACATCACCGATCCCTCACTCTGCCCTGGGGTTTATTCCTCCGTAACATCACCGATCCCTCACTCTGCCCTGGGGTTTATTCCTCAGTAACATCAACGATCCCTCACTCTGCCCCGGGGTTTATTCCTCAGTAACATCAACGATCCCTCACTCTGCCCCGGGGTTTATTCCTCAGTAACATCACCGATCCCTCACTCTGCCCCGGGGTTTATTCCTCAGTAACATCACCGATCCCTCACTCTGCCCCGGGGTTTATTCCTCTGTAACACCGATCCCTCACTCTGCATCCCGGTTTATTCCTCAGTAACACCGATCCCTCACTCTGCCCCGGGGTTTATTCCTCAGTAACATTACCGATCGCTCACTCTGCCCCAGGATTTATTCCTCATTTACACCGATCCCTCACTCTGCCCCGGGATTTATTCCTCATTAACACCGATCCCTCACTCTGCCCCGGGGTTTATTCCTCAGTAACATCACTGATCCCTCACTCTGCCCCGGGGTTTATTCCGCAGTAAGATCACCGATCCCTCACTCTGCCCCGGGGTTTATTCCTCCGTAACACCGATCCCTCACTCTGCCCCGGGGTTTATTCCTCAGTAACATCATCGATCCCTCACTCTGCCCCGGCATTTATTCCTCAGTAACACCGATTCCTCACTCTGCCCCGGGGTTTATTGCTCAGTAACATCACCGATCCCTCACTCTGCCCTGGGGTTTATTCCGCAGTAACATCACCGATCCCTCACTCCGCCCCGGGGTTTATTCCTCAGTAACACCGATCCCTCACTCTGCCCCGGGGTTTATTCCTCAGTAACATCACCGATCCCTCACTCTACCCCGGGGTTCATTCCTCAGTAACACTGATCCCTCACTCTGCCCCGGAGTTTATTCCGCAGTAACGTCACCGATCCCTCACTCTGCCCCGGGGTTTATTCCTCAGTAACACCGATCCCTCACTCTGCCCCGGGGTTTATTCCGCAGTAACATCACCGATCCCTCACTCTGCCCCGGGGTTTATTCCTTTGTAACACCGATCCCTCACTCTGCCCCGGGGTTTATTCCTCAGTAAAATCACCGATCCCTCACTCTGCCCCGTGTTTTATTCCTCCGTAACGTCACCGATCCCTCACTCTGCCCTGGGGTTTATTCCTCAGTAACATCAACGATCCCTCACTTTGCCCCGGGGTTTATTCCTCAGTAACATCAACGTTCCCTCACTCTGCCCCGGGGTTTATTCCTCAGTAACACTGATCCCTCACTCTGCCCCACGGTTTATTCCGCAGTAACATCACCGATCCCTCACTCTGCCCTGGGGTTTATTCCTCAGTAACACCGATCCCTCACTCTGCCCCGGGGTTTATTCCTCAGTAACATCACCGATCCCTCACTCTGCCCTGGGGTTTATTCCTCCGTAACATCACCGATCCCTCACTCTGCCCCGGGGCTTATTCCTCAGTAACATCAACGATCCCTCACTCTGCCCCGGGGTTTATTCCTCAGTAACATCAACGATCCCTCACTCTGCCCCGGGGTTTATTCCTCAGTAACATCACCGATCCCTCACTCTGCCCCGGGGTTTATTCCTCAGTAACATCACCGATCCCTCACTCTGCCCTGGGGTTTATTCCTCCGTAACATCACCGATCCCTCACTCTGCCCTGGGGTTTATTCCTCAGTAACATCAACGATCCCTCACTCTGCCCCGGGGTTTATTCCGCAGTAAGATCACTGATCCCTCACTCTGCCCCGGGGTTTATTCCTCAGTAACACCGATCCCTCACTCTGCCCCGGGGTTTATTCCTCAGTAACATCACCGATCCCTCACTCTGCCCCGGGGTTTATTCCTCAGTAACACTGATCCCTCACTCTGCCCCACGGTTTATTCCGCAGTAACATCACCGATCCCTCACTCTGCCCCGGGGTTTATTCCTCAGTAACACCGATCCCTCACTCTGCCCCGGGGTTTATTCCTCAGTAACACCGATCCCTCATTCTGCCCCGGGGTTTATTCCTCAGTAACATCACCGATCCCTCACTCTGCCCTGGGGTTTATTCCTCCGTAACATCACCGATCCCTCACTCTGCCCCGGGGTTTATTCCTCAGTAACATCAACGATCCCTCACTCTGCCCCGGGGTTTATTCCTCAGTAACACCAACGATCCCTCACTCTGCCCCGGGGTTTATTCCTCAGTAACATCACCGATCCCTCACTCTGCCCCGGGGTTTATTCCTCAGTAACATCACCGATCCCTCACTCTGCCCCGGGGTTTATTCCTCAGTAACACCGATCCCTCACTCTGCATCCCGGTTTATTCCTCAGTAACACCGATCCCTCACTCTGCCCCGGGGTTTATTCCTCAGTAACACCGATCCCTCACTCTGCCCCAGGATTTATTCCTCATTTACACCGATCCCTCACTCTGCCCCGGGATTTATTCCTCAGTAACACCGATCCCTCACTCTGCCCCGGGGTTTATTCCACAGTAACATCACTGATCCCTCACTCTGCCCCGGGGTTTATTCCGCAGTAAGATCACCGATCCCTCGCTCTGCCTCGGGGTTTATTCCTCCGTAACACCGATCCCTCACTCTGCCCCGGGGTTTATTGCTCAGTAACATCACCGATCCCTCACTCTGCCCCGGGGTTTATTCCGCAGTAACATCACCGATCCCTCACTCTACCCCGGGGTTCATTCCTCAGTAACACTGATCCCTCACTCTGCCCCGGAGTTTATTCCGCAGTAACGTCACCGATCCCTCACTCTGCCCCGGGGTTTATTCCTCAGTAACATCACCGATCCCTCACTCTGCCCTGGGGTTTATTCCTCCGTAACATCACCGATCCCTCACTCTGCCCTGGGGTTTATTCCTCAGTAACATCAACGATCCCTCACTCTGCCCCGGGGTTTATTCCTCAGTAACATCAACGATCCCTCACTCTGGCCCGGGGTTTATTCCTCAGTAACATCACCGATCCCTCACTCTGCCCCGGGGTTTATTCCTCAGTAACATCACCGATCCCTCACTCTGCCCCGGGGTTTATTCCTCTGTAACACCGATCCCTCACTCTGCATCCCGGTTTATTCCTCAGTAACACCGATCCCTCACTCTGCCCCGGGGTTTATTCCTCAGTAACATCACCGATCGCTCACTCTGCCCCAGGATTTATTCCTCATTTACACCGATCCCTCACTCTGCCCCGGGATTTATTCCTCATTAACACCGATCCCTCACTCTGCCCCGGGGTTTATTCCTCAGTAACATCACTGATCCCTCACTCTGCCCCGGGGTTTATTCCGCAGTAAGATCACCGATCCCTCACTCTGCCCCGGGGTTTATTCCTCCGTAACACCGATCCCTCACTCTGCCCCGGGGTTTATTCCTCAGTAACATCATCGATCCCTCACTCTGCCCCGGCATTTATTCCTCAGTAACACCGATTCCTCACTCTGCCCCGGGGTTTATTGCTCAGTAACATCACCGATCCCTCACTCTGCCCTGGGGTTTATTCCGCAGTAACATCACCGATCCCTCACTCCGCCCCGGGGTTTATTCCTCAGTAACACCGATCCCTCACTCTGCCCCGGGGTTTATTCCTCAGTAACATCACCGATCCCTCACTCTACCCCGGGGTTCATTCCTCAGTAACACTGATCCCTCACTCTGCCCCGGAGTTTATTCCGCAGTAACGTCACCGATCCCTCACTCTGCCCCGGGGTTTATTCCTCAGTAACACCGATCCCTCACTCTGCCCCGGGGTTTATTCCGCAGTAACATCACCGATCCCTCACTCTGCCCCGGGGTTTATTCCTTTGTAACACCGATCCCTCACGCTGCCCCGGGGTTTATTCCTCAGTAAAATCACCGATCCCTCACTCTGCCCCGTGTTTTATTCCTCCGTAACGTCACCGATCCCTCACTCTGCCCTGGGGTTTATTCCTCAGTAACATCAACGATCCCTCACTTTGCCCCGGGGTTTATTCCTCAGTAACATCAACGTTCCCTCACTCTGCCCCGGGGTTTATTCCTCAGTAACACTGATCCCTCACTCTGCCCCACGGTTTATTCCGCAGTAACATCACCGATCCCTCACTCTGCCCTGGGGTTTATTCCTCAGTAACACCGATCCCTCACTCTGCCCCGGGGTTTATTCCTCAGTAACATCACCGATCCCTCACTCTGCCCTGGGGTTTATTCCTCCGTAACATCACCGATCCCTCACTCTGCCCCGGGGCTTATTCCTCAGTAACATCAACGATCCCTCACTCTGCCCCGGGGTTTATTCCTCAGTAACATCAACGATCCCTCACTCTGCCCCGGGGTTTATTCCTCAGTAACATCACCGATCCCTCACTCTGCCCCGGGGTTTATTCCTCAGTAACATCACCGATCCCTCACTCTGCCCCGGGGTTTATTCCTCAGTAACACCGATCCCTCACTCCGCATCCCGGTTTATTCCTCAGTAACACCGATCCCTCACTCTGCCCCGGGGTTTATTCCTCAGTAACTTCACCGATCCCTCACTCTGCCCCAGGATTTATTCCTCATTTACACCGATCCCTCACTCTGCCCCGGGATTTATTCCTCAGTAACACCGATCCCTCACTCTGCCCCGGGGTTTATTCCTCAGTAACATCACTGATGCCTCACTCTGCCCCGGGGTTTATTCCGCAGTAAGATCACCGATCCCTCACTCTGCCCCGGGGTTTATTCCTCCGTAACACCGATCCCTCACTCTGCCCCGGGGTTTATTCCTCAGGAACATCATCGATCCCTCACTCTGCCCCGGCATTTATTCCTCAGTAACACTGATCCCTCACTGTGCCCCGGGGTTTATTCCGCAGTAACATCACCGATCCCTCACTCTGCCCCGGGGTTTATTCCTCAGTAACAGCGCTCCCTCACTCTGCCCCGGGGTTTATTCCTCAGTAACATCACCGATCCCTCACTCTGCCCCGGGGTTTATTCCTCAGTAACATCAACGATCCCTCACTCTGCCCCGGGATTTATTCCTCAGTAACATCAACGATCCCTCACTCTGCCCCGGGGTTTATTCCTCAGTAACATCACCGATCCCTCACTCTGCCCCGGGGTTTATTCTTCAGTAACATCACCGATCCCTCACTCTGCCCCGGGGTTTATTCCTCAGTAACACCGATCCCTCACTCTCCCCCCCGGTTTATTCCTCAGTAACACCGATCCCTCACTCTGCCCCGGGGTTTATTCCTCACTAACATCACCGATCCCTCACTCTGCCCTGGGGTTTATTCCTCAGTAACACCGATCCCTCACTCTGCCCCGGGGTTTATTCCTCAGTAACACCGATCCCTCACTCTGCCCCTGGGTTTATTCCGCAGTAACATCACCGATCCCTCACTCTGCCCCGGTGTTTATTCCTCAGTAACACCGATCCCTCACTCTGTCCCGGGGTTTATTCCTCAGTAACACCGATCCCTCACTCTGCCCCGGGGTTTATTCCTCAGTAACATCACCGATCCCTCACTCTGCCCTGGGGTTTATTGCTGAGGAACATCACCGATCCCTCACTCTGCTCCGGGGTTTATTCCTCAGTTACACTGATCCCTCATTCTGCCCCGGGGTTTATTCCTCAGTAACACCGATCTCTCACTCTGCCCCGTTGTTTATTCCTCAGTAAACCGATCCCTCACTCTGCCCCGGGGTTTATTCCTCAGTAACATCACCGATCCTTCACTCTGCCCCGGGGTTTATTCCTCAGTAACACCGATCCCTCCATCTGCACGAGGCCCTGTATCCAGTTGTCATGGTAGAATCGCTCTGAGATAACGCCAGCAACACAGGTTTAGTTCCCCCGTGGGTCTCTAATGAATTTGTACGGTTTCCTCCCACATTCCAGACGTACCGTTTACTCGATGAATGGTGTAATCGAGCCACATGGGCTCGTTGGGTCGGAGAGGCCTTTTACCAAGCTGTATCTCCATATAAACAAATAAAATCTCCCAACCCTGGCAATGCAGACAGTGTGGAGTCAGAGGTCAAATCACCAGACAATACTTTATTATAATGAAACCCATTCTGTACAGGAGAGAGAGGGGGAGGGAGGAAGGAGGGTGGGGGAGGGTGGGGATAAGGGAGGTATGGGAAGAGAGGGGGGAAGAATGGGGAAGAGAGGGGTGAGAGGGGGTTCAGGGGGAGGGGGGTGAGGGAGAGGGGGAAGATGGGGAGAGGGTGTAGAGGGGGGGGAGAGAGGGGAGAGAGAGGAGAGAGGGGAGAGAGGGTTGAGGGGGGAGAGGGGAGAGGGGGAGAGAGGGGAAGAGAGGGGAAGAGAGGGGAAGAGAGGGGGAGAGGAGCGGAGAGTGGGAAAGGAGAGGGAAGGTGGAGAGGGGAGGGGGAGAGAGGAGGGGGGAGGGAGCGAAGGGGAAGGGAGGGAAGGGGAAGGGAGAGGGGGAGAGGGGAGATAGAATTACACTGAGAAAGAGTGCAAGACTGCAAAGCCTCGGTAACCAGTGCTGTCGGTCAGAGGGGTGGTGCTGAGGGAGCACTGCACGATGGCAGGGATGGTACTGAGGGGCCATCACACTGTGTGGGGGAGGTTGTACTGAGGGAGATGCAGTACTGACAGAGGATCACACTACTCTCTTGAGAAATTGTTATATGTATGTGTGTGTGTGGAGGGGGGCTTGGTGTTTCTGTGTGTCTGCAGGTGTGTGTCTGTTTCTGTGTGAATCTGGTGTTTCTCTTTGTGTGTGTGTGGTATCTGTATGTACGTATCTGTGTGTGTTTGTATGTATGTGTGTGTGTGTGTGTGTGTGCGTGTGTGTGTGTGTGCGTGTGTGTGTGTGTGCGTGTGTGTGTGAGAGTGTGTGTCTGTATTTCTGTGTGTGTGTATGTAAGAGAGTGTGTGTGTGTATGTCTGTGTGTGAGAGAGTGTGTCTGTATGTGTGTGTATGTCTGTGTGTGTGTGTGTGTGTGTGTGTGTGTGAGTGTGAGAGAGAGTGTGTGTCTGTGTGTGTGTGTGAGTGTGAGAGAGAGTGTGCGTGTGTGTGAGAGAGTGTGTGTGTGTGTGAGTGTGTCTGTGTGTGAGAGAGTGTGTGTGAGTGTGAGTGTGTATGAGTGTGAGAGAGAGTGTGTGTGTGAGTGTGTCTGTGTGTGTGTGAGTGTGTGTGAGTGTGAGTGTGTGTGTGTGAGGGAGAGTGTGTGAGAGTGTGTGTGAGTGTGAGTGTGAGTGTGAGTGTGTGTGAGTGTGAGAGAGAGTGTGTGTGTGTACAAAGACAAACCTCCTCCGACAATACCCTGGAGATACTGAAACAGAACGGGATAAGTTAGAAAGACTGAGGATGAAGAATGGCGGCATTTGAGGCTGGAGGCAGGGAGTGGGGCTGTCAGAGCAGATCGGGGGCCAGGAATGAAGTGCAGGACAACAAACCTCCTGGAGAGAGGAGGAGACGGTCAGAAGATAAGGGCAGACATCAGCTGGATCAGGGGAATGCCTGATACCCTTGCCCTTATCACTTCATCTGTCCCAACCACACTCCACCCCCTTCCCCCAGGGGCCAGCTTCTCTCCCCCCAGTGCTGAAGGGGAAGGAGTCCCGGACCCCAAGCGCCAACCGGACTCTCCCCTCACAGGGGCTGCTTGACCAGAGGACGCATTCCCTGCGTCATATCGCCCGAGTGACAGTGGCAAACAGCCGGCAGGTCAGGCAGCCTCTGCAGGGAGAGGAGAGGAGGGAGCTGGCCTCCCGCCTTGGGTCCTCGAGGCTTTGGGACAAATGTGTGGGATGTCGTGGAAAAGAGAGTGGTGCAGAGCGAGGGGGACTGGGGCTGCCCCAGCACAGAGGGGAGGGCAAGGTCACATTAGAACCATTAGCAGGCAGAGAGGAAGGACTGCGAAGGGGAGGGGCGACACGGGGACAAAGTGAGAACCAATTCTGAAATGGGTCTTAACTCTGCCATCACAGGTGTGAACGTGGGCTAGCTTTGTGCTTTCTGCAAGGGCGGGAAACACACTGACAGTATGAACTAGACAAGGAAAAGCATTCGACCTCGTGGATCAGAAGTCAGAGATCAGGCCCTGACCAGCGTGGGTCAGATCAGAGGACGAAACAATACAGAACAAGACCAGAAAGAGCCAGAACTGGGCCGATCCAGGGCCAGATCAGAAACACAGGGGATTCTGCAGATGCTGGAAATCCAGAGCAACACACACACAAAATGCTGGAGGAACTCAGCAGCTCAGGCAACATCTATGGAGAGGAATAAAGTGTCAAAAATTTGGGCCGAGACCTTTCATCGGCACTAGGAAGGAGGGGAGAAGGTGGGGAAAAGGGGAAGAGGGACAAGCTGGCATGTGATAGGTGCGGCCATGTGAGGGGGGCAGGTGGGGAGGAGGGAGTATTCTGCCTTCTGCCCTTGTCCATTCCAGGCTCTCCGTCCAAAATGTTGACTGTTCCCCTCCATTAATGCTGCCTGCCCTACTGAGTTGCTCCAGCGTTATGTGTTCCCCAGGCCAGAGCAGACCAAAAATGCACCAAACTATACTCATACCGGACTGAACCAGGCCAGAACTGGACCAAGCTGAACCAGGACCAATACACAGACTGAAAGCTGCTTTACACTGGGATACGCATGCCCAGCCGAGAGTCAGACGTCTCTGTCTCTAACTGGCTGCCCACATTTTGTTCAGAATTAGTATTTACAAATAAACTTTCAAATGAGAAGCGCTGGGTGGAGTCGCCCCATATCCGCGTGCCTCTATCGCTCTGCGCTGCATCGAAGACTTTTATTTTTTCGGACCTCCTCTACACGCCTGTCCTGAAATAAAATAAACAGCTATTAGAGGTGATATTAATTATCCAGAGAGAGAGAGAGTGCACGCACAGGGTTAATCACCCAGGCAGAGACAGAGATAGAGAGCGCGAGCACAAAATTAATTACCCAAACAGAGACAGAGATACAGAGAGACACACGCAAGGTTGCTGTGGTGTGCTGGGGCAGTAGGCTGAGGGTAGCAGACACCAACAGAATCAACAAACTCATTCGTAAGGCCAGTGATGTTGTGGGGATGGAACTGGACTCTCTGACAGTGGTGTCTGAAAAGAGGATGCTGTCCAAGTTGCATGCCATCTTGGTCAATGTCTCCCATTCACTACATAATGTACTGGTTGGGCACAGGAGTACATTCAGCCAGAGACTCATTCCACCGAGATGCAGCACAGAGTGTCATAGGAAGTCATTCCTGCCTGTGGCCATCAAACTTTACAACTCCCCCCTTGGAGGGTCAGACACCCTGAGCCAATAGGCTGGTCCTGGACTTATTTCATAATTTACTGGCATAATTTACATATTGCTATTTAACTATTTATGGTTTATTACTATTTATTATTTATGGTGCTACTGTAACGAAAACCAATTTCCCCTGCATCAATAAAGTATGACTATGACAGAAACAGAGAGAGAGACAGAGAGAGAGAGCAAGCACACACAGGGTTAATCACATATACAGAGAGGGCACATGTTAATCGCAGGGTGAAGCTCCCTCCATCCCGCTCCATTATAGACACCGGGGGTCAGTCAGAGAATGAAGTTGCATCCAGACCATCCTATCACACACTCCCAGGGTCAGACACTGAGTGAAGCTCCCTCCGCACCATCCCATCACACTCACACAGGGTCAGACACAGAGTGAAGCTCCCTCTACACTGTTCCATCACACATTCCCGGGGTCAGACACAGAGTAAAACTCCCTCTACACTGTCCCATCACAACGCTCCCAGAGTCAGATAAAGAGAGAAGCTCCCTCTACACCATCCTATCACACACTCCCAGGTTGAGACACAGTGAAACTACCCCAATTCCAGGTACAGGTTACATTCAGAATAAAGCCACCCCTCTACACTGTCCAGTCACACATTTTCTTGGTTCAATAGTCACTCAAACCCCCTAGGTTATTTTAAGGAGTGCAAATTCAAGGCTGTCCACCCACATCCCAAGCTCATCCCCAATTCTTTGCCTTTACTGATATTGATTGGATCCATGGACTTAACCCTGAAGTAGACAACGCTCCCTCACCTATCCCACAACATACCCAGCAGATTCACAGACCAGTTACAGTCTTCCTGAAGAAAACCTCGCCTCCGCACAGCCCCTCCCAGCTGAACTACCATTCTCCACCAGGAAGGGCACAGAACACAGACCAATACAGCACAGAAACGGGCCATTCGGCCCACAATACTGTACCAAATCAAACGGCTAACTAAACTAATTCCTTCTGCCTACACAATGTCCATACCCTTCCATTTTCCTCACATTCATGCGCCTGTCTAAACTTCTCTTAAAAGTCCCTGATGTATCTGCCTCTACCACCACCCCAGGCGAGCATTCCAGACACCCACCGCTCTCTGTAAAAAGTTGGCGCTCACATCTTCTTCAAAATTACCCACTCTTTCTCCTTCAATATACGCCCTTTGGTATTAGATATTTCTACCCTGGGAGTCAGGTACCCCCTGTCTACTCTATCTCTGCCTCTCATTATCTTATAAACTACTATCAGATCACTCCTTGGCTTCCGTCGCCCAGAGAAAACAACCCAACTTTGTCCAACCTCGCATGACAGCACATGCCCTCTAAACCAGGCAGCAACCTGGTAAACCTCTTCTGCAGCCACAGCATCCTTCCTACAGCGGGGAGTCAATGGACCCCGGGCAGAGCCTGTGTATGCCGAGTACCCAGAGACTACTCACTCTGCCGCTGTCCATATTCACAAGCGAGGATTCCGAAGTGTTCCGGACCAGCTCCTCTGAAGGGCCGGGACATGAGTGGTGGGGATTTGAGAAGAAAGGGGATGGGCGATGCTAAATCCAGGGAAGGACTTTGAGTGGGGGGAAGGAATTCTGGAGTTGGGATTGTTTTTTACTGCCACGTGAACAGACTGAAGAGCTTGCTGCACAGATTAGGCTGATGATGATAATATCTTTGTCGTGTTTCTTTTGCCCACCGGGGCTCGCTGACCTTCCTTCAACTCAAGTAAAGGCTCTGTTTGGGGAGATGCGAGTCAGACATCTGGGTTACATGATCTACTGCTTGATGGTGTTGGAGATGCTGTTCATGTTGGCCTCCTCCAGTATGCTGGTGTTAGTCTATCTGTCTTCGCAGCTAATCCTCAAAATATTTTTACTTTTATTGTGATATTGGGTGAAATAGGCCCTTCGAGCCCTGCTGCCCAGCAATCTGCCAGTTTAACTTAGCCAGATCACAGGAGAATTTACAATGAGCAATGAACCTATCAATCGGTACATCGTTGGACTGTGGGAGGAAGCTGGAACACTGAGAAAGCCATGCAGTCACAGGGGGAACGTACCAACTCCTTACTGGCAGTGGTGGGAATTGATCCCGGCTCGCTGATACTGTAAAGCGTTGTGCTAACCACTACACTTCCATGCTGCCCCCTTAACAAAGCCTTACTCGTCATAAAGCACCTTAGACTATAAGACCATAAGATATAGGAGCAGAAGTAGGCTATTCGGCCCATCGAGTCTGCTCCATCATTCAATCATGGGCTGATCCAATTCTTCCAGTCATCCCCATTCCCCTACCTTCACCCCATACTCTTTGATGCCCTGGCTAATCAAGACCCTATCTATCTCTGCATTAAATACACCCAATGACTTGGCCTCCACAGCTGCTCGTGGCAACAAACTCCATAGATTTACCAACTTCTGACTAAAATAATTTCTTCGCATCTCTGTTCTAAATGGACGTCCTTCAATCCTGAAGTCATGCCCTCTTGTCCTAGACTCCTCTACCATGAGAAATAACTTTGCCATATCTAAGCAACACACATCAAAGTTGCTGGTGAACGCAGCAGGCCAGGCAGCATCTGTAGGAAGAGGTGCAGTCGACGTTTCAGGCCGAGACCCTATGTCCTGACGAAGGGTCTCGGCCTGAAATGTCGACTGCACCTCTTCCTACAGATGCTGTCTGGCCTGCTGCGTTCACCAGCAACTTTGATGTGTGTTGCTTGAAATTCCAGCATCTGCAGAATTCCTGTTGTTTGCCATATCTAATCTGTTCAAGCCTTTTGACATTCACAATGTTTCTATGAGATCCCCCCTCATTCTCCTGAACTCCAGGGAATACAGCCCAAGAGCTGCCAGACGTTCCTCATATGGTAACCCTTTCACTCCTGGAATCATTCTCGTGAATCTTCTCTGAACCCCCTCCAATGTCAGTATATCCTTTCTAAAATAAGAAGCCCAAAACTGCACACAATACTCCAAGTGTGGTCTCACGTGTGCCTTATAGAGCCTCAACATCACATCCCTGCTCTTATATTCTATACCTCTAGAAATGAATGCCAACATTGCATTCGCCTTCTTCATAACCGACTCAACCTGGAGATTAACCTTTAGGGTATCCTGCACGAGGACTCCCAAATCCCTTTGCATCTCTGCATTTCGAATTCTCTCCCCATCTAAATAATAGTCTGCCCATTAATTTCTTCCACCAAAGTGCATGACCATACACTTTCCAACATTGTATTTCATTTGCCACATCTTTGCCCATTCCCTTAAACTATCTAAGTCTCTCTGCAGGCTCTCAGTTATCTCAACACTACCCACTCCTCCACCTATCTTTGTATCATCGGCAAATTTAGCCACAAATACATTAATACCGTAGTCCAATTTATTGACATACATCGTAAAAAGCAGTGGTCCCAAAACTGACCCTTGTGGAATTCCACTGGTAACCAGCAGTCAGCCAAAATAGGATCCTTTTATTCCCACTCTCTGTTTTCTGCCGATCAGCCAATGCTCCACCCATGCTAGTAACTTCCCTGTAATTCCATGAGCTCTTATCTTGCTAAGCAGCCTCATGTGCAGCACCTTGTCAAAGACCTTCTGAAAATCCAAATACACCACATCTACTGCATCTCCTTTGTCTACCCTGCTTGTAATTTCCTCAAAGAATTGCAGAAGGTTTGTTAGGCAGGATCTTCCTTTCAGGAAACCATGCTGGCTTTGGCCTATCTTGTCATGTGCTTCCAGGTACTCTGTAATCTCATCTCTAACAATCGATTCCAACAACTTCCCAACCACTGATGTCAGGCTAACAGGTCTATAGTTTCCTTTCTGCTGCCTCCCACCTTTCTTAAATAGCGGAGTAACATTTACAATTTTCCAGTCATCCAGTACAATGCCAGAATCTATCGATTCTTGAAAGATCATCGTTAATGCCTCCGCAATTTCTCCACCTATTTCTTTCGGAATCCGAGGGTACATTCCATCAGGTCTAGGAGATTTATCCACCCTCAGACCATTAAGCTTCCTGAGCACCTTCTCAGTCGTAATTTTCACTGCACATACTTCACTTCCCTGACACTCTTGAATGTCTGGTATACTGCAGACGTCTTCCACTGTGAAGACTGATGCAAAATATGCATTCAATTCCTCTGCCATCTCTGCATCTCTCATTACAATATCTCCAGTGTCATTTTCTATTGGTCCTATATCTACCCTCAACTGTCCTTTACCCTTTATATACTTAAAAAAGCTTTTAGTATCTTCTTTGATATAAGTCACCAGCTTCCTCTCATAATTCATCTTTTCCTTCCTAATTACCTTCTTAGTTTCCTTCTGCAAGTTTTTAAAAGCTCCCCAATCCTCTATCTTCCCACTAACGCTGGCTTCCTTGTATGCCCTCTCTTTTGCTTTTACTTTTACTTCACTTATCAGCCATAGTAGTGTCCTTCTTCCCTTTGAAAATTTCTTCTTATTTGGAATATATCTGTCTTGTACTTGCCTCATTTTTCACAGAAACTCCAGCCATTGCTGCCCTGCTGTCCTTCCTGCTAATGTCCCTTTCCAGTCAACTTCAGCCAGTCCCCCTCTCATGCCATTGTAACTTCCTTTATTCCACTGAAATACCGACACATTGGATTTTAATTTTTCCCTCTCAATTGTCAATGTGAACTCGATCGTATTGTGATCACTGTTCCCTAAGGGTTCCTTAACCTTAAGCTCTCTTATCACCTCCGGATCATTGCACAACACCCAAACCAGCACAGCCGATCCCCGAGTGGGCTCAACAACAAGCTGTTCTAAAAAGCCAGCCCTTAAACATTCTATAAATTCTCTCTCTTGAGGTCCAGTACTGAGCTGGTTTTCCCAATCCACTTTCATGTTAAAATCCCTACGATTATCATGACATTGCCTTTCTGACATGCCTTTTCTATCTCCTGCTGTAATTTGTAATCCACATCCTGGCTGCTGTTTGGAGGCCTGTATACAACTGCCATTAGGGTCCTTTTACCCTTGACATTTCTTCAGTCAACCCATAGGGACTCTACACCTTTCGATCCTCTGTCATCCCTTTCTAATGATTTAATATTATTTCTTATACACAGGGCCACACCACCCCTTCTGCCTGCTAACCTATCCTTCCGATACACCGTATATCCTTGGACGTTCAACTCCCAATGGCAGCCATCCTTTAGCCAAGTTTCAGAGATGGCCACAACGTCATATTTGCCAATCTGCAGCTGAATTTCAAGATCGTTCATTTTATTTCTTATGCTGCATGAATTCAAATATAACATTTTCAGTCCAGTATTTGTTGCTTTCTGTTTTAACTGCACCACGCCTCTATTGCCCTGTAACTCATCCCACTGGCTTTGACTAAGCCCCATCACTTGCCTGTTCTTTCTAAAGTCTCGGTTGCACACTATTTTTATTTCTGTTTTCCCCTTCCTCAGCCCTACCACTCTGGTTCCCATTCCCCTGCCAAATTAGTTTAAACCTTCCCTAACTGCTCTATTAAATATGCCCGCTAGGACACTGGACCCCTTTGGGTTCAGTGTAGATGGATATGTAGGGCTATGGACTGGGTGCAGGTCGATGCGACTTGGAACAATAACAGTTCTGCAGTCGCTGGTGAACGCAGCAGGCCAGGCAGCATCTCGAGGAAAAGGTACAGTCGACGTTTCAGGCCGAGACCCTTTGTCAGGACTAACTGAAGGAAGAGTTAGTAAGGGACTACTAACTAACTCTTACTAGCTCTTCCTTCAGTTAGTCCTGACGAAGGGTCTCGGCCTGAAACGTCGACTGTACCTCTTCCTAGAGATGCTGCCTGGCCTGCTGCATTCACCAGCAACCATGGTGTGTATTGCTTGAATTTCCAGCACCTGCAGAATTCCTGTTGTTTACAGTTCTGCAGTGTCCAGATGGGCTGAAGGGCCTTTCTCTGTGTTGCAGTGCTCTGTGACTGTGTGGGGCTGTGTGTTGAAAGAAATTGGTGATGCTGCATTCAGGGAGGGAGCCAGAAACAGGGACGTCTCACCTTCTCCTGGAGCCGCTCGAGCAGGGCTGCCAGGTGAGCCTCCCTGTTCTCCTTCTGGGTCTCGTTCTTTTGCTCCAGCTTCTCCTTGGCCATGCGGATGAAGTTGTTGTTCTCCTCGATGGCTTTCTGGATCACCTCTCGCTCATGCTCCCTCTTCTCAGCCAAATGTTTAAGCAGCTCTGCCTCCTGGCACTGGGAGCGAACAAGCAACAGTCGAGTTAGCTGTGAGATGGAGGGAGGGAGAGAGGAGGGAGGGAGAGAGGAGGGAGGGAGAGAGGAGTGAGGGAGAGAGGAGGGAGGGAGAGAGGAGGGAGGGAGAGAGGAGGGAGGGAGAGAGGAGGGAGGGAAGGAGGGAGTGCCCAGCCTTCACCCCAAGATCTGATGGAGGTCTGGTTTAACTAATGGATGTGATGGCACTGGAGTGGGTGCAGACAAGGTGTAGAGATGATACATAGATAGGTGGAGAGGCAGGTGCAAATCTGCAGAAGGATTTAGACAGATTAAGAGAATGGGCAAATGGGCAAAGAAGTGGCAGATGGAATACAGAGTAGGGAAGTGTATGGTCATGCATCCCTCGTCAGTGTCCGTGTGTCTGATGTCCGACCCTGTCAGTGTCCGTGTGTCTGATTCCTGACTCTGTCAGTGTCCGTGTGTCTGATGTCTGACCCTGTCAGTGTCCGAGTGTCTGATTCCTGACCCTGTCAGTGTCCGAGTGTCTGATTCCTGACTCTGTCAGTGTCCGTGTGTCTGATGTCCGACCCCCCGTCAGTGTCCGTGTGTCTAATTCCTGACCCTGTCAGTGTCCGTGTATCTGATGTCCGACCCCTGTCAGTGTCCGTGTGTCTGATTCCTGACCCTGTCAGTGTCCGTGTGTCTGATGTCCGACCCTCATCAGTGTCCGTGTGTCTGATGTCCGACCCTGTCAGTGTCCTCGTGTCTGATGTCTGACCCTGTCAGTGTCCGTGTGTCTGATGTCTGACCCTGTCAGTGTCCGTGTGTCTGATGTCCGACCCCGTCAGTGTCCATGTGTCTGATTCCTGACTCTGTCAGTGTCCGTGTGTCTGAATCCTGACCCTGTCAGTGTCCGTGTGTCTGAATCCTGACCCTGTCAGTGTCTGTGTGTCTGATTCCTGACTCTGTCAGTGTCCGTGTGACTGATCTCCTCATCCTCGTCAGTATCCATGTGTCTGATGTCCGACCCGGTCAGTGTAAGTGTGTCTGATGTCCGACCCCCGTCAGTGTCCGTGTGTCTGATGTCTGATCCTCGTCAGTATCCACGTGTCTGATGTCCGACCCTGTCAGTGTCCGTGTGACTGATGTCCGACTCCCGTCAGTGTCCGTGTGTCTGATGTCTGACCCCTGTCAGTGTCCGTGTGTCTGATGTCCGACCCAGTCAGTGTCCGTGTGTCTGATGTCCGACCCTCGTCAGTGTCCGTGTGTCTGATTCCTGACCCCCGTCGGTGTCCGTGTGTCTGATGTCTGACCCTCGTCAGTGTCCGTGTGCCTGATTCCTGACCCTGTCAGTGTCCGTGTGTCTGATGTCTGACCCTCGTCAGTGTCCGTGTGCCTGATTCCTGACCCTGTCAGTGTCCGTGTGTCTGATGTCTGACCCTCGTCAGTGTCCGTGTGTCTGATGTCTGACCCTGTCACTGTCCGTGTGTCTGATGTCTGACCCTCGTCAGTGTCCGTGTGTCTGATGTCTGACCCTGTCACTGTCCGTGTGTCTGATGTCTGACCCTCGTCAGTGTCCATGTGTCTGATTCCTGACCCCCGTCGGTGTCCGAGTGTCTGATTCCTGACTCTGTCAGTGTCCGTGTGTCTGATGTCTGACCCCTGTCAGTGTCCGTGTGTCTGATGTCTGACCCTGTCAGTGTCCATGTGGCTGATGTCTGACTTTGTCAGTGTCCGTGTGTCTGATGTTTGACCCCTGTCAGTGTCCGTGTGTCTGATTCCTGACCCTCGTCAGTGTCCGTGTGTCTGATTCCTGATCCTCGTCAGTGTCCGTGTGTCTGATATCCGACCCTCGTCAGTGTCCGTGTGTCTGATGTTTGACCCGTCACTGTCCGTGTGTCTGATGTCTGACCCTGTCAGTGTCCGTGTGTCTGATGTCCGACCCTCGTCAGTGTCCGTGTCTGATGTCCGACCCCCGTCAGTGCCTGTGTGTCTGATGTCCGACCCCCGTCAGTGTCCGTGTCTGATGTCCGACCCTTGTCAGTGCCCGTGTGTCTGACGTCCGACCCCCGTCAGTGCCCGTGTGTCTGACGTCCGACCCCCGTCAGTGTCCGTGTGTCTGACGTCCCACCCCCGTCAGTGTCCGTGTGTCTGACGTCCCACCCCCGTCAGTGTCCGTGTGTCTGACGTCCGACCCCCGTCAGTGTCCGTGTGTCTGACGTCCCACCCGCGTCAGTGTCCGTGTGTCTGACGTCCGACCCCCGTCAGTGTCCGTGTCTCTGACGTCCGACCCCCGTCAGTGTCCGTGTCTCTGACGTCTGACCCCTGTCAGTGTCCGTGTGTCTGATGTCTGACCCTGTCAGTGTCCGTGTGTCTGATGTCCGACCCTCGTCAGTGTCCGTGTGTCTGATGTCTGACCCTGTCGATGTCTGACCCTGTCAATATTCGTGTGTCTGATAACTGACTCTGTCAGTGTCCGCGTGTCTCCCTCCCTTATCCCAGTCAGTCTCCGGTCCCTGCTCCACGTGGCGGCGTCCATACCTTCCTCCTTTCCTCAGCCGCTTCCAGTTTCTTCTGGATCTCCTCCAGAGATGGATCTCGCTTTTTCGGGAGCACGGTGTGGAATTCTGGGACCCCCTCAAAGGAGGGCGGTTTCAGGATGACCTCGAAGGAGAGGCCAGAAGCCCTCTTGTTCAGCTCTTTCACTTCCATGTCAGAGATGAAACACCAGTTCTGGTCAGCTGGATCTGCAAGCACACCAACCAAAGGTCAGGTAAGAGCCCATCTTCTCCATCCATCCTGTCCCACCACATGTCCCCAACCCATCCCCAACAGATCCATCAGCATCTGCCTCCATCAGAGTTCGTATGTGTTCTACCAATGCCGCTCCCTGCATGGACGGGTGTGGATGCTCTGCAGGGGGTGCACATCTGGGTTCGAGGGCATTGGCTACAACGAGGTTGCACGCTCTTGGCCATTTTCTCTGCAGTAGCAGAGGTTTATAAGAATCAGAGTTAAGTTTATTATCACTGACACGTTCTGAAATATTTTGCTTTGCGGCAGCTGTAAAATACATAAAAATAAGAAAATATATAAAAATAAATAAATAATGTAAAAGGCGAGCAAAATAGTTTGGTAGTGTTCACGGACTGTTCAGACATGTGACGGTGGAGGGGAAAGAAAAGCAGTTCCTGAAATGATAATATAGATGAGAGGCACAACTGTCATTCTAACGGGAGAGAGGGAAGCACAAAGCAGTTGTGTGGGGCAATTTTCTTTAAATACGGAGATTTGTGGATGCCAGGAGCTGACTGCCTGGGTGGTGATGGAGGCAGGCAAGTTAATAGCATTTAAGAGGGTTTTAGACACATAAATGAACATTCAAGGAATGAAGGGGTGAAGGTAGATGGGGTTAGTTTAATTTGGCATCATGGTCGGCAGGCAGTTTGTGGGCCGAGCGGCTTGTTCCTGTGCTGTAATGTACTATGACTTTATGACGCAAGGGCTAGTGGCTTGTTCCTGGGGGGATCTTCCCAGTGTGACCAAACCCTCTTCCACAGAGTCCAAACCCTTCACTAGTTCCTCCTTTCCCAATGTTGGAAATCCCCCTTTTCTCTTTTCTGATACTTCTTTGTAATCAACTTTACAGTCCAACCCTCTCGTTTAACCCATGTCTCCTTGAAACCCCCTGTCCATCTTAGCAATATCAGCCAACCTGGACAATCGGGTAACTATGAGGCATTTACACTAAATCACTTCTTGTGTACACACTTGATGTGAAACCCTGCTTTGTAAAGACAAAACGCTGGAGAGACTCAGCAGGTCTGACAGTATCTATGGAGATGAATAAACAATCGACGTTTCAGGCCAAGGCGCTTGTCAGGACTCCATTTATTCCCCTCTGTAAATGCTGCCTGACCTGCTGAGTTCCTCCAGTATTTTGTGTGTGTTGCTCTGGATTTCCAGCATCTGCAGAATCTCTGGTATTTTGCTTTGCTGCTATGAAAACTGTTGGTCTAGGCAATGGTTTCTTAGCCCAGAGATTGACATTGCACCCTCGGTATGAACACGATTATACATACATAAAACCAAATGAAACAATGTTCCTCCGGACCACAGTGCACTCACACAGCACATAAACCAAAATATTACCATCAATACAGTACTGTGCAAAAGTCACAGGTACATGTAAAATAATTCTGCAATTGTGAAGATGATTTTAAAGATAACGAAATGAAAAAACTATAAATATCAAAAATATTACCATAAAGAGCACTGAAAAGTAAAAAAAATTACATCAAATCAATATTTGTCTTTAAACTTGCATCAATTCTCGTAGGCATAATGAAGTCGGCTGGTAGGTTGTTCCAAGCATCTTGGAGAACTTCAAAGTTCGAAAGTTCAAAGTTCAAAGTAAATTTATTATCAAAGTACATATATGTCACCATATAGATCCCTGAGATTCATTTTCTTGCAGGCATTCTCAATAAATCCATAACAGAATAATCACCATAATGGAGCCTAATGCATACACCTTTGGTGTCCAGATGTTCCAGGGCTAAATGAAGAGCCAATGAGAGATGGCATCTGTGTGGACCTGTTGTGTCGGTAGGTAAATTAGAGCAGTTCCAAGTTGTTTCTCAGACAGGGATTGTTATATTTTAACACCAACCTCTCAAAACACAACAGTGTAGATGTACTGTAAGTTCTACTGGATGAGAGTGAGTGAGGCAGGTTACCGTGTTCTTCTGAGGCACCGGTACGATTGAAGCCTGCTGGAAGCAGGTGGGTAGCACACACTGCCAAAGAGAGAGGTTAACGATACCGGTGAACACTCCAGGTTATACAAACACAGGACAGGATGGGACATCCTTAAGGGTTTCCTTAAGGGAACATCTTGCCTGACAAACCTGTTGGAATTCTTTGAGGAGATTACACATAAAGGGGATGCAGTGGATGTTGTATATTTGGACTTTCATAGAAACATAGAAACATAGAAAATAGGTGCAGGAGTAGTCCATTCGGCCCTTCGAGCCTGCACCGCCATTCAGTATGATCATGGCTGATCATCCAACTCAGAACCCTGTACCAGCCTTCCCTCCATACCCCCGATCCCCGTAGCCACAAGGGCCATATCTAACTCCCTCTTAAATATAGCCAATGAACTGGCCTCAACTGTTTCCTGTGGCAGAGAATTCCACAGATTCACCACTCTCTGAGTGAAGAAGTTTTTCCTCATCTCGGTCCTAAGAGCATTGGCTGATTGGTAGGAGGCAGCGAGTGGATCTTTTTCTGGTTGACTGCCGATGAGTAGTGCTGTTCTGCTGAGGTTGGTATTGAGATTGCTTCATGGATTTGTTGCCATGTTGGGAGATGATAGGAAGATTGGTGGAGGGGTAGATTGTGTTGAGGAAACAGGTAGGCCGCAGGGCTTGGACAGATTCAGAGAATGGACAAGAAAGTGGCAAACAAAATACAATGTTGGAAATGCATGGTCGTGCACATACTAGAAGAAGTAAACGTGCAGACTATTTTCTAAAAGGGAGAAAATCCAAAAATCTGGGTTGCAAAAGGACCGTGGGAGTCCTTGTGTAGAACACCCTGAAGGTTAACTTGCAGTTTGAGTCAGTGGTGAGGAAGGCAAATGCCATGTTAGCATTCATTTCCAGAGGTCTAGAATACAAGAGCAGGGATGTGATGCTGAGGCTTTATAAGGCACTGATGAGGCCTCAACTTGAATATTGTGAACAGTTTTGGGCTCCTCATCTGAGAATATATGTGCTTGCATTGGGAAGGGCTCAGGTGAGGTTCTCAAGGATGATTCCAGGAATGAAAGGGTTATCAACTGAAGAACATTTGATGGCTCTGGGCTTGTACTCGCTAGAATTTAGAAAGATTATGGGGGTGGGGAGAGAATTTCATTAAAACCTTTTGTACATTGAAATCTACAGAGTTGATTTACCCTTACAGTTCCTTGCCTCTAGCCACAATAATTCAACACCTTCCAACCCTATGTCACCTCTTTCTAATGATTTGATTTCATTTTTTACCAACAAAACAATGGCACCTCCTTTGCCTTCCTGTCTATCCTTTTGAAGCAATATGTATCCTTAGACATCAAGCTCCCAGCTATAACCTCCTTTTAACTATCACTCAGTGATGCCTACAACATCATACCTGCCAATCTGCAACTGTGCTGCAAGTTCATCTACCTTATTCCATACACTGGTCACATTCAGATACACCTTCAGTGCTGCATTCATCCTTTTTGATTTTGTCGCACCATACTCAACCTTTTGATTCCTGACTTTGTCTGAGGTCTTACCAGCCTGTTTCCACAAGCTCTTCACTATCTGTTCTGGCACTCTAGTTCCCATCCCCCTGTGACTCTAGTTTAAACCCCACCATGCAGCGCTAACAAACCTTCTCGCTAGGATATTAACCCCCTTCAGTTCCAGTGTAAACTGTCCGTTCTGAACAAGTCCCACCTTCCCTGTAAGAGAGGCCAATGATCCAATAATCTTATGCCCTCCCTCCTACACCAACTCCTTAGATATATTAAACTGTATAATCTTCCTAGTTCTGGCCTCACTCGCACGTGGCACAGGTAGCAATCCTGAGATCACAGCCCTGGAGGTCCTGCCCTTTAACTTAGCACCAAACTTCCTGGACTCCCTCCACAGCACTTCACTCATCCTACCCTTGTCATTGGTACCTACGTGGGCCCTCCCACTTAAGAATGTGACTCAATCCAAAACATCCCTGATCCTGGCACCCAGGAGCCAACATACCATCTGGGTATCTCGTTCTCGCCCACAGGACCTCCTGCCCGTTCCTCTAATGAACGGATTCCCCATCTCCTTCCCTTTTCCCTTCTGAGTCACGCAGACAGACTCAGTGCCAGAGAGCTGACCACTGTGACTTTCCTTAGTGAGGTAAGCCCCCACACCCTACCCCCCCCCCCCGACAGTATCCAAACCGGTTGCTGAGGAGGATGCCACAGGGGTGCTTCTGCAGACCTTGGCTGTCCTGCTTTTGTCTCTCTAGGTATTCCCAGACAGCCTTGATGATGTTGAGATGAGGGTTCTGTAGATGCCATATCTGCTGCAGAATTCCTTGTTCCTCTTTTCGATGAAGATTTTTGAGGCCATTGTCCTGCTGCAGAATGAAATTGGGACAGATCAGGGCGCCTCCCTAATGGGATTGCAAGATGGATGAGAATCTTCTTGTACTTCTCAGCATTGAGGTTTCTATTAATTCTGACCAGATCATCAACTCCATTGCAGAAATGCGGCCCCAAACCTGCAGGGAAGCTTTGCTGTGCTTCACTGTTGGCTGCAGACATTACGTGAGCTCCAGCTCTTCTACAAACAAACTGCCTCCTGTTTGAGCCAAAGCTTTCAAATGTGGACGCGTCAGTCCAGAGCACTTGCTGCCATTGTTCAGCACGTCAATACTTGTGTTTTAGTGTGTATGCGAGTCTCTTAGTTTTGTTTCCACTTTGGAGAAACGGCTTTGTGGGTGCAGACCACCTCTGACAAGACTCCTCCGGACTGTAGAGGGGTGTAGTTGAGTTCACAGCTGGTAGCAGTGCTGGCTTTCCGATTTGGAAAGGGTCACCAGTTTGGTGTATCTCTCATCACTGCATTTAGTTTCCGTGGCTGACCACTGCGTTTCTGATCCTCAACTTTGCATGCTTCTTTGTGCACCTTCAGAAGAGCTTAGATAGCGCATGTTGAAACTCCCATCTGCTGGGAAATTTCTGCTTGGGAGAGGCCTTGCTGATGTAGGATGACCACTTTCTGTCTTGTTGCTGTGCTCACTCTTGCCATAGTGTAAGAATTGATGATTTGAAGGTTAAACTGTCACATCTGCCTCACCCTCATACAGACATCCCACCCTGCAAAAACTCATTTCAGGGAGGTAGCACCACCAATTTGCGGGAGACTCCAAGGACTTCCGGGAGAGGTGGGATGTCTGCAATAGAGTAGCTCCTTAGCAGCTGGCCAGCTAATGAATGAATGACACCTGTTAAACTCACCTCAACATTCCTTTTACATTTTAATCCACCATGGGCAATCGAAAAGTCACTGTTGCAACACTGTCATTATTTTTGACCCCTGTTAGGCAGGGGTACACTTTAGGGTAGTCTGGGGTGACGTATGTTTTATATTTTCTTTTTTTGGAACACTGCCATGGCTCGCGCTCTCGCTCTCTCTCTCGCTCACTCTCTCTCGCTCGCACGCTGTCGCTCTCTCTCGCTCTCTCTCGCTCGCGCGCTCTCGCTCTCTCTCTCGCTCGCACGCTGTCGCTCTCTCTCGCTCTCTCTCGCTCGCGCGCTCTCGCTCTCTCTCTCGCTCGCACGCTGTCGCTCTCTCTCTCTCGCACGCGCTCTCTCTCGTGGTCACTCTCGCTCTCTCTTGCTTTCTCTCGCTCGCTCTCAAAAAAATTGATTTCCGTGATATTGTATATAATTTGCGAGCATCAGGGAGCCGCTATTAATATGTGGGAGACTCCTGGAACTTCCGGGAGAGGTGGGACGTCTGCTCATATTTTAGTTTGTTTATCCTTCGCCCAGTTTGATTCCTTCTACCCTCATTTCTGTTAATCAGTTTAGTTCATTATGTCATTGATCATTAGCACCTGTTGTTATCTTTGTTTGATCATGCACTGGCCTACGCACCTACAAAGTCATTAAGTTTTTATCTAAAAAGTGGTCTATCACCTAATATGTTACTTTCTTTAAGGAAATACAAAGAATTCTCTGTAACATTTAAGTTTTTTGGAAAATGAGTGTTTGGAAATCTAAAGTTTGTTATTTTTAGTAATGCAGAAGACAAATAATAAACATCGAATCCAGAATTCATTTCAAAATCTAGGGTGCCCAAGACTTTTGCACAGTACAGTAAGTTAATGAAATATAATTCAAAATGAATGTGAAGTTCACAGCACAGGTAAACAGTAAACAGTTGGAGAAGTTCACCTGGACGCTGCCTGGATTAGAAAGCATGCGCTGTCAGAGTGGACTCCCACTGCTCCTCCCCCCGTGGGGACAAACCGCAGCACAGACACACTCGCAGCAGGAACGTCCCCCCCCCCCCAGTACAGATGCTGCCCCCCGCCCCCGAACGCATTCCCAGTGCTCACCATCAAATTTATAGAGGGTTCTGCTGCGTGGCTCTGGGTTGAAACAGGAACAAAACAGGTTGAAGAGGGGTAATTCCTTCATCTTCTTCTTGTAGGCTGGAAGTGAAAGGAAGATCAGACAGTGTGAAGAACGTGCCCTCCGCCCTTAGAACCACACACACAGGTTTTGTTTCAGTACAGTGCAGGCCTTTCGGCCCACATTGTTGGACCAGCCCTTTAACCTTCTCTAAGATCAATCTAACTTCCCTCCCACGTAACCCTCCATTTTTTTTTATCATCCATGCACCTATTTTAGTATTTCTGAAATGTCCCTAATGTATCTGCCTCTATCACCACCCCAGCAGGGCATTCCACACACTCAGCACTCTCTGCACAAAGTATCTACTTCTCACATCCTCCCTTATACTTCCCTCCAATCATCTTAAAATTATGCCCCCTCATATTAACCACCCCGAGTAAAGGGCACTGGCTGTCCATTCCATCAATCCTCTCATTATCTTGTACATCTCTAGCAAGTCACCTCTCATCCTCCTTCTGTCAAAGACAAAAGCCTAGCTCGCCCAATTTCCTGGTGAATCTGTGGAATGCATTGTCACAGATGCCTGTGGAGGACAAATCATTGGGTATATTTAAAGCAGAAGGTGATTAGTCATGATGTCAAAGGTTATGGGGAGAATGGGGTTGAGAAGGATGATGATTCAGCCATGATGGAATAGCAGAGCAGATTTGATGGGCCAAATGGACTAATTCTGCTCATATATCTTATGGTCTTAGGTAAACAGTAAAGTGCAAGATCACAGCAAGATAGGCTGTGAGAGCAAGTGTCCATTGTATCAGACTAGGGCACCATTGAATAACTTTATAACAGTGGGATAGAAACTGCCTTTGACCTTGGTGGGACGTGCTTTCAGGCTTTTGTGTCTTCTGTCCATTGGGAGAGGGGAGAAGAGAGTGTCTGGGGTGGGTGTAGTCTCCGATTAGGTGAGATTGTGGACAATATGGAGGACTATGGATGTGAAAAACTTGAGCCTAATTAATGTTGGGTCACCCGATACCTCAACCATGTCCAGGTATACATCACAACACACACAATATCTTCCAGGAAGGATGTCGAGGCATCGGGGAGGCTGCAGAAGAGGTTTACCTGGATGCTGCCTGGATTAGAGGGCAGGAAAGGTTGGATAAACTTGGGCTGTTTTCTCTGGAGCGACAGAGGCTGACGGGAGATCTGACAGAGGGTTTTCAGATTATGAGAGGCATTGATGGGGTAGACAGACAGTATCTTTTCCCCAGCATGGAAATGTCTCATACCAGAGGGCATACACATAAGATGAGAGATGGTAAATTTCAAAACAGAGGGATGGGTGTCTGGAACGCTCTGCCTGGGGTGGTGGTAGAGGCAGATACATCAGGGACATTTCAGAGAAGTTTAGATAGGCACATGAATGAGTGGAAAATGGAAGGTATGGACATTATGTAAGCAGAAAGGATTGCCCATTTCATTACCAGTTCAATTGGAATGGCACAAGACTGTGGGCCGAATGCCCTGTTCCTGTACTGTCCTATCTTCCTGTACTGTACTATGTTCAAATGTGTCTTTGCTTTGTAATGATGGATTGATTCCCAGCAGTGGTGTGTCAGAGACAGGTCAGGTTCACAGTCCCTGAGGACTGAGGAGATTGTGACGAAAGGGCAATACACACTGGACAGTGAGATGGGTCGGGTTCACAGTGAGGATGAGTAGATTGTGAGGGATGAAGAGATTGTGAGGACAGGGTGATACAGACTGGACAGTGAGATGGGGCGAGTTCGCAGTGAGGGACGAGGAGATTGAGAGGACAGGGTGATACAGACAGGACAGTGAGATGGTTCGGGTTCACAGTGACGATGAGGAGGGTGTGAAGACGGGGTGATACAGACTGGACAGTGAGATGGGCCGGGTTAACAGTAGGGATGAGGAGATTGTGAGGACAGGGTGATACAGACTGGACAGTGAGATGGGCCGGGTTCACAGTGAGGATGAGGAAATTGTGAGGATGAGGAAATTGTGAGGACAGGATGATACAGACTGGACAGTGAGATGGGCCGATTTACAGTGAGGGACGAGAAGATTGTGAGGACAGGGCGATACACACCGGACAGTGAGATGGGCCGCGTTCACAGTGAGGGATGAGGAGATTCTGAGGACAGGGTGATACACACCGGACAGTGAGATGGGTCATGTTCACAGTGAGGATGATGAGATTGTGAGGAGAGGGTGATACAGACTGGACAGTGAGATGGGTCGGGTTCACAGTGAGGGACAAGGAGATTGTGAGGACAGAGTAATACACACCGGAAAGTGAGATGGGCCGGGTTCACAGTGAGGATGAGGAGATTGTGAGGGATGAAGAGATTGTGAGGACAGGGTGATACACACCGGACAGTGAGATGGGTCGGGTTCACAGTGAGGATGAGGAGGTTGTTAGAGAAGAAGAGATTCTGAGGACAGGGTGATACAGACTGGACGGTGAGATGGGCCGGGTTCACAGTGAGGGACAAGGAGATTGTGAGGACAGGGCGATACAGACTGGGCTTTGAGATGGGTCGGGTTCACAGTGAGGGATGAGGAGATTGTGAGGACAGGGTGATACACATCAGACAGTCAGATGGGTCAGGTTCACAGTGAGGATGATGAGATTGTGAGGACAGGGTGATACACACCGGACAGTGAGATGGGCCGGGTTCACAGTGATGGACGAGGAGATTGTGAGGACAGGGTGATACACACCGGACAGTGAGATGGGCCGGGTTCACAGTGAAGATGAGGAGATTGTGAGGAATGAAGAGATTGTGAAGACAGGGCGATACAGACTGGACAGAGAGATGGGTCGGGTTCACAGTGAGGGACGAGGAGATTGTAAGGACAGGGTAATACACACCGGACGGTGAGATGGGCCGGATTCACAGTGAGGATGAGGAGATTGTGAGGGATGAAGTGATTGTGAGGACAGGGTGATACAGACAGGACAGTGAGATGGGTCGGGTTCACAGTGATGGACGAGAAGATTGTGAGGGCAGGGCGATACACACCGGACAGTGAGATGTGCCGGGTTGATAGTGAGGGATGAGGAGATTGTGAGGACAGAGCGATACACTCCGGACAGTGAGATGGGTCGGGTTCACAGTGAGGGACGAGTAGATTGTGTGGACAGGGCGATATAGACTGGACAGAGAGATGGGCCGCGTTCTCAGGGAGGGACGAGGAGATGGTGAGGACAGGGCGATACAGAGTGGTCAGTGAGATGGGTGGGGTTCACAGTGAGGGATGAGGAGATTGTGAGGACAGGGCGATACAGACCGGACACTGAGATGGGTCGGGTTCACAGTGTGGATGAGGAGATTGTGAGGGATGAAGAGATTGTGACAACAGGGTGATACAGACTGGACAGTGAGATGGGTCGGGTTCACAGTGAAGAGCGAGGAGATTGCTAGGACAGGGCGATACAGACTGGACACTGAGATGGATCGGCTTCACGGTGAGGATGAGGAGATTGTGAGGATAGGGTGATGCACACCGGACAGTGAGATGGGCTGGGTTCACAGTGAGGATGAGGAGATTGTGAGGGATGAAGAGATTGTGAGGACAGGGCGATACAGACTGGACAGAGAGATGGGTCAGGTTCAGAGTGAGGATGATGAGATTGTGAGGACAGGGTGATACACAACGGACAGTGAGATGGGCCGGGTTTACAGTGATGGACGAGGAGATTGTGAGGACAGGGTGATACACATCGGACAGTCAGATGGGCCGGGTTCACAGTGAGGATGAAATTGTCAGGACAGGGTGATACACACCAGACAGTGAGATGGGTCAGGTTCACAGTGAGGATCATGAGATTCTGAGGACAGGGTGAAACAGACTGGACAGTGAGATGGGTCGGGTTCACAGTGAGGGACGAGGAGATTGTGAGGACAGGGTGATACACACCGGACAGTGAGATGGGCCGGGTTCACAGTGAGGATGAAATTGTCGGGACAGGGTGATACACACCAGACAGTGAGATGGGCCGGGTTCACAAGGAGGGACGAGGAGATTGTGAGGACAGGGTGATACACACCGGACAGTGAGATGGGCCGGGTTCACAGTGAGGGAGGAGGAGATTGTGAGGACAGGGTGATACACACCGCACAGTGAGATGGTCCGGGTTCACAGTGAGGGACGAGGAGATAAGGAGGACAGGGTGATACAGAATGGACAGTGAGATGGGCCGGGTTAACAGTGAGGATGAGGAAAATGAGAGGACAGGCTGATACAGACTGGACAGTGAGATGGGCCAGGTTCACAGTGAATGACGAGAAGATTGTCAGGACAGGGCGATACACAGCGGATCCTGGGATGTGCCAGTTTCACAGTGACGGACGAGGAGATGAGAGGACAGGGTGATACACACCGGACAGTCAGATGGGCCGGGTTCACAGTGAGGATGAAATTGTCAGGACAGGGTGATACACACCAGACAGTGAGATGGGTCAGGTTGACAGTGAGGATCATGAGCTTCTGAGGACAGGGTGATACAGACTGGACAGTGAGATGGGTCGGGTTCACAGTGAGGGACGAGGAGATTGTGAGGACAGGGTGATACACACCGGACAGTGAGATGGGCCGGGTTCACAGTGAGGATGAAATTGTCAGGACAGGGTGATACACACCAGACAGTGAGATGGGCCGGGTTCACAGTGAGGGACGAGGAGATTGTGAGCACAGGGTGATACACACCGGACAGTGAGATGGGCCGGGTTCACAGAGAGGGACGAGGAGATAGGGAGGACAGGGTGATACACACCGGACAGTAAGATGGGCCGGTTTCACAGTGAGGATGATCAGATTGTGAGGACGGGGTGATACAGACTGGACAGTGAAATGGGTCGGGTTCACAGTGAGGGACGAGGAGATTGTGAGGATAGGGTGATACACACCGGACAGTGAGATGGGCCGGGTTCACAGTGAGGATGATGAGATTGTGAGGACAGGGTGATACACAACGGACAGTGAGATGGGCCGGGTTTACAGTGATGGACGAGGAGATTGTGAGGACAGGGTGATACACATCGGACAGTCAGATGGGCCGGGTTCACAGTGAGGATGAAATTGTCAGGACAGGGTGATACACACCAGACAGTGAGATGGGTCAGGTTCACAGTGAGGATCATGAGATTCTGAGGACAGGGTGATACACACCGGACTGTGAAATGGGTCGGGTTCACAGTGAGGGATGAGGAGATTGTGAGGACAGGGTTATACACTCCGGACAGTGAGATGGGTCGGGTTCACAGTGAGGACGAGATTGTGAGCACAGGGTGATACACACAGGACAGAGAGATGGGCCTGGTTCACAGTAAAGATGAGGAGATTGTGAGGAATGAAGAGATTGTGAAGACAGGGCGATACAGACTGGACAGAGAGATGGGTCGGGTTCACAGTAAAGATGAGGAGATTGTGAGGAATGAAGAGATTGTGAAGACAGGGCGATACAGACTGGACAGAGAGATGGGCCGGGTTCACAGTGAGGGACGGGGAGATTGTGAGGACAGGGTGATACAGAATGGACAGTGAGATGGGCCGGTTTCACAGTGACGGACGAGGAGATTAGAGGACAGGGCGATACACACCGGACAGTGAGATGGGACGGGTTCACAGTGCGGATGAGGAGATTGGGAGGGATGAAGAGATTGTGAGGAGAGGGGGATACACACCGAACAGTGAGATTGGCCGGGTTCGCAGTGAAGATGAGGAGATTGTGAGGAATGAAGAGACTGTGAAGACTGGGCGATACAGACTGGACACAGAGATGGGTCAGGTTCACAGTGAGGATGATGAGATTGTGAGGAATGAAGAGACTGTGAAGACTGGGCGATACAGACTGGACACAGAGATGGGTCAGGTTCACAGTGAGGATGATGAGATTGTGAGGACAGGGTGATACACACCGGACAGTGAGATGGGCCGGGTTTACAGTGATGGACGAGGAGATTGTGAGGACAGGGCTATACAGTCTGGACACAGAGATGGGTCAGATTCACAGTGAGGATGATGAGATTGTGAGGACAGGGGGATACACACCGGACAGTGATATTAGCCGGGTTCACAGTGAAGATGTGGAGATTGTGAGGAATGAAGAGACTGTGAAGACTGGGCGATACAGACTGGGCAGAGAGATGGGTCGGGTTCACAGTGAGGGACGAGGAGATTGTGAGGACAGGGTGATACACACCGGACAGTGAGATGAGCCGGGTTCACAGTGAGGATGACGAGATTGCGAGGACAGGGTGATACACACCGGACAGTGAGATGGGTCGCGTTTACAGTGAGGGACGAGGAGATTGTGAGAACAGGGTGATACAGACTGGACAGTGAGATGGGTCAGGTTCACAGTGATGGAGGAGGAGATTGTGAGGACAGGGTGATACACACCGGAGAGTGAGATGGGTCGGGTTCACAGTGAGGATGATGAGATTGTCAGGACAGTGTGATACAGACTGGGCTTTGAGATGGGTCGGGTTCACAGTGAGGGACGAGGAGATTGTGAGGACAGGGTGATACACACCGAACAGTCAGATGGGTCAGGTTCACAGTGAGGATGATGAGATTGTGAGGAATGAAGAGATTGTGAAGACTGGGTGATACAGACTGGACAGAGAGATGGGTCAGGTTCAGAGTGAGGATGATGAGATTGTGAGGACAGGGTGATACACAACGGACAGTGAGATGGGCCGGGTTTACAGTGATGGACGAGAAGATTGTGAGGACAGGGTGATACACACCGGACAGTCAGATGGGCCGGGTTCACAGTGAGGATCATGAGATTCTGAGGACAGGGTGATAGAGACTGGACAGTGAGATGGGTCAGGTTCACAGTGAGGGACGAGGAGATTGTGAGGACAGGGTGATGCACACCGGACAGTGAGATGGGCCGGGTTCACAGTGAGGATGAAATTGTCAGGACAGGGTGATACACACCAGACAGTGAGTTGGGCCGGGTTCACAGTGAGGGAGGCGGAGATTGTGAGGACAGGGTGATACACACCGGACAGTGAGATGGTCCGGGTTCACAGTGAGGGACGAGGAGATAGGGAGGACAGGGTGATACACACCGGACAGTGAGATGGGTCAGGTTCACAGTGAGGATGATCAGATTGTGAGGACAGGGTGATACAGACTGGACAGTGAGATGGGCCGGTTTCACAGTGACGGACGAGGAGATGAGAGGACAGGGTGATACACACCGGACAGTGAGATGGGACGGGTTCACAGTGCGGATGAGGAGATTGGGTGGGATGAAGAGATTGTGAGGAGAGGGTGATACACACCGGACAGTGAGATGGGTCGCGTTTACAGTGAGGGACGAGGAGATTGTGAGAACAGGGTGATACAGACTGGACAGTGAGATGGGTCAGGTTCACAGTGATGGAGGAGGAGATTGTGAGGACAGGGTGATACACACCGGAGAGTGAGATGGGTCGGGTTCACAGTGAGGATGATGAGATTGTCAGGACAGTGTGATACAGACTGGGCTTTGAGATGGGTCGGGTTCACAGTGAGGGACGAGGAGATTGTGAGGACAGGGTGATACACACCGAACAGTCAGATGGGTCAGGTTCACAGTGAGGATGATGAGATTGTGAGGAATGAAGAGATTGTGAAGACTGGGTGATACAGACTGGACAGAGAGATGGGTCAGGTTCAGAGTGAGGATGATGAGATTGTGAGGACAGGGTGATACACAACGGACAGTGAGATGGGCCGGGTTTACAGTGATGGACGAGGAGATTGTGAGGACAGGGTGATACACACCGGACAGTCAGATGGGCCGGGTTCACAGTGAGGATCATGAGATTCTGAGGACAGGGTGATAGAGACTGGACAGTGAGATGGGTCAGGTTCACAGTGAGGGACGAGGAGATTGTGAGGACAGGGTGATGCACACCGGACAGTGAGATGGGCCGGGTTCACAGTGAGGATGAAATTGTCAGGACAGGGTGATACACACCAGACAGTGAGTTGGGCCGGGTTCACAGTGAGGGAGGCGGAGATTGTGAGGACAGGGTGATACACACCGGACAGTGAGATGGTCCGGGTTCACAGTGAGGGACGAGGAGATAGGGAGGACAGGGTGATACACACCGGACAGTGAGATGGGTCAGGTTCACAGTGAGGATGATCAGATTGTGAGGACAGGGTGATACAGACTGGACAGTGAGATGGGCCGGTTTCACAGTGACGGACGAGGAGATGAGAGGACAGGGTGATACACACCGGACAGTGAGATGGGACGGGTTCACAGTGCGGATGAGGAGATTGGGTGGGATGAAGAGATTGTGAGGAGAGGGGGATACACACCGAACAGTGAGATTGGCCGGGTTCGCAGTGAAGATGAGGAGATTGTGAGGAATGAAGAGACTGTGAAGACTGGGCGATACAGACTGGACAGAGAGATGGGTCGGGTTCACAGTGAGGGACGAGGAGATTGTGAGGACAGGGGTGTGATACACACCGGAAAGTGAGATGAGCCGGGTTCACAGTGAGGATGACGAGATTGTGAGGACAGGGTGATACACACCGGACAGTGAGATGGGTCGGGTTCACAGTGAGGGACGAGGAGATTGTGAGAACAGGGTGATA
Source organism: Mobula birostris (assembly GCF_030028105.1). Classification (NCBI taxonomy): domain Eukaryota; kingdom Metazoa; phylum Chordata; class Chondrichthyes; order Myliobatiformes; family Myliobatidae; genus Mobula; species Mobula birostris. The sequence goes on from NW_027277800.1 coordinate 82,612, forward strand.
CAGACTGGACAGTGAGATGGGTCAGGTTCACAGTGATGGAGGAGGAGATTGTGACGACAGGGTGATACACACCGGAGAGTGAGATGAGTCGGGTTCACAGTGAGGGACGAGGAGTTTGTGAGGACAGGGCGATACACACCGGACTGTGAGATGGGCGGGTTCACAGTGAGGATGATGAGATTGTCAGGACAGTGTGATACAGACTGGGCTTTGAGATGGGTCGGGTTCACAGTGAGGGACGAGGAGATTGTGAGGACAGGGTGATACAGACTGGACAGTGAGATAGGTCGGGTTCACAGTGAGGGACAAGGAGATTGTGAGGACAGGGTGATACACACCGGACTGTGAGATGGGCGGGTTCACAGTAAGGATGATGAGATTGTCAGGACAGAGTGATACAGACTGGGCTTTGAGATGGGTCGGGTTCACAGTGAGGATGATGAGATTGTGAGGAATGAAGAGACTGTGAAGACTGGGCGATACAGACTGGACACAGAGATGGGTCAGGTTCACAGTGAGGATGATGAGATTGTGAGGACAGGGTGATACACACCGGACAGTGAGATGGGCCGGGTTTACAGTGATGGACGAGGAGATTGTGAGGACAGGGCGATACAGTCTGGAAACAGAGATGGGTCAGATTCACAGTGAGGATGATGAGATTGTGAGGACAGGGGGATACACACCGGACAGTGATATTAGCCGGGTTCACAGTGAAGATGTGGAGATTGTGAGGAATGAAGAGACTGTGAAGACTGGGCGATACAGACTGGGCAGAGAGATGGGTCGGGTTCACAGTGAGGGACGAGGAGATTGTGAGGACAGGGTGATACACACCGGACAGTGAGATGAGCCGGGTTCACAGTGAAGATGACGAGATTGCGAGGACAGGGTGATACACACCGGACAGTGAGATGGGTCGCGTTTACAGTGAGGGACGAGGAGATTGTGAGAACAGGGTGATACAGACTGGACAGAGAGATGGGTCAGGTTCAGAGTGAGGATGATGAGATTGTGAGGACAGGGTGATACACAACGGACAGTGAGATGGGCCGGGTTTACAGTGATGGACGAGGAGATTGTGAGGACAGGGTGATACACACCGGACAGTCAGATGGGCCGGGTTCACAGTGAGGATCATGAGATTCTGAGGACAGGGTGATACAGACTGGACAGTGAGATGGGTCGGGTTCACAGTGAGGGACGAGGAGATTGTGAGGACAGGGTGATGCACACCGGACAGTGAGATGGGCCGGGTTCACAGTGAGGATGAAATTGTCAGGACAGTGTGATACACACCAGACAGTGAGATGGGCCGGGTTCACAGTGAGGGAGGCGGAGATTGTGAGGACAGGGTGATACACACCGGACAGTGAGATGGTCCGGGTTCACAGTGAGGGACGAGGAGATAGGGAGGACAGGGTGATACACACCGGACAGTGAGATGGGTCAGGTTCACAGTGAGGATGATCAGATTGTGAGGACAGGGTGATACAGACTAGACAGTGAAATGGGTCGGGTTCACAGTGAGGGACGAGGAGATTGTGAGGACAGGGTGATACACTCCGGACAGTGAGATGGGCCGGGTTCACAGTGAGGACGAGATTGTGAGCACAGGGTGATACGCACAGGACAGAGAGATGGGCGGGGTTCACAGTAAAGATGAGGAGATTGTGAGGAATGAAGAGATTGTGAAGACAGGGCGATACAGACTGGACAGAGAGATGGGTCGGGTTCACAGTGAGGGACAGGGAGATTGTTAGGACAGAGTAATACACACCGGACTGTGAGATGGGCCGGGTTCACAGTGAAGGACGAGAAGATTGTGAGGACAGGGCGATACACACCGGATAATGAGATGGGCCGGGATCACAGTGAAGGACGAGGAGATTGTGAGCACTGGGCGATACACACCAGACAGTGAGATGGGCCGGGTTCACAGTGAGGGACGGGGAGATTGTGAGGACAGGGTGATACAGAATGGACAGTGAGATGGGCCGGGTTAACAGTGAGGATGAGGAAAATGAGAGGACAGGCTGATACAGACTGGACAGTGAGATGGGCCAGGTTCACAGTGAATGACGAGAAGATTGTCAGGACAGGGCGATACACAACCGATCCTGGGATGTGCCAGTTTCACAGTGACGGACGAGGAGATGAGAGGACAGGGTGATACACACCGGACAGTCAGATGGGCCGGGTTCACAGTGAGGATGAAATTGTCAGGACAGGGTGATACACACCAGACAGTGAGATGGGTCAGTTTCACAGTGAGGATCATGAGATTCTGAGGACAGGGTGATACAGACTGGACAGTGAGATGGGTCGGGTTCACAGTGAGGGACGAGGAGATTGTGAGGACAGGGTGATACACACCGGACAGTGAGATGGGCCGGGTTTACAGTGATGGACGAGGAGATTGTGAGGACAGGGCGATACAGTCTGGAAACAGAGATGGGTCAGGTTCACAGTGAGGATGATGAGATTGTGAGGACAGGGTGATACACACCGGACAGTGAGATGGGCCGGGTTTACAGTGATGGACGAGGAGATTGTGAGGACAGGGCGATACAGTCTGGACACAGAGATGGGTCAGATTCACAGTGAGGATGATGAGATTGTGAGGACAGGGGGATACACACCGGACAGTGATATTAGCCGGGTTCACAGTGAAGATGTGGAGATTGTGAGGAATGAAGAGACTGTGAAGACTGGGCGATACAGACTGGGCAGAGAGATGGGTCGGGTTCACAGTGAGGGACGAGGAGATTGTGAGGACAGGGTGATACACACCGGACAGTGAGATGAGCCGGGTTCACAGTGAGGATGACGAGATTGCGAGGACAGGGTGATACACACCGGACAGTGAGATGGGTCGCGTTTACAGTGAGGGACGAGGAGATTGTGAGAACAGGGTGATACAGACTGGACAGTGAGATGGGTCAGGTTCACAGTGATGGAGGAGGAGATTGTGAGGACAGGGTGATACACACCGGAGAGTGAGATGGGTCGGGTTCACAGTGAGGATGATGAGATTGTCAGGACAGTGTGATACAGACTGGGCTTTGAGATGGGTCGGGTTCACAGTGAGGGACGAGGAGATTGTGAGGACAGGGTGATACACACCGAACAGTCAGATGGGTCAGGTTCACAGTGAGGATGATGAGATTGTGAGGAATGAAGAGATTGTGAAGACTGGGTGATACAGACTGGACAGAGAGATGGGTCAGGTTCAGAGTGAGGATGATGAGATTGTGAGGACAGGGTGATACACAACGGACAGTGAGATGGGCCGGGTTTACAGTGATGGACGAGGAGATTGTGAGGACAGGGTGATACACACCGGACAGTCAGATGGGCCGGGTTCACAGTGAGGATCATGAGATTCTGAGGACAGGGTGATAGAGACTGGACAGTGAGATGGGTCAGGTTCACAGTGAGGGACGAGGAGATTGTGAGGACAGGGTGATGCACACCGGACAGTGAGATGGGCCGGGTTCACAGTGAGGATGAAATTGTCAGGACAGGGTGATACACACCAGACAGTGAGTTGGGCCGGGTTCACAGTGAGGGAGGCGGAGATTGTGAGGACAGGGTGATACACACCGGACAGTGAGATGGTCCGGGTTCACAGTGAGGGACGAGGAGATAGGGATGACAGGGTGATACACACCGGACAGTGAGATGGGTCAGGTTCACAGTGAGGATGATCAGATTGTGAGGACAGGTTGATACAGACTGGACAGTGAGATGGGCCGGTTTCACAGTGACGGACGAGGAGATGAGAGGACAGGGTGATACACACCGGACAGTGAGATGGGACGGGTTCACAGTGCGGATGAGGAGATTGGGTGGGATGAAGAGATTGTGAGGAGAGGGGGATACACACCGAACAGTGAGATTGGCCGGGTTCGCAGTGAAGATGAGGAGATTGTGAGGAATGAAGAGACTGTGAAGACTGGGCGATACAGACTGGACAGAGAGATGGGTCGGGTTCACAGTGAGGGACGAGGAGATTGTGAGGACAGGGGTGTGATACACACCGGAAAGTGAGATGAGCCGGGTTCACAGTGAGGATGACGAGATTGTGAGGACAGGGTGATACACACCGGACAGTGAGATGGGTCGGGTTCACAGTGAGGGACGAGGAGATTGTGAGAACAGGGTGATACAGACTGGACAGTGAGATGGGTCAGGTTCACAGTGATGGAGGAGGAGATTGTGAGGACAGGGTGATACACACCGGAGAGTGAGATGAGTCGGGTTCACAGTGAGGGACGAGGAGTTTGTGAGGACAGGGCGATACACACCGGACTGTGAGATGGGCGGGTTCACAGTGAGGATGATGAGATTGTCAGGACAGTGTGATACAGACTGGGCTTTGAGATGGGTCGGGTTCACAGTGAGGGACGAGGAGATTGTGAGGACAGGGTGATACAGACTGGACAGTGAGATAGGTCGGGTTCACAGTGAGGGACAAGGAGATTGTGAGGACAGGGTGATACACACCGGACTGTGAGATGGGCGGGTTCACAGTAAGGATGATGAGATTGTCAGGACAGAGTGATACAGACTGGGCTTTGAGATGGGTCGGGTTCACAGTGAGGATGATGAGATTGTGAGGAATGAAGAGACTGTGAAGACTGGGCGATACAGACTGGACACAGAGATGGGTCAGGTTCACAGTGAGGATGATGAGATTGTGAGGACAGGGTGATACACACCGGACAGTGAGATGGGCCGGGTTTACAGTGATGGACGAGGAGATTGTGAGGACAGGGCGATACAGTCTGGAAACAGAGATGGGTCAGATTCACAGTGAGGATGATGAGATTGTGAGGACAGGGGGATACACACCGGACAGTGATATTAGCCGGGTTCACAGTGAAGATGTGGAGATTGTGAGGAATGAAGAGACTGTGAAGACTGGGCGATACAGACTGGGCAGAGAGATGGGTCGGGTTCACAGTGAGGGACGAGGAGATTGTGAGGACAGGGTGATACACACCGGACAGTGAGATGAGCCGGGTTCACAGTGAAGATGACGAGATTGCGAGGACAGGGTGATACACACCGGACAGTGAGATGGGTCGCGTTTACAGTGAGGGACGAGGAGATTGTGAGAACAGGGTGATACAGACTGGACAGAGAGATGGGTCAGGTTCAGAGTGAGGATGATGAGATTGTGAGGACAGGGTGATACACAACGGACAGTGAGATGGGCCGGGTTTACAGTGATGGACGAGGAGATTGTGAGGACAGGGTGATACACACCGGACAGTCAGATGGGCCGGGTTCACAGTGAGGATCATGAGATTCTGAGGACAGGGTGATACAGACTGGACAGTGAGATGGGTCGGGTTCACAGTGAGGGACGAGGAGATTGTGAGGACAGGGTGATGCACACCGGACAGTGAGATGGGCCGGGTTCACAGTGAGGATGAAATTGTCAGGACAGTGTGATACACACCAGACAGTGAGATGGGCCGGGTTCACAGTGAGGGAGGCGGAGATTGTGAGGACAGGGTGATACACACCGGACAGTGAGATGGTCCGGGTTCACAGTGAGGGACGAGGAGATAGGGAGGACAGGGTGATACACACCGGACAGTGAGATGGGTCAGGTTCACAGTGAGGATGATCAGATTGTGAGGACAGGGTGATACAGACTAGACAGTGAAATGGGTCGGGTTCACAGTGAGGGACGAGGAGATTGTGAGGACAGGGTGATACACTCCGGACAGTGAGATGGGCCGGGTTCACAGTGAGGACGAGATTGTGAGCACAGGGGGATACGCACAGGACAGAGAGATGGGCGGGGTTCACAGTAAAGATGAGGAGATTGTGAGGAATGAAGAGATTGTGAAGACAGGGCGATACAGACTGGACAGAGAGATGGGTCGGGTTCACAGTGAGGGACAGGGAGATTGTTAGGACAGAGTAATACACACCGGACTGTGAGATGGGCCGGGTTCACAGTGAAGGACGAGAAGATTGTGAGGACAGGGCGATACACACCGGATAATGAGATGGGCCGGGATCACAGTGAAGGACGAGGAGATTGTGAGCACTGGGCGATACACACCAGACAGTGAGATGGGCCGGGTTCACAGTGAGGGACGGGGAGATTGTGAGGACAGGGTGATACAGAATGGACAGTGAGATGGGCCGGGTTAACAGTGAGGATGAGGAAAATGAGAGGACAGGCTGATACAGACTGGACAGTGAGATGGGCCAGGTTCACAGTGAATGACGAGAAGATTGTCAGGACAGGGCGATACACAACCGATCCTGGGATGTGCCAGTTTCACAGTGACGGACAAGGAGATGAGAGGACAGGGTGATACACACCGGACAGTCAGATGGGCCGGGTTCACAGTGAGGATGAAATTGTCAGGACAGGGTGATACACACCAGACAGTGAGATGGGTCAGTTTCACAGTGAGGATCATGAGATTCTGAGGACAGGGTGATACAGACTGGACAGTGAGATGGGTCGGGTTCACAGTGAGGGACGAGGAGATTGTGAGGACAGGGTGATACACACCGGACAGTGAGATGGGCCGGGTTTACAGTGATGGACGAGGAGATTGTGAGGACAGGGCGATACAGTCTGGAAACAGAGATGGGTCAGGTTCACAGTGAGGATGATGAGATTGTGAGGACAGGGTGATACACACCGGACAGTGAGATGGGCCGGGTTTACAGTGATGGACGAGGAGATTGTGAGGACAGGGCGATACAGTCTGGACACAGAGATGGGTCAGATTCACAGTGAGGATGATGAGATTGTGAGGACAGGGGGATACACACCGGACAGTGATATTAGCCGGGTTCACAGTGAAGATGTGGAGATTGTGAGGAATGAAGAGACTGTGAAGACTGGGCGATACAGACTGGGCAGAGAGATGGGTCGGGTTCACAGTGAGGGACGAGGAGATTGTGAGGACAGGGTGATACACACCGGACAGTGAGATGAGCCGGGTTCACAGTGAGGATGACGAGATTGCGAGGACAGGGTGATACACACCGGACAGTGAGATGGGTCGCGTTTACAGTGAGGGACGAGGAGATTGTGAGAACAGGGTGATACAGACTGGACAGTGAGATGGGTCAGGTTCACAGTGATGGAGGAGGAGATTGTGAGGACAGGGTGATACACACCGGAGAGTGAGATGGGTCGGGTTCACAGTGAGGATGATGAGATTGTCAGGACAGTGTGATACAGACTGGGCTTTGAGATGGGTCGGGTTCACAGTGAGGGACGAGGAGATTGTGAGGACAGGGTGATACACACCGAACAGTCAGATGGGTCAGGTTCACAGTGAGGATGATGAGATTGTGAGGAATGAAGAGATTGTGAAGACTGGGTGATACAGACTGGACAGAGAGATGGGTCAGGTTCAGAGTGAGGATGATGAGATTGTGAGGACAGGGTGATACACAACGGACAGTGAGATGGGCCGGGTTTACAGTGATGGACGAGGAGATTGTGAGGACAGGGTGATACACACCGGACAGTCAGATGGGCCGGGTTCACAGTGAGGATCATGAGATTCTGAGGACAGGGTGATAGAGACTGGACAGTGAGATGGGTCAGGTTCACAGTGAGGGACGAGGAGATTGTGAGGACAGGGGTGTGATACACACCGGAAAGTGAGATGAGCCGGGTTCACAGTGAGGATGACGAGATTGTGAGGACAGGGTGATACACACCGGACAGTGAGATGGGTCGGGTTCACAGTGAGGGACGAGGAGATTGTGAGAACAGGGTGATACAGACTGGACAGTGAGATGGGTCAGGTTCACAGTGATGGAGGAGGAGATTGTGAGGACAGGGTGATACACACCGGAGAGTGAGATGAGTCGGGTTCACAGTGAGGGACGAGGAGATAGGGAGGACAGGGTGATACACACCGGACAGTGAGATGGGTCAGGTTCACAGTGAGGATGATCAGATTGTGAGGACAGGGTGATACAGACTAGACAGTGAAATGGGCCGGTTTCACAGTGACGGACGAGGAGATGAGAGGACAGGGTGATACACACCGGACAGTGAGATGGGACGGGTTCACAGTGCGGATGAGGAGATTGGGTGGGATGAAGAGATTGTGAGGAGAGGGGGATACACACCGAACAGTGAGATTGGCCGGGTTCGCAGTGAAGATGAGGAGATTGTGAGGAATGAAGAGACTGTGAAGACTGGGCGATACAGACTGGACAGAGAGATGGGTCGGGTTCACAGTGAGGGACGAGGAGATTGTGAGGACAGGGGTGTGATACACACCGGAAAGTGAGATGAGCCGGGTTCACAGTGAGGATGACGAGATTGTGAGGACAGGGTGATACACACCGGACAGTGAGATGGGTCGGGTTCACAGTGAGGGACGAGGAGATTGTGAGAACAGGGTGATACAGACTGGACAGTGAGATGGGTCAGGTTCACAGTGATGGAGGAGGAGATTGTGAGGACAGGGTGATACACACCGGAGAGTGAGATGAGTCGGGTTCACAGTGAGGGACGAGGAGTTTGTGAGGACAGGGCGATACACACCGGACTGTGAGATGGGCGGGTTCACAGTGAGGATGATGAGATTGTCAGGACAGTGTGATACAGACTGGGCTTTGAGATGGGTCGGGTTCACAGTGAGGGACGAGGAGATTGTGAGGACAGGGTGATACAGACTGGACAGTGAGATAGGTCGGGTTCACAGTGAGGGACAAGGAGATTGTGAGGACAGGGTGATACACACCGGACTGTGAGATGGGCGGGTTCACAGTAAGGATGATGAGATTGTCAGGACAGAGTGATACAGACTGGGCTTTGAGATGGGTCGGGTTCACAGTGAGGATGATGAGATTGTGAGGAATGAAGAGACTGTGAAGACTGGGCGATACAGACTGGACACAGAGATGGGTCAGGTTCACAGTGAGGATGATGAGATTGTGAGGACAGGGTGATACACACCGGACAGTGAGATGGGCCGGGTTTACAGTGATGGACGAGGAGATTGTGAGGACAGGGCGATACAGTCTGGAAACAGAGATGGGTCAGATTCACAGTGAGGATGATGAGATTGTGAGGACAGGGGGATACACACCGGACAGTGATATTAGCCGGGTTCACAGTGAAGATGTGGAGATTGTGAGGAATGAAGAGACTGTGAAGACTGGGCGATACAGACTGGGCAGAGAGATGGGTCGGGTTCACAGTGAGGGACGAGGAGATTGTGAGGACAGGGTGATACACACCGGACAGTGAGATGAGCCGGGTTCACAGTGAAGATGACGAGATTGCGAGGACAGGGTGATACACACCGGACAGTGAGATGGGTCGCGTTTACAGTGAGGGACGAGGAGATTGTGAGAACAGGGTGATACAGACTGGACAGAGAGATGGGTCAGGTTCAGAGTGAGGATGATGAGATTGTGAGGACAGGGTGATACACAACGGACAGTGAGATGGGCCGGGTTTACAGTGATGGACGAGGAGATTGTGAGGACAGGGTGATACACACCGGACAGTCAGATGGGCCGGGTTCACAGTGAGGATCATGAGATTCTGAGGACAGGGTGATACAGACTGGACAGTGAGATGGGTCGGGTTCACAGTGAGGGACGAGGAGATTGTGAGGACAGGGTGATGCACACCGGACAGTGAGATGGGCCGGGTTCACAGTGAGGATGAAATTGTCAGGACAGTGTGATACACACCAGACAGTGAGATGGGCCGGGTTCACAGTGAGGGAGGCGGAGATTGTGAGGACAGGGTGATACACACCGGACAGTGAGATGGTCCGGGTTCACAGTGAGGGACGAGGAGATAGGGAGGACAGGGTGATACACACCGGACAGTGAGATGGGTCAGGTTCACAGTGAGGATGATCAGATTGTGAGGACAGGGTGATACAGACTAGACAGTGAAATGGGTCGGGTTCACAGTGAGGGACGAGGAGATTGTGAGGACAGGGTGATACACTCCGGACAGTGAGATGGGCCGGGTTCACAGTGAGGACGAGATTGTGAGCACAGGGTGATACGCACAGGACAGAGAGATGGGCGGGGTTCACAGTAAAGATGAGGAGATTGTGAGGAATGAAGAGATTGTGAAGACAGGGCGATACAGACTGGACAGAGAGATGGGTCGGGTTCACAGTGAGGGACAGGGAGATTGTTAGGACAGAGTAATACACACCGGACTGTGAGATGGGCCGGGTTCACAGTGAAGGACGAGAAGATTGTGAGGACAGGGCGATACACACCGGATAATGAGATGGGCCGGGATCACAGTGAAGGACGAGGAGATTGTGAGCACTGGGCGATACACACCAGACAGTGAGATGGGCCGGGTTCACAGTGAGGGACGGGGAGATTGTGAGGACAGGGTGATACAGAATGGACAGTGAGATGGGCCGGGTTAACAGTGAGGATGAGGAAAATGAGAGGACAGGCTGATACAGACTGGACAGTGAGATGGGCCAGGTTCACAGTGAATGACGAGAAGATTGTCAGGACAGGGCGATACACAACCGATCCTGGGATGTGCCAGTTTCACAGTGACGGACGAGGAGATGAGAGGACAGGGTGATACACACCGGACAGTCAGATGGGCCGGGTTCACAGTGAGGATGAAATTGTCAGGACAGGGTGATACACACCAGACAGTGAGATGGGTCAGTTTCACAGTGAGGATCATGAGATTCTGAGGACAGGGTGATACAGACTGGACAGTGAGATGGGTCGGGTTCACAGTGAGGGACGAGGAGATTGTGAGGACAGGGTGATACACACCGGACAGTGAGATGGGCCGGGTTTACAGTGATGGACGAGGAGATTGTGAGGACAGGGCGATACAGTCTGGAAACAGAGATGGGTCAGGTTCACAGTGAGGATGATGAGATTGTGAGGACAGGGTGATACACACCGGACAGTGAGATGGGCCGGGTTTACAGTGATGGACGAGGAGATTGTGAGGACAGGGCGATACAGTCTGGACACAGAGATGGGTCAGATTCACAGTGAGGATGATGAGATTGTGAGGACAGGGGGATACACACCGGACAGTGATATTAGCCGGGTTCACAGTGAAGATGTGGAGATTGTGAGGAATGAAGAGACTGTGAAGACTGGGCGATACAGACTGGGCAGAGAGATGGGTCGGGTTCACAGTGAGGGACGAGGAGATTGTGAGGACAGGGTGATACACACCGGACAGTGAGATGAGCCGGGTTCACAGTGAGGATGACGAGATTGCGAGGACAGGGTGATACACACCGGACAGTGAGATGGGTCGCGTTTACAGTGAGGGACGAGGAGATTGTGAGAACAGGGTGATACAGACTGGACAGTGAGATGGGTCAGGTTCACAGTGATGGAGGAGGAGATTGTGAGGACAGGGTGATACACACCGGAGAGTGAGATGGGTCGGGTTCACAGTGAGGATGATGAGATTGTCAGGACAGTGTGATACAGACTGGGCTTTGAGATGGGTCGGGTTCACAGTGAGGGACGAGGAGATTGTGAGGACAGGGTGATACACACCGAACAGTCAGATGGGTCAGGTTCACAGTGAGGATGATGAGATTGTGAGGAATGAAGAGATTGTGAAGACTGGGTGATACAGACTGGACAGAGAGATGGGTCAGGTTCAGAGTGAGGATGATGAGATTGTGAGGACAGGGTGATACACAACGGACAGTGAGATGGGCCGGGTTTACAGTGATGGACGAGGAGATTGTGAGGACAGGGTGATACACACCGGACAGTCAGATGGGCCGGGTTCACAGTGAGGATCATGAGATTCTGAGGACAGGGTGATAGAGACTGGACAGTGAGATGGGTCAGGTTCACAGTGAGGGACGAGGAGATTGTGAGGACAGGGTGATGCACACCGGACAGTGAGATGGGCCGGGTTCACAGTGAGGATGAAATTGTCAGGACAGGGTGATACACACCAGACAGTGAGTTGGGCCGGGTTCACAGTGAGGGAGGCGGAGATTGTGAGGACAGGGTGATACACACCGGACAGTGAGATGGTCCGGGTTCACAGTGAGGGACGAGGAGATAGGGAGGACAGGGTGATACACACCGGACAGTGAGATGGGTCAGGTTCACAGTGAGGATGATCAGATTGTGAGGACAGGGTGATACAGACTGGACAGTGAGATGGGCCGGTTTCACAGTGACGGACGAGGAGATGAGAGGACAGGGTGATACACACCGGACAGTGAGATGGGACGGGTTCACAGTGCGGATGAGGAGATTGGGTGGGATGAAGAGATTGTGAGGAGAGGGGGATACACACCGAACAGTGAGATTGGCCGGGTTCGCAGTGAAGATGAGGAGATTGTGAGGAATGAAGAGACTGTGAAGACTGGGCGATACAGACTGGACAGAGAGATGGGTCGGGTTCACAGTGAGGGACGAGGAGATTGTGAGGACAGGGGTGTGATACACACCGGAAAGTGAGATGAGCCGGGTTCACAGTGAGGATGACGAGATTGTGAGGACAGGGTGATACACACCGGACAGTGAGATGGGTCGGGTTCACAGTGAGGGACGAGGAGATTGTGAGAACAGGGTGATACAGACTGGACAGTGAGATGGGTCAGGTTCACAGTGATGGAGGAGGAGATTGTGACGACAGGGTGATACACACCGGAGAGTGAGATGAGTCGGGTTCACAGTGAGGGACGAGGAGTTTGTGAGGACAGGGCGATACACACCGGACTGTGAGATGGGCGGGTTCACAGTGAGGATGATGAGATTGTCAGGACAGTGTGATACAGACTGGGCTTTGAGATGGGTCGGGTTCACAGTGAGGGACGAGGAGATTGTGAGGACAGGGTGATACAGACTGGACAGTGAGATAGGTCGGGTTCACAGTGAGGGACAAGGAGATTGTGAGGACAGGGTGATACACACCGGACTGTGAGATGGGCGGGTTCACAGTAAGGATGATGAGATTGTCAGGACAGAGTGATACAGACTGGGCTTTGAGATGGGTCGGGTTCACAGTGAGGATGATGAGATTGTGAGGAATGAAGAGACTGTGAAGACTGGGCGATACAGACTGGACACAGAGATGGGTCAGGTTCACAGTGAGGATGATGAGATTGTGAGGACAGGGTGATACACACCGGACAGTGAGATGGGCCGGGTTTACAGTGATGGACGAGGAGATTGTGAGGACAGGGCGATACAGTCTGGAAACAGAGATGGGTCAGATTCACAGTGAGGATGATGAGATTGTGAGGACAGGGGGATACACACCGGACAGTGATATTAGCCGGGTTCACAGTGAAGATGTGGAGATTGTGAGGAATGAAGAGACTGTGAAGACTGGGCGATACAGACTGGGCAGAGAGATGGGTCGGGTTCACAGTGAGGGACGAGGAGATTGTGAGGACAGGGTGATACACACCGGACAGTGAGATGAGCCGGGTTCACAGTGAAGATGACGAGATTGCGAGGACAGGGTGATACACACCGGACAGTGAGATGGGTCGCGTTTACAGTGAGGGACGAGGAGATTGTGAGAACAGGGTGATACAGACTGGACAGAGAGATGGGTCAGGTTCAGAGTGAGGATGATGAGATTGTGAGGACAGGGTGATACACAACGGACAGTGAGATGGGCCGGGTTTACAGTGATGGACGAGGAGATTGTGAGGACAGGGTGATACACACCGGACAGTCAGATGGGCCGGGTTCTCAGTGAGGATCATGAGATTCTGAGGACAGGGTGATACAGACTGGACAGTGAGATGGGTCGGGTTCACAGTGAGGGACGAGGAGATTGTGAGGACAGGGTGATGCACACCGGACAGTGAGATGGGCCGGGTTCACAGTGAGGATGAAATTGTCAGGACAGTGTGATACACACCAGACAGTGAGATGGGCCGGGTTCACAGTGAGGGAGGCGGAGATTGTGAGGACAGGGTGATACACACCGGACAGTGAGATGGTCCGGGTTCACAGTGAGGGACGAGGAGATAGGGAGGACAGGGTGATACACACCGGACAGTGAGATGGGTCAGGTTCACAGTGAGGATGATCAGATTGTGAGGACAGGGTGATACAGACTAGACAGTGAAATGGGTCGGGTTCACAGTGAGGGACGAGGAGATTGTGAGGACAGGGTGATACACTCCGGACAGTGAGATGGGCCGGGTTCACAGTGAGGACGAGATTGTGAGCACAGGGTGATACGCACAGGACAGAGAGATGGGCGGGGTTCACAGTAAAGATGAGGAGATTGTGAGGAATGAAGAGATTGTGAAGACAGGGCGATACAGACTGGACAGAGAGATGGGTCGGGTTCACAGTGAGGGACAGGGAGATTGTTAGGACAGAGTAATACACACCGGACTGTGAGATGGGCCGGGTTCACAGTGAAGGACGAGAAGATTGTGAGGACAGGGCGATACACACCGGATAATGAGATGGGCCGGGATCACAGTGAAGGATGAGGAGATTGTGAGCACTGGGCGATACACACCAGACAGTGAGATGGGCCGGGTTCACAGTGAGGGACGGGGAGATTGTGAGGACAGGGTGATACAGAATGGACAGTGAGATGGGCCGGGTTAACAGTGAGGATGAGGAAAATGAGAGGACAGGCTGATACAGACTGGACAGTGAGATGGGCCAGGTTCACAGTGAATGACGAGAAGATTGTCAGGACAGGGCGATACACAACGGATCTTGGGATGTGCCAGTTTTACAGTGACGGACGAGGAGATGAGAGGACAGGGTGATACACACCGGACAGTCAGATGGGCCGGGTTCACAGTGAGGATGAAATTGTCAGGACAGGGTGATACACACCAGACAGTGAGATGGGTCAGTTTCACAGTGAGGATCATGAGATTCTGAGGACAGGGTGATACAGACTGGACAGTGAGATGGGTCGGGTTCACAGTGAGGGACGAGGAGATTGTGAGGACAGGGTGATACACACCGGACAGTGAGATGGGCCGGGTTCACAGTGAGGATGAAATTGTCAGGACAGGGTGATACACACCAGACAGTGAGATGGGCCGGGTTCACAGTGAGGGACGAGGAGATTGTGAGCACAGGGTGATACACACCGGACAGTGAGATGGGTCGGGTTCACAGTGAGGGACAGGGAGATTGTTAGGATAGAGTAATACACACCGGACTGTGAGATGGGCCGGGTTCACAGTGAAGGACGAGAAGATTGTGAGGAAAGGGCGATACACACCGGATAATGAGATGGGCCGGGATCACAGTGAAGGACGAGGAGATTGTGAGCACTGGGCGATACACACCGGACAGTGAGATGGGCCGGGTTCACAGTGAGGGACGGGGAGATTGTGAGGACAGGGTGATACAGAATGGACAGTGAGATGGGCCGGGTTAACAGTGAGGATCAGGAAAATGAGAGGACAGGCTGATACAGACTGGACAGTGAGATGGGCCAGGTTCACAGTGAATGACGAGAAGATTGTCAGGACAGGGCGATACACAACGGATCCTGGGATGGGCCGGGTTCACAGTGAAGGACGAGGAGATTGTGAGGACAGGGTGATACACACCGGACAGTGAGATGTGCCAGTTTCACAGTGACGGACGAGGAGATGAGAGGACAGGGTGATACACACCGGACAGTCAGATGGGCCGGGTTCACAGTGAGGATGAAATTGTCAGGACAGGGTGATACACACCAGACAGTGAGATGGGTCAGGTTCACAGTGAGGATCATGAGATTCTGAAGACAGGGTGACACAGACTGGACAGTGAGATGGGTCGGGTTCACAGTGAGGGACGAGGAGATTGTGAGGACAGGGTGATACACACCGGACAGTGAGATGGGCCGGGTTCACACTGAGGATGAAATTGTCAGGACAGGGTGATACACACCAGACAGTGAGATGGGCCGGGTTCACAGTGAGGGACGAGGAGATTGTGAGCACAGGGTGATACACACCGGACAGTGAGATGGGCCGGGTTCACAGTGAGGGACGAGGAGATAGGGAGGACAGGGTGATACACACCGGACAGTAAGATGGGCCGGTTTCACAGTGAGGATGATCAGATTGTGAGGACAGGGTGATACAGACTGGACAGTGAAATGGGTCGGGTTCACAGTGAAGGACGAGGAGATAGTGAGGACAGGGTGATACACTCCGGACAGTGAGATGGGCCGGGTTCACAGTGAGGACGAGATTGTGAGCACAGGGTGATACTCACAGGACAGAGAGATGGGCGGGGTTCACAGTAAAGATGAGGAGATTGTGAGGAATGAAGAGATTGTGAAGACAGGGCTATACAGACTGGACAGAGAGATGGGTCGGGTTCACAGTGAGGGACAGGGAGATTGTTAGGACAGAGTAATACACACCGGATTGTGAGATGGGCCGGGTTCACAGTGAGGGACGAGGAGTTTGTGAGGACAGGGCGATACACACCGGACTGTGAGATGGGCGGGTTCACAGTGAGGATGATGAGATTGTCAGGACAGTGTGATACAGACTGGGCTTTGAGATGGGTCGGGTTCACAGTGAGGGACGAGGAGATTGTGAGGACAGGGTGATACAGACTGGACAGTGAGATAGGTCGGGTTCACAGTGAGGGACAAGGAGATTGTGAGGACAGGGTGATACACACCGGACTGTGAGATGGGCGGGTTCACAGTAAGGATGATGAGATTGTCAGGACAGAGTGATACAGACTGGGCTTTGAGATGGGTCGGGTTCACAGTGAGGATGATGAGATTGTGAGGAATGAAGAGACTGTGAAGACTGGGCGATACAGACTGGACACAGAGATGGGTCAGGTTCACAGTGAGGATGATGAGATTGTGAGGACAGGGTGATACACACCGGACAGTGAGATGGGCCGGGTTTACAGTGATGGACGAGGAGATTGTGAGGACAGGGCGATACAGTCTGGAAACAGAGATGGGTCAGATTCACAGTGAGGATGATGAGATTGTGAGGACAGGGGGATACACACCGGACAGTGATATTAGCCGGGTTCACAGTGAAGATGTGGAGATTGTGAGGAATGAAGAGACTGTGAAGACTGGGCGATACAGACTGGGCAGAGAGATGGGTCAGGTTCAGAGTGAGGATGATGAGATTGTGAGGACAGGGTGATACACAACGGACAGTGAGATGGGCCGGGTTTACAGTGATGGACGAGGAGATTGTGAGGACAGGGTGATACACACCGGACAGTCAGATGGGCCGGGTTCTCAGTGAGGATCATGAGATTCTGAGGACAGGGTGATACAGACTGGACAGTGAGATGGGTCGGGTTCACAGTGAGGGACGAGGAGATTGTGAGGACAGGGTGATGCACACCGGACAGTGAGATGGGCCGGGTTCACAGTGAGGATGAAATTGTCAGGACAGTGTGATACACACCAGACAGTGAGATGGGCCGGGTTCACAGTGAGGGAGGCGGAGATTGTGAGGACAGGGTGATACACACCGGACAGTGAGATGGTCCGGGTTCACAGTGAGGGACGAGGAGATAGGGAGGACAGGGTGATACACACCGGACAGTGAGATGGGTCAGGTTCACAGTGAGGATGATCAGATTGTGAGGACAGGGTGATACAGACTAGACAGTGAAATGGGTCGGGTTCACAGTGAGGGACGAGGAGATTGTGAGGACAGGGTGATACACTCCGGACAGTGAGATGGGCCGGGTTCACAGTGAGGACGAGATTGTGAGCACAGGGTGATACGCACAGGACAGAGAGATGGGCGGGGTTCACAGTAAAGATGAGGAGATTGTGAGGAATGAAGAGATTGTGAAGACAGGGCGATACAGACTGGACAGAGAGATGGGTCGGGTTCACAGTGAGGGACAGGGAGATTGTTAGGACAGAGTAATACACACCGGACTGTGAGATGGGCCGGGTTCACAGTGAAGGACGAGAAGATTGTGAGGACAGGGCGATACACACCGGATAATGAGATGGGCCGGGATCACAGTGAAGGATGAGGAGATTGTGAGCACTGGGCGATACACACCAGACAGTGAGATGGGCCGGGTTCACAGTGAGGGACGGGGAGATTGTGAGGACAGGGTGATACAGAATGGACAGTGAGATGGGCCGGGTTAACAGTGAGGATCAGGAAAATGAGAGGACAGGCTGATACAGACTGGACAGTGAGATGGGCCAGGTTCACAGTGAATGACGAGAAGATTGTCAGGACAGGGCGATACACAACGGATCCTGGGATGGGCCGGGTTCACAGTGAAGGACGAGGAGATTGTGAGGACAGGGTGATACACACCGGACAGTGAGATGTGCCAGTTTCACAGTGACGGACGAGGAGATGAGAGGACAGGGTGATACACACCGGACAGTCAGATGGGCCGGGTTCACAGTGTGGATGAAATTGTCAGGACAGGGTGATACACACCAGACAGTGAGATGGGTCAGGTTCACAGTGAGGATCATGAGATTCTGAAGACAGGGTGACACAGACTGGACAGTGAGATGGGTCGGGTTCACAGTGAGGGACGAGGAGATTGTGAGGACAGGGTGATACACACCGGACAGTGAGATGGGCCGGGTTCACACTGAGGATGAAATTGTCAGGACAGGGTGATACACACCAGACAGTGAGATGGGCCGGGTTCACAGTGAGGGACGAGGAGATTGTGAGCACAGGGTGATACACACCGGACAGTGAGATGGGCCGGGTTCACAGTGAGGGACGAGGAGATAGGGAGGACAGGGTGATACACACCGGACAGTAAGATGGGCCGGTTTCACAGTGAGGATGATCAGATTGTGAGGACAGGGTGATACAGACTGGACAGTGAAATGGGTCGGGTTCACAGTGAGGGACGGGGAGATAGTGAGGACAGGGTGATACACTCCGGACAGTGAGATGGGCCGGGTTCACAGTGAGGACGAGATTGTGAGCACAGGGTGATACTCACAGGACAGAGAGATGGGCGGGGTTCACAGTAAAGATGAGGAGATTGTGAGGAATGAAGAGATTGTGAAGACAGGGCTATACAGACTGGACAGAGAGATGGGTCGGGTTCACAGTGAGGGACAGGGAGATTGTTAGGACAGAGTAATACACACCGGACTGTGAGATGGGCCGGGTTCACAGTGAAGGACGAGAAGATTGTGAGGACAGGGCAATACACACCGGACAGTGAGATGGGCCGGGTTCACAGTGAGGGACGGGGAGATTGTGAGGACAGGGTGATACAGAATGGACAGTGAGATGGGCCGGTTTAACAGTGAGGATGAGGAAAATGAGAGGACAGGCTGATACAGACTGGACTGTGAGATGGGCCAGGTTCACAGTGAATGACGAGAAGATTGTCAGGACAGGGCGATACACAACGGATCCTGAGATGGGCCGGGTTCACAGTGAAGGACGAGGAGATGAGAGGACAGGGTGATACACACCGGACAGTGAGATGGGCCGGGTTCACAGTGCGGATGAGGAGATTGTGAGGGATGAAGAGATTGTGAGGACAGGGTGATACAGACTGGACAGTGAGATGGGTCGGGTTTACAATGAGGGACAAGGAGATTGTGAGGACAGGGTGATAAACACCGGACTGTGAGATGGGCCGGGTTAACAGTGAGGGATAAGGAGATTGAGAGGACAGGGTGATACAGACAGGACAGTGAGATGGGTCGGGTTCACAGTGACGATGAGGAGGGTGTGAAGACGGAGTGATTGGAGAATGTGAGGGACGAAGAGATTGTGAGGTCAGGGTGATACAGACTGGACAGTGAGATGGGTGGGGTTCACAGTGAGGGACGAGGGGATTGTGAGGACAGGGCGATACAGACTGGACAGTGAGTTGGATCGGGTTCACGGTGAGGATGAAGAGATTTTCAGGACAGGGTGATACACACTGGACAGTAAGATGGGCCGGGTTCACAGTGAGGATGAGGAGATTGTGAGGACAGGGCGATACACACCGGACAGTGAGATGAGTCGGGTTCACAGTGAGGGACGAGAAGATTCTGAGGACAGGGTGATACAGACTGGGCAGTGAAATGGGTCGGGTTCACAGTGAGGGACGAGGAGATTGTGAGGACAGGGTGATACACACCAGACAGTGAGATGAGCCGAGTTCCCAGTGAGGATGATGAGATTATGCGGACATGGTGATACACACCAGACAGTGAGATGGGCTGGGTTCACAGTGAGGGACGAGGAGATTGTGAGGACAGGGTGATACACACCGGACAGTGAGATGGGTCGGGTTCACAGTGAAGAGCGAGGAGATTGAGAGGACAGGGCGATACAGACTGGACACTGAGATGGATGGGCTTCACGGTGAGGATGAGGAGATTGTGAGGGATGAAGAGATTGTGAGGACAGGGTGATACAGACTGGACAGTGAGATGGGTGGGGTTCACAGTGAGGGACGAGGAGATTGTGAGGACAGGGCGATACACACCGGACAGTTTGATGAGTCGGGTTCACAGTAACAATGAGAAGGTTGTGACGACCGGGTGATACACACCGGACAGCGAGATGGGCCGGGTACAGAGTGAGGGACGAGAAGATTGTGAGGACAGGGTGATACAGACTGGACAGTGAGATGGGTTGGGTTCACAGTGAGGATGAGGAGATGGTGAGGACAGGGTGATACAGACTAGACAGTGAGATGGGTCGGGTTCACAGTGAGGATGAGGAGATTGTGAGGACAGGGTGATACAGACTGGACAGTGAGATGGGCCGGGTTCACAGTGAGGGACGAGGACATTGTGAGGACAGGGTAATACACTCCGGACAGTGAGATGGGTCGGGTTCACAGTGATGGACGAGGAGTTTGTGAGGACAGGGTGATACACACCGGAGAGTGAGATGAGCCGGGATCACAGTGAGGGACGAGAAGATTGCTCGGACAGGGTGATACAGACTGGACAGTGAGATGGGCCGGGATAACTGTGAGGATGAGGAGATTGTGAGGACAGGGTGATACAGCCTGGACAGTGAGATTGGCCGGGTTCCCAGTGATGGACGAGAAGATTGTGAGGGCAGGGCGATACACACCGGACAGTGAGATGTGCCGGGTTGATAGTGAGGGATGAGGAGATTGTGAGGACAGAGCGATACACTCCGGACAGTGAGATGGGTCGGGTTCACAGTGAGGGACGAGTAGATTGTGTGGACAGGGCGATATAGACTGGACAGAGAGATGGGCCGCGTTCTCAGGGAGGGACGAGGAGATGGTGAGGACAGGGCGATACAGAGTGGTCAGTGAGATGGGTGGGGTTCACAGTGAGGGATGAGGAGATTGTGAGGACAGGGCGATACAGACCGGACACTGAGATGGGTCGGGTTCACAGTGTGGATGAGGAGATTGTGAGGGATGAAGAGATTGTGAGGACAGGGTGATACAGACTGGACAGTGAGATGGGTCGGGTTCACAGTGAAGAGCGAGGAGATTGCTAGGACAGGGCGATACAGACTGGACACTGAGATGGATCGGCTTCACGGTGAGGATGAGGAGATTGTGAGGACAGGGTGATACACAACGGACAGTGAGATGGGCCGGGTTTACAGTGAGGATGAGGAGATTGTAAGGAATGAAGAGATTGTGAGGATAGGGTGATACAGACTGGACAGTGAGATGGGTCGGGTTCACAGTGAGGGACGAGGAGATTGTGAGGACAGGGCGATACACACCGGACAGTTTGATGAGTCGGGTTCACAGTAACAATGAGAAGGTTGTGACGACCGGGTGATACACACCGGACAGCGAGATGGGCCGGGTACACAGTGAGGGACGAGAAGATTGTGAGGACAGGGTGATACAGACTGGACAGTGAGATGGGTTGGGTTCACAGTGAGGATGAGGAGATGGTGAGGACAGGGTGATACAGACTAGACAGTGAGATGGGTCGGGTTCACAGTGAGGATGAGGAGATTGTGAGGACAGGGTGATACAGACTGGACAGTGAGATGGGTCGGGTTCACAGTGAGGGACGAGAATATTGTGAGGACAGGGCGATACACACTGGAAAGTGAGATGGGCCGGGTTCATAGTGAGGATGATGAGATTGATAGGACAGCGTGATACAGACTGGACAGTGAGATGGGCTGGGTTCACAGTGAGGGACGAGGAGATTGTGCGGACAGGGTGATACACACCAGACAGTGAGATGAGCCGAGTTCACAGTGAGGATGATGAGATTGTGAGGACATGGTGATACTCACCAGACAGTGAGATGGGCCGGGTTCACAGTGAGGGAGGAGGAGATTGTGAGGACAGGGTGATACACACCGGACAGTGAGATGGTCCGAGTTCACAGTGAGGGACGAGGAGATAGGGAGGACAGGGTGATACACACCGGACAGTGAGATGGGTCGGGTTCACAGTGAGGAACAAGGAGATTGCTAGGACAGGGCGATACAGACTGGACACTGAGATGGATCGGCTTCACGGTGAGGATGAGGAGATTGTGAGGAAAGGGTGATACACAACGGACAGTGAGATGGGCCGGGTTTACAGCGAGGATGAGGAGATTGTAAGGAATGAAGAGATTGTGAGGATAGGGTGATACAGACTGGACAGTGAGATGGGTCGGGTTCACAGTGAGGGACGAGGAGATTGTGAGGACAGGGCGATACACACCGGACAGTTTGATGAGTCGGGTTCACAGTAACAATGAGAAGGTTGTGACGACCGGGTGATACACACCGGACAGCGAGATGGGCCGGGTACACAGTGAGGGACGAGAAGATTGTGAGGACAGGGTGATACAGACTGGACAGTGAGATGGGTTGGGTTCACAGTGAGGATGAGGAGATGGTGAGGACAGGGTGATACAGACTAGACAGTGAGATGGGTCGGGTTCACAGTGAGGATGAGGAGATTGTGAGGACAGGGTGATACAGACTGGACAGTGAGATGGGTCGGGTTCACAGTGAGGGACAAGAATATTGTGAGGACAGGGCGATACACACTGGAAAGTGAGATGGGCCGAGTTCATAGTGAGGATGATGAGATTGATAGGACAGGGTGATACAGACTGGACAGTGAGATGGGCTGGGTTCACAGTGAGGGACGAGGAGATTGTGAGGACAGGGTGATACACACCAGACAGTGAGATGAGCCGAGTTCACGGTGAGGATGATGAGATTGTGAGGACATGGTGATACTCACCAGACAGTGAGATGGGCCGGGTTCACAGTGAGGGAGGAGGAGATTGTGAGGACAGGGTGATACACACCGGACAGTGAGATGGTCCGGGTTCACAGTGAGGGACGAGGAGATAGGGAGGACAGGGTGATACACACCGGACAGTGAGATGGGTCGGGTTCACAGTGAGGAACAAGGAGATTGCTAGGACAGGGCGATACAGACTGGACACTGAGATGGATCGGCTTCACGGTGAGGATGAGGAGATTGTGAGGACAGGGTGATACACAACGGACAGTGAGATGGGCCGGGTTTACAGTGAGGATGAGGAGATTGTAAGGAATGAAGAGATTGTGAGGATAGGGTGATACAGACTGGACAGTGAGATGGGTCGGGTTCACAGTGAGGGACGAGGAGATTGTGAGGACAGGGCGATACACACCGGACAGTTTGATGAGTCGGGTTCACAGTAACAATGAGAAGGTTGTGACGACCGGGTGATACACACCGGACAGCGAGATGGGCCGGGTACACAGTGAGGGACGAGAAGATTGTGAGGACAGGGTGATACAGACTGGACAGTGAGATGGGTTGGGTTCACAGTGAGGATGAGGAGATGGTGAGGACAGGGTGATACAGACTAGACAGTGAGATGGGTCGGGTTCACAGTGAGGATGAGGAGATTGTGAGGACAGGGTGATACAGACTGGACAGTGAGATGGGTCGGGTTCACAGTGAGGGACGAGAATATTGTGAGTACAGGGCGATACACACAGGAAAGTGAGATGGGCCGAGTTCATAGTGAGGATGATGAGATTGATAGGACAGGGTGATACAGACTGGACAGTGAGATGGGCTGGGTTCACAGTGAGGGACGAGGAGATTGTGAGGACAGGGTGATACACACCAGACAGTGAGATGAGCCGAGTTCACAGTGAGGATGATGAGATTGTGAGGACATGGTGATACTCACCAGACAGTGAGATGGGCCGGGTTCACAGTGAGGGAGGAGGAGATTGTGAGGACAGGGTGATACACACCGGACAGTGAGATGGTCCGGGTTCACAGTGAGGGACGAGGAGATAGGGAGGACAGGGTGATACACACCGGACAGTGAAATGGGCCGGTTTCACAGTGAGGGACGAGGAGATTGTGAGGACAGGGTTATACACTCCGGACAGTGAGATGGGCCGGGTTCACAGTAAAGATGAGGAGATTGTGAGGAATGAAGAGATTGTGAAGACAGGGCGATACATACTGGACAGAGAGATGGGCCAGGTTCACAGTGAGGGACGGGGAGATTGTGAGGACAGGGTGATACAGAATGGACAGTGAGATGGGCCGGGTTAACAGTGAGGATGAGGAAAATGAGAGGACAGGCTGATACAGACTGGACAGTGAGATGGGCCAGGTTCACAGTGAATGACGAGAAGATTGTCAGGACAGGGCGATACACACCGTACAGTGAGATGTGCCGGTTTCACAGTGAGGGACAAGGAGATTGAGAGGACAGGGTGATACAGACAGGACAGTGAGATGGGTCGGGTTCACAGTGACGATGAGGAGGGTGTGAAGACGGAGTGATTGGAGAATGTGAGGGACGAAGAGATTGTGAGGCCAGGGTGATACAGACTGGACAGTGAGATGGGTGGGGTTCACAGTGAGGGACGAGGGGATTGTGAGGACAGGGTGATACAGACTGGACAGTGGCATGGGTCGGGTTCACAGTGAGGATGAGGAGATTGTGAGGACAGGGCGATACACACCGGACAGTGAGATGAGCCGGGTTCACAGTGAGGATGACGAGATTGTGAGGACAGGGTCATACACACCGGACAGTGAGATGGGTCGGGTTCACAGTGAGGGACGAGGAGATTGTGAGAACAGGGTGATACAGACTGGACAGTGAGATGGGTCAGGTTCACAGTGATGGAGGAGGAGATAGGGAGGACAGGGTGATACACACCGGACAGTAAGATGGGCCGGTTTCACAGTGAGGATGATCAGATTGTGAGGACAGTGTGATACAGACTGGGCTTTGAGATGGGTCGGGTTCACAGTGAGGGACGAGGAGATTGTCAGGACAGGGTGATACGGACTGGACAGTGAGATAGGTCGGGTTCACAGTGAGGGACGAGGAGTTTGTGAGGACAGGGTGATACACACCGGACTGTGAGATGGGCGGGTTCACAGTGAGGATGATGAGATTGTCAGGACAGTGTGATACAGACTGGGCTTTGAGATGGGTCGGGTTCACAGTGAGGGACGAGGAGATTGTGAGGACAGGGTGATACACACCGAACAGTCAGATGGGTCAGGTTCACAGTGAGGATGATGAGATTGTGAGGACAGGGTGATACACACCGGACAGTGAGATGGGCCCGGTTTACAGTGATGGACGAGGAGATTGTAAGGACAGGGCGATACAGTCTGGACAAAGAGATGGGTCAGATTCACAGTGAGGATGATGAGATTGTGAGGACAGGGGGATACACACCGGACAGTGATATTGGCCGGGTTCACAGTGAGGATGATGAGATTGTGAGGAATGAAGAGATTGTGAAGACTGGGCGATACAGACTGGACAGAGAGATGGGTCAGGTTCAGAGTGAGGATGATGAGATTGTGAGGACAGGGTGATACACAACGGACAGTGAGATGGGCCGGGTTCACAGTGAGGGACGAGGAGATTGTCAGGACAGGGTGATACAGACTGGACAGTGAGATAGATCGGGTTCACAGTGAGGGACGAGGAGTTTGTGAGGACAGGGCGATACACAACGGACTGTGAGATGGGCGGGTTCACAGTGAGGATGATGAGATTGTCAGGACAGTGTGATACAGACTGGGCTTTGAGATGGTCGGATTCACAGTGAGGGACGAGGAGATTGTCAGGACAGGGTGATACAGACTGGACAGTGAGATAGGTCGGGTTCAAAGTGTGGGACAAGGAGATTGTGAGGACAGGGTGATACACACCGGACTGTGAGATGGGCGGGTTCACAGTAAGGATGATGAGATTGTCAGGACAGAGTGATACAGACTGGGCTTTGAGATGGGTCGGGTTCACAGTGAGGGACGAGGAGATTGTGAGGACAGGGTGATACACACCGAACAGTCAGATGGGTCAGGTTCACAGTGAGGATGATGAGATTGTGAGGAATGAAGAGACTGTGAAGACTGGGCGATACAGACTGGACACAGAGATGGGTCAGGTTCACAGTGAGGATGATGAGATTGTGAGGACAGGGTGATACACACCGGACAGTTAGATGGGCCGGGTTTACATTGATGGACGAGGAGATTGTGAGGACAGGGCGATACAGTCTGGACACAGAGATGGGTCAGATTCACAGTGAGGATGATGAGATTGTGAGGACAGGGGGATACACACCGGACAGTGATATTGGCTGGGTTCACAGTGAAGATGTGGAGATTGTGAGGAATGAAGAGACTGTGAAGACTGGGCGATACAGACTGGGCAGAGAGATGGGTCGGGTTCACAGTGAGGGACGAGGAGATTGTGAGGACAGGGTGATACACACCGCACAGTGAGATGAGCCAGGTTCACAGTGAGGATGACGAGATTGTGAGGACAGGGTGATACACACCGGACAGTGAGATGGGTCGCGTTTACAGTGAGGGACGAGGAGATTGTGAGAACAGGGTGATACAGACTGGACAGTGAGATGGGTCAGGTTCACAGTGATGGAGGAGGAGATTGTGAGGACAGGGTGATACACACCGGAGAGTGAGATGGGTCGGGTTCACAGTGAGGGACGAGGAGATTGAGAGGACAGGGCGATACCGACCAGACAGTGAGATGGGTCGGGTTCACAGTGAGGATGAGGAGATTGTGAGTGATGAAGAGATTGTGAGGACAGGGTGATACAGAATGGACAGTGAGATGGGTCGGGTTCACAGTGACGATGAGGAGGGTGTGAAGACAGAGTGATACACACCGGACTGTGACATGGACCGGGTTCACAGTAGGGATGAGGAGATAGGGAGGACAGGGTGATACACACTGGACAGTGAGATGGGTCGGGTTCACAGTGAGGGACAAGGAGATTGTGAGTACAGGGTGATACAGACTGGACAGTGAAATGGGTCGGGTTCACAGTGAGGGACGAGGAGATTGTGAGGACAGGGTGATACACTCCAGACAGTGAGATGGGACGGGTTCACAGTGAGGATGAGATTGTGAGGACAGGGTGATACACACCGGAAAGTGAGGTGGGTCGGGTTCACAGTGAGGGACGAGGAGATTGTGAGAACAGGGTGATACAGACTGGACAGTGAGATGGGTCAGGTTCACAGTGATGGAGGAGGAGATTGTGAAGACAGGGTGATACACACCGGAATGTGAGATGGGCGGGTTCACAGTGAGGATGATGAGATTGTCAGGACAGTGTGATACAGACTGGGCTTTGAGATGGGTCGGGTTCACAGAGAGGGACGAGGAGATTGTGAGGACAGGGTGATACAGACGGGACAGTGAGATGGGCCGGGTTCACTGTGAGGATGAAATTGTCAGGACAGGGTGATACACACCAGACAGTGAGATGGGCCGGGTTCACAGTGAGGGAGGCGGAGATTGTGAGGACAGGGTGATACACACCGGACAGTGAGATGGTCCGGGTTCACAGTGAGGGACGAGGAGATAGGGA
Source organism: Mobula birostris (assembly GCF_030028105.1). Taxonomy (NCBI): domain Eukaryota; kingdom Metazoa; phylum Chordata; class Chondrichthyes; order Myliobatiformes; family Myliobatidae; genus Mobula; species Mobula birostris. Next base: position 110,397 of record NW_027277800.1, read on the forward strand.
GGACAGGGTGATACACACCGGACAGTGAGATGGGTCGGGTTCACAGTGAGGATGATCAGATTGTGAGGACAGGGTGATACAGAATGGAGAGTGAAATGGGTCGGGTTCACAGTGAGGGACGAGGAGATTGTGAGGACAGGGTGATACACTCCGGACAGTGAGATGGGCCGGGTTCACAGTGAGGACGAGATTGTGAGCACGGGGTGATACGCACAGGATAGAGAGATGGGCGGGGTTCACAGTAAAGATGAGGAGATTGTGAGGAATGAAGAGATTGTGAAGACAGGGCGATACAGACTGGACAGAGAGATGGGTCGGGTTCACAGTGAGGGACAGGGAGATTGTTAGGACAGAGTAATACACACCGGACTGTGAGATGGGCCGGGTTCACAGTGAAGGACGAGAAGATTGTGAGGACAGGGCGATACACACCGGATAATGAGATGGGATGGGATCACAGTGAAGGACGAGGAGATTGTGAGCACTGGGCGATACACACCGGACAGTGAGATGGGCCGGGTTCACAGTGAGGGACGGGGAGATTGTGAGGACAGGGTGATACAGAATGGACAGTGAGATGGGCCGGGTTAACAGTGAGGATGAGGAAAATGAGAGGACAGGCTGATACAGACTGGACAGTGAGATGGGCCAGGTTCACAGTGAATGACGAGAAGATTGTCAGGACAGGGCGATACACAACGGATCCTGGGATGGGCCGGGTTCACAGTGAAGGACGAGGAGATTGTGAGGACAGGGTGATACACACCGGACAGTGAGATGTGCCAGTTTCACAGTGACGGACGAGGAGATGAGAGGACAGGGTGATACACAGCGGACAGTCAGATGGGCCGGGTTCACAGTGAGGATGAAATTGTCAGGACAGGGTGATACACACCAGACAGTGAGATGGGTCAGGTTCACAGTGAGGATCATGAGATTCTGAGGACAGGGTGATACAGACTGGACAGTGAGATGGGTCGGGTTCACAGTGAGGGACGAGGAGATTGTGAGGACAGGGTGATACACACCGGACAGTGAGATGGGCCGGGTTCACAGTGAGGATGAAATTGTCAGGACAGGGTGATACACACCAGACAGTGAGATGGGCTGGGTTCACAGTGAGGGACGAGGAGATTGTGAGCACAGGGTGATACACACCGGACAGTGAGATGGGTCGGGTTCACAGTGAGGGATGAGGAGATTGTGAGGACAGAGCGATACACTCCGGACAGTGAGATGGGTCGGGTTCACAGTGAGGGACGAGTAGATTGTGTGGACAGGGAGATATAGACTGGACAGAGAGATGGGCCGCGTTCTCAGGGAGGGACAAGGAGATGGTGAGGACAGGGCGATACAGAGTGGTCAGTGAGATGGGTGGGGTTCACAGTGAGGCTTGAGGAGATTGTGAGGACAGGGCGATACAGACCGGACACTGAGATGGGTCGGGTTCACAGTGTGGATGAGGAGATTGTGAGGGATGAAGAGATTGTGACAACAGGGTGATACAGACTGGACAGTGAGATGGGTCGGGTTCACAGTGAAGAGCGAGGAGATTGCTGGGACAGGGCGATACAGACTGGACACTGAGATGGATCGGCTTCACGGTGAGGATGAGGAGATTGTGAGGACAGGGTGATGCACACCGGACAGTGAGATGGGCTGGGTTCACAGTGAGGATGCGGAGATAGGGAGGACAGGGTGATACACACCGGACAGTGAGATGGGTCGGGTTCACAGTGAGGAACAAGGAGATTGTGAGGACAGGTTGATACACACCAGACAGTGAAATGGGCCGGTTTCACAGTGAGGGACGAGGAGATTGTGAGGACAGGGTTATACACTCCGGACAGTGAGATGGGCCGGGTTCAAAGTGAGGACGAAATTGTGAGCACAGGGTGATACACACAGGACAGAGAGATGGGCCGGGTTCACAGTGAATGACGAGAAGATTGTCAGGACAGGGCGATACACACCGGACAGTGAGATGTGCCGGTTTCACAGTGACGGACGAGGAGATGAGAGGACAGGGTGATACACACCGGACAGTGAGATGGGCCGGGTTCACAGTGCGGATGAGGAGATTGGGAGGGATGAAGAGATTGTGAGGACAGGGTGATACAGACTGGACAGTGAGATGGCTCGTGTTTACAATGAGAATGAGGAGATTGTGAGGACAGAGCGATGCAGACAGGACAGTGAGATGGGCCGGGTTCACAGTGAGGGACAAGGAGATTGAGAGGACAGGGTGATACAGACAGGACAGTGAGATGGGTCGGGTTCACAGTGAGGGACGAGGAGATTGAGAGGACAGGGCGATACAGACCAGACAGTGAGATGGGTCGGGTTCACAGTGAGGATGAGGAGATTGTGAGTGATGAAGAGATTGTGAGGACAGGGTGATACAGACTGGACAGTGAGATGGGTCGGGTTCACAGTGACGATGAGGAGGGTGTGAAGACAGGGTGATACACACCGGACTGTGACATGGACCGGGTTCACTGTAGGGATGAGGAGATAGGGAGGACAGGGTGATACACACTGGACAGTGAGATGGGTCGGGTTCACAGTGAGGGACAAGGAGATTGTGAGTACAGGGTGATACAGACTGGACAGTGAAATGGGTCGGGTTCACAGTGAGGGACGAGGAGATTGTGAGGACAGGGTGATACACTCCGGACAGTGAGATGGGCCGGGTTCACAGTGAGGATGAGATTGTGAGGACAGGGTGAAACATACCGGACAGTGAGGTGGGTCAGGTTCACAGTGATGGAGGAGGAGATTGTGAGGACAGGGTGATACACAACGGACAGTGAGATGGGCCATGTTTACAGTGATGGACGAGGAGATTGTGAGGCCAGGGTGATACACACCGGAGAGTGAGATGGGTCGGGTTCACAGTGAGGGACGAGGAGATTGAGAGGACAGGGCGATACCGACCAGACAGTGAGATGGGTCGGGTTCACAGTGAGGATGAGGAGATTGTGAGTGATGAAGAGATTGTGAGGACAGGGTGATACAGAATGGACAGTGAGATGGGTCGGGTTCACAGTGACGATGAGGAGGGTGTGAAGACAGGGTGATACACACCGGACTGTGACATGGACCGGGTTCACAGTAGGGATGAGGAGATAGGGAGGACAGGGTGATACACACTGGACAGTGAGATGGGTCGGGTTCACAGTGAGGGACAAGGAGATTGTGAGTACAGGGTGATACAGACTGGACAGTGAGATGTGCCAGTTTCACAGTGACGGACGAGGAGATGAGAGGACAGGGTGATACACAGCGGACAGTCAGATGGGCCGGGTTCACAGTGAGGATGAAATTGTCAGGACAGGGTGATACACACCAGACAGTGAGATGGGTCAGGTTCACAGTGAGGATCATGAGATTCTGAGGACAGGGTGATACAGACTGGACAGTGAGATGGGTCGGGTTCACAGTGAGGGACGAGGAGATTGTGAGGACAGGGTGATACACACCGGACAGTGAGATGGGCCGGGTTCACAGTGAGGATGAAATTGTCAGGACAGGGTGATACACACCAGACAGTGAGATGGGCTGGGTTCACAGTGAGGGACGAGGAGATTGTGAGCACAGGGTGATACACACCGGACAGTGAGATGGGTCGGGTTCACAGTGAGGGATGAGGAGATTGTGAGGACAGAGCGATACACTCCGGACAGTGAGATGGGTCGGGTTCACAGTGAGGGACGAGTAGATTGTGTGGACAGGGAGATATAGACTGGACAGAGAGATGGGCCGCGTTCTCAGGGAGGGACAAGGAGATGGTGAGGACAGGGCGATACAGAGTGGTCAGTGAGATGGGTGGGGTTCACAGTGAGGGATGAGGAGATTGTGAGGACAGGGCGATACAGACCGGACACTGAGATGGGTCGGGTTCACAGTGTGGATGAGGAGATTGTGAGGGATGAAGAGATTGTGACAACAGGGTGATACAGACTGGACAGTGAGATGGGTCGGGTTCACAGTGAAGAGCGAGGAGATTGCTAGGACAGGGCGATACAGACTGGACACTGAGATGGATCGGCTTCACGGTGAGGATGAGGAGATTGTGAGGACAGGGTGATGCACACCGGACAGTGAGATGGGCTGGGTTCACAGTGAGGATGCGGAGATAGGGAGGACAGGGTGATACACACCGGACAGTGAGATGGGTCGGGTTCACAGTGAGGAACAAGGAGATTGTGAGGACAGGTTGATACACACCAGACAGTGAAATGGGCCGGTTTCACAGTGAGGGACGAGGAGATTGTGAGGACAGGGTTATACACTCCGGACAGTGAGATGGGCCGGGTTCAAAGTGAGGACGAAATTGTGAGCACAGGGTGATACACACAGGACAGAGAGATGGGCCGGGTTCACAGTGAATGACGAGAAGATTGTCAGGACAGGGCGATACACACCGGACAGTGAGATGTGCCGGTTTCACAGTGACGGACGAGGAGATGAGAGGACAGGGTGATACACACCGGACAGTGAGATGGGCCGGGTTCACAGTGCGGATGAGGAGATTGGGAGGGATGAAGAGATTGTGAGGACAGGGTGATACAGACTGGACAGTGAGATGGCTCGTGTTTACAATGAGAATGAGGAGATTGTGAGGACAGAGCGATGCAGACAGGACAGTGAGATGGGCCGGGTTCACAGTGAGGGACAAGGAGATTGAGAGGACAGGGTGATACAGACAGGACAGTGAGATGGGTCGGGTTCACAGTGAGGGACGAGGAGATTGAGAGGACAGGGCGATACAGACCAGACAGTGAGATGGGTCGGGTTCACAGTGAGGATGAGGAGATTGTGAGTGATGAAGAGATTGTGAGGACAGGGTGATACAGACTGGACAGTGAGATGGGTCGGGTTCACAGTGACGATGAGGAGGGTGTGAAGACAGGGTGATACACACCGGACTGTGACATGGACCGGGTTCACTGTAGGGATGAGGAGATAGGGAGGACAGGGTGATACACACTGGACAGTGAGATGGGTCGGGTTCACAGTGAGGGACAAGGAGATTGTGAGTACAGGGTGATACAGACTGGACAGTGAAATGGGTCGGGTTCACAGTGAGGGACGAGGAGATTGTGAGGACAGGGTGATACACTCCGGACAGTGAGATGGGCCGGGTTCACAGTGAGGATGAGATTGTGAGGACAGGGTGAAACATACCGGACAGTGAGGTGGGTCAGGTTCACAGTGATGGAGGAGGAGATTGTGAGGACAGGGTGATACACAACGGACAGTGAGATGGGCCATGTTTACAGTGATGGACGAGGAGATTGTGAGGCCAGGGTGATACACACCAGACAGTGAGATGGGCCAGGTTGACAGTGAAGATGAGGAGATTGTGTGGAATGAAGAGATTGTGAAGAGAGGGCGATACAGACTGGACAGAGAGATGGGTCGGGTTCACAGTGAGGGACGAGGAGATTGTGAGGACAGGGTAATACACACCGGACAGTGAGATGGGCCGGGTTCACAGTGAGGGACGGGGAGATTGTGAGGACAGGGTGATACAGAATGTACAGTGAGATGGGCAGGGTTAACAGTGAGGATGAGGAAAATGTGAGGACAGGCTGATACAGACTGGACAGTGAGATGGGCCGCGTTCACAGTGAAGGACGAGAAGATTGTGAGGACAGGGCGATACACACCGGACAGTGAGATGGGCCGGGTTCACAGTGAAGGACGAGGAGATTGTGAGAACTGGGCGATACACACCGGACAGTGAGATGGGCCGGGTTCACAGTGAGGGACAAGGAGATTGTGAGGGATGAAGTGATTGTGAGGACAGGGTGATACAGATCGGACAGTTAGATGTGTCAGGTTCACAGTGAGGGACGAGCAGATTGTGAGGACAGGGTGATGCACACTGGACAGTGAGATGGGTCGGATTCACAGTGAGGCTGAGGAAAATGTGAGGACAGGCTGATACAGACTGGACAGTGAGATGGGTCGGGATCACAGTGAAGGACGAGAAGATTGTGAGGACAGGGTGATACACACCGGACAGTGAGATGGGCCGGGTTCACAGTGAGGATGAAATTGTCAGGACAGGGTGATACACACCAGACAGTGAGATGGGCTGGGTTCACAGTGAGGGACGAGGAGATTGTGAGGACAGAGCGATACACTCCGGACAGTGAGATGGGTCGGGTTCACAGTGAGGGACGAGTAGATTGTGTGGACAGGGCGATATGGACTGGACAGAGAGATGGGCCGCGTTCTCAGGGAGGGACAAGGAGATGGTGAGGACAGGGCGATACAGAGTGGTCAGTGAGATGGGTGGGGTTCACAGTGAGGGATGAGGAGATTGTGAGGACAGGGCGATACAGACCGGACACTGAGATGGGTCGGGTTCACAGTGTGGATGAGGAGATTGTGAGGGATGAAGAGATTGTGACAACAGGGTGATACAGACTGGACAGTGAGATGGGTCGGGTTCACAGTGAAGAGCGAGGAGATTGCTAGGACAGGGCGATACAGACTGGACACTGAGATGGATCGGCTTCACGGTGAGGATGAGGAGATTGTGAGGACAGGGTGATGCACACCGGACAGTGAGATGGGCTGGGTTCACAGTGAGGATGCGGAGATAGTGAGGACAGGGTGATACACACCGGACAGTGAGATGGGTCGGGTTCACAGTGAGGAACAAGGAGATTGTGAGGACAGGTTGATACACACCAGACAGTGAAATGGGCCGGTTTCACAGTGAGGGACGAGGAGATTGTGAGGACAGGGTTATACACTCCGGACAGTGAGATGGGCCGGGTTCAAAGTGAGGACGAAATTGTGAGCACAGGGTGATACACACAGGACAGAGAGATGGGCCGGGTTCACAGTAAAGATGAGGAGATTGTGAGGAATGAAGAATTGTGAAGACAGAGCGATACAGAGTGGACAGAGAGATGGGTCGGGTTCACAGTAAAGATGAGGAGATTGTGAGGAATGAAGAGATTGTGAAGACAGGGCGATACAGACTGGATAGAGAGATGGGCCGGGATCACAGTGAGGGACGGGGAGATTGTGAGGACAGCGTGATACAGAATGGACAGTGAGATGGGCCGGGATAACAGTGAGGATGAGGAAAATGAGAGGACAGGCTGATACAGACTGGACAGTGAGATGGGCCAGGTTCACAGTGAATGACGAGAAGATTGTCAGGACAGGGCGATACACACCGGACAGTGAGATGTGCCGGTTTCACAGTGACGGACGAGGAGATGAGAGGACAGGGTGATACACACCGGACAGTGAGATGGGCCGGGTTCACAGTACGGATGAGGAGATTGGGAGGGATGAAGAGATTGTGAGGACAGGGTGATACAGACTGGACAGTGAGATGGCTCGGGTTTACAATGAGAATGAGGAGACTGTGAGGACAGAGCGATGCAGACAGGACAGTGAGATGGGCCGGGTTCACAGTGAGGGACAAGGAGATTGAGAGGACAGGGTGATACAGACAGGACAGTGAGATGGGTCTGGGTTCACAGTGACGATGAGGAGGGTGTGAAGACGGAGTGATTGGAGAATGTGAGGGACGAAGAGATTGTGAGGACAGGGTGATACAGACTGGACAGTGAGATGGGTCGGGTTCACAGTGAGGATGATGAGATTGTGAGGACAGGGTGATACAGACTGGACAGTGAGATGGGCTGTGTTCACAGCGAGGAACGAGGAAATTGTGAGGACAGGATGATACACACCGGACAGTGAGATGGGTCGGGTTCATAGTCAGGGACGAGGAGACTGTGAGGACGGGGTGATCCACACCGGACAGTGAGATGGGCCGGGTTAACAGTGAGGATGAGGAGATTGTGAGGACAGAGCGATGCACACCAGACAGTGAGATGGGCCGGGTTCACAGTGAGGGACAAGGAGATTGTGAGGACAGGGCGATACAGAATGGACAGAGAGATGGGCCGCGTTCTCAGGGAGGGACGAGGAGATTGTGAGGACAGGGCGATACAGCCTGTCAGTGAGAGGGGTGGGGTTCGCAGTGGGGGATGAGGAGATTGTGAGGACAGGGCGATACAGACCGGACAGTGAGATGGGTCGGGTTCACAGTGAGGATGAGGAGTTTGTGAGGGATGAAGAGATTGTGACGACAGGGTGATACAGACTGGACAGTGAGATGGGTTGGATTCACAGTGAAGGGCGAGGAGATTGTGAGGACAGGGCGATACAGACTGGACAGTGAGATGGATCAGGTTCACGGTGAGGATGAGGAGATTGTGAGGACAGGGTGATACACACCGGACAGTGAGATGGGCCGGGTTCACAGTGAGGGATGAGGGTGTTGCGAGGACAGGGCGATAAACACCGGACAGTGAGATGGGTCGGGTTCACAGTGAGGATGATGAGATTGTGAGGACAGGGTGATACAGACTGGACAGTGAGATGGGCTGTGTTCACAGCGAGGAACGAGGAAATTGTGAGGACAGGATGATACACACCGGACAGTGAGATGGGTCGGGTTCATAGTCAGGGACGAGGAGATTGTGAGGACAGTGCGATACAGACCGGACAGTGAGAAGGGCTGGGTTCACAGTGATGATGAGGAGGTTGTGAAGACCGGGTGATACACTCCGGACAGTGAGATGGGCCAGGTTCACAGTGGGGATGATGAGATTGTGAGGACAGGGTGATACACACCGGACAGTGAGATGGGTCGGGTTCACAGTGGGGGATGAGGAGATTGTGAGGACAGGGCGAAACAGACTGCATAGTGAGATGGGTCGGGTTCAAAGTGAGGGACTGAGGAGCTAGTGAGGACAGGGCGATACAGACTGGATACTGAGATGGGTCGGGTTCACAGTGACGATGAGGAAATTGTGAGGTGAGGTTGATACAGACTGCACAGTGAGATGGGCCGAGTTCACAGTGAGAATGATGAAATTGTGCGGGCAGGGTGATACAGACTGGACGGTGAGATGGGTCGGGTTCACAGTGAGGATGAGGAGATTGTGAGGACAGGGTGATACAGACTGGCAGTGAGATGGGTGGTGTTCACAGTGAGGGACGAGGAGATTGTGAGGACAGGGCGATACAGAATGGACAGAGAGATGGGCCGCGTTCTCAGGGAGGGACGAGGAGATTGTGAGGACAGGGCGATACAGCCTGTCAGTGAGAGGGGTGGGGTTCGCAGTGAGGGATGAGGAGATTGTGAGGACAGCGTGATACAGACTGGACAGTGAGATGGGCTGTGTTCACAGCGAGGAACGAGGAAATTGTGAGGACAGGATGATACACACCGGACAGTGAGATCGGTCGGGTTCACAGTGAGGGTCGCGGAGATTGTGAGGACTGGGTGATACAGACTCAACAGTGATATGTGTCGTGTTGACAGTGAGGGACGAGGAGATTGCGAGGACAGGGTGATACACACAGGACAGTGAGATGGGTCAGATTCACAGTGGGGGACGAGAAGATTGTGAGGACAGGGCGACACACACCGGACAGTGAGATGGGCCGGGTTCACAGTGACGATGATGAGATTGTGAGGACAGGGCGATACACACCGGACAGTGAGATGGGTCGGGTTCACAGTGACGATGAGGAGGTTGTGAAGACAAGGTGATACACACTGGACAGTGAGATGGGCCGGGTTCACAGTGGCAATGAGGAGTTTGTGAAGACAGGGTGATACACACAGGACATTGAGATGGGTCGGGTTCATAGTCAGGGACGAGGAGATTGTGAGGACAGGATGATACACACCGGACAGTGAGATGAGCCGGGTTCACAGTGACGATGATGAGATTGTGAGGACAGTGCGATACACACCGGACAGTGTGATGGGTCGGGTTCACAGTGAGGAAGATGAGGTTGTGAGTACAGGGTGATACACACCGGACAGTGAGATGGGCCGGGTTCACAGTGGCAATGAGGAGTTTGTGAAGACAGGGTGATACACACTGGACATTGAGATGGGTCGGGTTCATAGTCAGGGACGAGGAGATTGTGAGGACAGGATGATACACACCGGACAGTGAGATGAGCCGGGTTCACAGTGACGATGATGAGATTGTGAGGACAGTGCGATACACACCGGACAGTGTGATGGGTCGGGTTCACAGTGAGGAAGATGAGGTTGTGAGTACAGGGTGATACACACCGGACAGTGAGATGGTCCGGGTTCTCAGTGAGGGACCAGGAGATTGTGTAGACAGGGTGATACAGACTGGACAGTGAGATGAGTCGGGTTCACAGTGAGGGACGAGGAGATTGTGAGGACACGGTGATACAGACTGCACAGTGAGATGGGTTGGGTTCACAGTGACGATGAGGAAATTGTGAGGACAGGGTGATACAGACTGGACAGTGAGATGGGCCGGGTTCACAGTGAGAATGATGAAATTGTGCAGACAGTGTGATACAGTCTGGACGGTGAGATGGGTCGGGTTCACAGCGAGGGACGAGGAGATTGTGAGGACAGGGAGATACACACCGGACAGTGAGATGGGCCAGGTTCACAGAGAAGGACGAGAAGATTGCGAGGACAGGGTGATACAGACTGGACAGTGAGATGGGCCGGGTTAACAGTGAGGATGAGGAGCTTGTGAGGACAGGGTGATACAGACTGGACAGTGAGAGGGGGAGGGTTCACAGTGATGGACGAGAACATTGTGAGAACAGGGCGATACACACCGGACTGTGAGATGTGCCGGGTTCAAAGTGAGGTACGAGGAGATTGTGAGGACAGGGCGACACAGACTGGACAGAGAGATGGTCCGCGTTCTCAGGGAGGGACGAGGAGATTGTGAGGACAGGGCGATACTGACTGGTCAGTGAGATGGGTGGGGTTCACAGTGAGGATGAGGAGATTGTGAGGGATGAAGAGATTGTGACGACAGGGTGATACAGACTGGACAGTGAGATGGGTTGGGTTCACAGTGAAGAGCGAGGAGGTTTTGAGGACAGGGTGATACAGACTCGACAGTGAGTTGTGTCGTGTTCACAGTGAGGGATGAGGTGATTGTGAGGACAGGGTGATACACACCTGACAGTGAGATGGGTCAGATTCACAGTGGGGGACGAGAAGATTGTGAGGACAGGGTGATACACACCGGACAGTAAGATGGGCCGGGTTCACAGTGAGGATGAGGATATTTTGAGGACAGGGCGATACACACCGGGCAGCGAGATGGGCCGGGTTCACAGTGACGATGATGAGATTGTGAGGACAGGGCGATACACACCGGACAGTGAGATGGGTCGGGTTCACAGTCAGGGACGAGGAGATTGTGAGGACAGAGCGATACAGACTGGTCAGTGAGATGGGTGGGGTTCACAGTGAAGAGCAAGGAGATTGTGAGGACAGGGCGATACAGACTGGACAGTGAGATGGATCAGGTTCACGGTGAGGATGAGGAGATTGTGAGCACAGGGTGATACAAACCGGACAGTGAGATGGTCCGGGTTCACAGTGAGGGACGAGGAGGTTGTGAAGACAGGGTGATGCACACTGGACAGTGAGATAGGTCGGGTTCACATTGGGGGATGAGGAGATTGTGAGGACAGGGCGAAACAGACTGCACAGTGAGATGGGTCAGGTTCAAAGTGAGGGACTGAGGAGCGAGTGAGGACAGGGCGATACAGACTGGATACTGAGATGGGTCGGGTTCACAGTGACGATGAGGAAATTGTGAGGACAGGTTGATACAGACTGGACAGTGAGATGGGCCGGGTTCACATTGAGAATGATGAAATTGTGCGGACAGGGTGATACAGACTGGACGGTGATAAGGGTCGGGTTCACAGTGAGGGACGAGGAGATTATGAGGACAGGGCGATACACACTGGACAGTGAGATGGGTCAGGTTAACAGTGAGGGACGAGGATATTGTGAGGACATGGTGATACAGACTCGACCGTGAGATGGGCCGGGTTCACAGTGAGGGACGAGGAGATTGTGAGGACAGGGTGATACGCACCAGACAGTGAGATGGGTCGGGTTCACAGTGACGATGAGGAGGTTGTGAAGACAGGGTGATACACACTGGACAGTGAGATGGGCCGGGTTCACAGTGAGGGACGAGTAGATTGTGAGGACTGGGTGACACAGACTAGACAGTGAGATGGGTCGGGTTCACAGTCAGGGACGAGGAGACTGTGAGGACAGGGTGATCCACACCGGACAGTGAGATGAGCCAGGTTCACAGTGAGGGACGAGAAGATTGCGAGGACAGGGTGATAAAGACTGGACAGTGAGATGGGCCGTGTTAACAGTGAGGATGAAGAGATTGTGAGGAAAGGGTGATACAGACTGGACAGTGAGATGTGCCGGGTTCAAAGTGAGGTATGAGGAGATTGTGAGGACAGGGCGACACAGACTGGACAGAGAGATGGTCCGCGTTCACAGGGAGGGACGAGGAGCTTGTGAGGACAGGGCGATACTGACTGGTCAGTGAGATGGGTGGGGTTCACAGTGAGGATGAGGAGATTGTGAAGGATGAAGAGATTGTGAAGACAGGGTGATACAGACTGGACAGTGAGATGGGTTGGGTTCACAGTGAAGAGCGAGGAGGTTTTGAGGACAGGGCGATACAGACTGGACAGTAAGATGGATCAGGTTCACAGTGAGGATGAGGAGATTGTGAGGACAGGGTGATACACACCGGACAGTGAGATGGGCCGGGTTCACAGTGAGGATGAGGATATTTTGAGGACAGGGCGATACACACCGGGCAGCAAGATGGGCCGGGTTCACAGTGACGATGATGAGATTGTGAGGACAGGGCGATACACACCGGACAGTGAAATGGGTCGGGTTCCCAGTGACGATGAAGAGGTTGTGAAGACAGGGTGATACAGACTGGACAGTGAGATGGGCCGGGTTCACAGTCAGGGATGAGGAGATTGTGAGGACAGGGCGATACAGACTGGTCAGTGAGATGGGTGGGGTTCACAGTGAAGAGCAAGGAGATTGTGAGGACAGGGCGATACAGACTGGACAGTGAGATGGATCAGGTTTACGGTGAGGATGAGGAGATTGTGAGCACAGGGTGATACACACCGGACAGTGAGATGGGCCAGGTTCACAGTGAGGGATGAGGAGGTTGCGTGGACAGGGCGATAAACACCGGACAGTGAGATGGGCCGGGTTCACACTGAGGATGATGAGATTGTGAGGACAGGGTGATACAGACTGGACAGTGAGATGGGCTGTGTTCACAGCGAGGAACGAGGAAATTGTGAGGACAGGATGATACATACCGGACAGTGAGATGGACCGTGTTCACATTGCGGGACCAGGAGATTGTAAGGACAGGGTGATACACACCGGACAGTGAGATGGGCCGGGTTCACAGTGAGGATGAGATTGTGAGGACAGGGTGATACACACCGGACAGTGAGTTGGGCCGGGTTCACAGTGAGGATGAGGAGATTTTGAGGACAGGGTGATACACACCGGACAGTGAGATGGGCCGGGTTCACAGTGAGGATGAGGAGGTTGTGAAGGCAAGGTGATACACACTGGACAGTGAGATGGGCCGGGTTCACAGTGACGATGAGGAGGTTGTGAAGACAGGGTGATACACACTGGACAGTGAGATGGGTCGGGTTCATAGTCAGGAACGAGGAGACTGTGAAGACAGGGTGATCCACACAGGACAGTGAGATGGGTCAGGATCACAGTGAGGATGATGAGATTGTGAGGACAGGGTGATACAGACTGGACAGTGAGATGGGCTGTGTTCACAGCGAGGAACGAGGAAATTGTGAGGACAGGATGATACACACCGGACAGTGAGATGGGCCGGGTTCACATTGAGGGACCAGGAGATTGTGAGGACAGGGTGATACACACCGGACAGTGAGATCGGTCGGGTTCACAGTGAGGGTCGCGGAGATTGTGAGGACTGGGTGATACAGACTCAACAGTGATATGTGTCGTGTTGACAGTGAGGGACGAGGAAATTGTGAGGACAGGGTGATACACACAGGACAGTGAGATGGGTCAGATTCACAGTGGGGGACGAGAAGATTGTGAGGACAGGGCGATACACACCGGACAGTGAGATGGGCCGGGTTCACAGTGGCGATGAGGAGTTTGTGAAGACAGGGTGATACACACTGGACAGTGAGATGGGTCGGGTTTATAGTCAGGGACGAGGAGATTGTGAGGACAGTGCGATACAGACCGGACAGTGAGAAGGGCTGGGTTCACAGTGATGATGAGGAGGTTGTGAAGACCGGGTGATACACTCCGGACAGTGAGATGAGCCAGGTTCACAGTGAGGATGATGAGATTGTGAGGACAGGGTGATACACACCGGACAGTGAGATGGGTCGGGTTCACAGTGGGGGATGAGGAGATTGTGAGGACAGGGCGAAACAGACTGCATAGTGAGATGGGTCGGGTTCAAAGTGAGGGACTGAGGAGCTAGTGAGGACAGGGCGATACAGACTGGATACTGAGATGGGTCGGGTTCACAGTGACGATGAGGAGGGTGTGAAGACAGGGTGATACACACCGGACAGTGACATGGGACGGGTTCACAGTGAGGATAAGGAGGTTGTGAAGACAGGGAGATACACACCGCACAGTGAGATGGGCCGGGATCAAAGTGAGCGACGAGAAGATTGTGAGGACAGAGTGATACAGACTGGACAGTGAGATGGGCTGCGTTCACAGTGAGGGACGAGAAGATTGTGAGGACAGGGCGATACAGACTGGACAGTGAGATGGGCCAGGTTGACAGTGACGATGATGAGATTGTGAGGACAGGGCGATACACACCGGACAGTGAGATGGGTCGGGTTCACAGTGACGATGATGAGTTTGTGAGGACAGGGCGATACAGACTCGACAGTGAGATGGGCCGCGTTTACAGTGAGGGACGAGGAGATTGTGGGGACAGGGTGATACAGACTGGACAGTGAGATGGGTCGGGTTCACAGTCAGGGACGAGGAGACTGTGAGGACGGGGTGATCCACACCGGACAGTGAGATGGGCCGGGTTAACAGTGAGGATGAGGAGATTGTGAGGACAGAGCGATGCACACCAGACAGTGAGATGGGCCGGGTTCACAGTGAGGGACAAGGAGATTGTGAGGACAGGGCGATACAGAATGGACAGAGAGATGGGCCGCGTTCTCAGGGAGGGACGAGGAGATTGTGAGGACAGGGCGATACAGCCTGTCAGTGAGAGGGGTGGGGTTCGCAGTGGGGGATGAGGAGATTGTGAGGACAGGGCGATACAGACCGGACAGTGAGATGGGTCGGGTTCACAGTGAGGATGAGGAGTTTGTGAGGGATGAAGAGATTGTGACGACAGGGTGATACAGACTGGACAGTGAGATGGGTTGGATTCACAGTGAAGGGCGAGGAGATTGTGAGGACAGGGCGATACAGACTGGACAGTGAGATGGATCAGGTTCACGGTGAGGATGAGGAGATTGTGAGGACAGGGTGATACACACCGGACAGTGAGATGGGCCGGGTTCACAGTGAGGGATGAGGGTGTTGCGAGGACAGGGCGATAAACACCGGACAGTGAGATGGGTCGGGTTCACAGTGAGGATGATGAGATTGTGAGGACAGGGTGATACAGACTGGACAGTGAGATGGGCTGTGTTCACAGCGAGGAACGAGGAAATTGTGAGGACAGGATGATACACACCGGACAGTGAGATGGGTCGGGTTCATAGTCAGGGACGAGGAGACTGTGAGGACGGGGTGATCCACACCGGACAGTGAGATGGGCCGGGTTAACAGTGAGGATGAGGAGATTGTGAGGACAGAGCGATGCACACCAGACAGTGAGATGGGCCGGGTTCACAGTGAGGGACAAGGAGATTGTGAGGACAGGGCGATACAGAATGGACAGAGAGATGGGCCGCGTTCTCAGGGAGGGACGAGGAGATTGTGAGGACAGGGCGATACAGCCTGTCAGTGAGAGGGGTGGGGTTCGCAGTGGGGGATGAGGAGATTGTGAGGACAGGGCGATACAGACCGGACAGTGAGATGGGTCGGGTTCACAGTGAGGATGAGGAGTTTGTGAGGGATGAAGAGATTGTGACGACAGGGTGATACAGACTGGACAGTGAGATGGGTTGGATTCACAGTGAAGGGCGAGGAGATTGTGAGGACAGGGCGATACAGACTGGACAGTGAGATGGATCAGGTTCACGGTGAGGATGAGGAGATTGTGAGGACAGGGTGATACACACCGGACAGTGAGATGGGCCGGGTTCACAGTGAGGGATGAGGGTGTTGCGAGGACAGGGCGATAAACACCGGACAGTGAGATGGGTCGGGTTCACAGTGAGGATGATGAGATTGTGAGGACAGGGTGATACAGACTGGACAGTGAGATGGGCTGTGTTCACAGCGAGGAACGAGGAAATTGTGAGGACAGGATGATACACACCGGACAGTGAGATGGGTCGGGTTCATAGTCAGGGACGAGGAGATTGTGAGGACAGTGCGATACAGACCGGACAGTGAGAAGGGCTGGGTTCACAGTGATGATGAGGAGGTTGTGAAGACCGGGTGATACACTCCGGACAGTGAGATGGGCCAGGTTCACAGTGGGGATGATGAGATTGTGAGGACAGGGTGATACACACCGGACAGTGAGATGGGTCGGGTTCACAGTGGGGGATGAGGAGATTGTGAGGACAGGGCGAAACAGACTGCATAGTGAGATGGGTCGGGTTCAAAGTGAGGGACTGAGGAGCTAGTGAGGACAGGGCGATACAGACTGGATACTGAGATGGGTCGGGTTCACAGTGACGATGAGGAAATTGTGAGGTGAGGTTGATACAGACTGCACAGTGAGATGGGCCGAGTTCACAGTGAGAATGATGAAATTGTCCGGGCAGGGTGATACAGACTGGACGGTGAGTTGGGTCAGGTTCACAGTGAGGGACGAAGAGATTGTGAGGATAGTGTGATACTGTCTGGACAGTGAGATGGGCTGGGTTGACAGTGAAGCACGAAGCGATTGTGAGGACAGGGCGATACAGACTGGTCAGTAAGATGTGTCGGGTTCACAGTGAGGAAGATGAGGTTGTGAGGACAGGGTGATACACACCGGACAGTGAGATGGTCCGGGTTCTCAGTGAGGGACCAGGAGATTGTGTAGACAGGGTGATACAGACTGGACAGTGAGATGAGTCCGGTTCACAGTGAGGGACGAGGAGATTGTGAGGACACGGTGATAAAGACTGGACAGTGAGATGGGCCGGGTTCACAGTGACGATGAGGAAATTGTGAGGACAGGGTGATACAGACTGGACAGTGAGATGGGCCGGGTTCACAGTGAGAATGATGAAATTGTGCAGACAGTGTGATACAGACTGGACGGTGAAATGGGTCGGGTTCACAGCGAGGGACGAGGAGATTGTGAGGACAGGGAGATACACACCGGACAGTGAGATGGGCCAGGTTCACAGAGAAGGACGAGAAGATTGCGAGGACAGGGTGATACAGACTGGACAGTGAGATGGGCCGGGTTAACAGTGATGGACGAGAACATTGTGAGAACAGGGCGATACACACCGGACTGTGAGATGTGCCGGGTTCAAAGTGAGGTACGAGGAGATTGTGAGGACAGGGCGACACAGACTGGACAGAGAGATGGTCCGCGTTCTCAGGGAGGGACGAGGAGATTGTGAGGACAGGGCGATACTGACTGGTCAGTGAGATGGGTGGGGTTCACAGTGAGGATGAGGAGATTGTGAGGGATGAAGAGATTGTGACGACAGTGTGATACAGACTGGACAGTGAGATGGGTTGGGTTCACAGTGAAGAGCGAGGAGGTTTTGAGGACAGGGTGATACAGACTCGACAGTGAGTTGTGTCGTGTTCACAGTGAGGGATGAGGTGATTGTGAGGACAGGGTGATACACACCTGACAGTGAGATGGGTCAGATTCACAGTGGGGGACGAGAAGATTGTGAGGACAGGGTGATACACACCGGACAGTGAGATGGGCCGGGTTCACAGTGAGGATAAGGATATTTTGAGGACAGGGCGGTACACACCGGGCAGCGAGATGGGCCGGGTTCACAGTGACGATGATGAGATTGTGAGGACAGGGCGATACACACCGGACAGTGAGATGGGTCGGGTTCACAGTGACGATGAGGAGGTCGTGAAGACAGGGTGATACAGACTGGACAGTGAGATGGGCCGGGTTCACAGTGAGGGACGAGGAGGTTGTGAAGACAGGGTGATGCACACTGGACAGTGAGATAGGTCGGGTTCACAGTGGGGGATGAGGAGATTGTGAGGACAGGGCGAAACTGACTGGTCAGTGAGATGGGTGGGGTTCACAGTGAGGATGAGGAGATTGTGAGGGATGAAGAGATTGTGACGACAGGGTGATACAGACTTGACAGTGAGATGGGCCGGGTTCACAGTCAGGGACGAGGAGATTGTGAGGACAGGGCGATACAGACTGGTCAGTGAGATGGGTGGGGTTCACAGTGAAGAGCAAGGAGATTGTGAGGACAGGGCGATACAGACTGGACAGTGAGATGGATCAGGTTCACGGTGAGGATGAGCAGATTTTGAGCACAGGGTGATACAAACCGGACAGTGAGATGGTCCGGGTTCACAGTGAGGGACGAGGAGGTTGTGAAGACAGGGTGATGCACACTGGACAGTGAGATAGGTCGGGTTCACAGTGGGGGATGAGGAGATTGTGAGGACAGGGCGAAACAGACTGCACAGTGAGATGGGTCAGGTTCAAAGTGAGGGACTGAGGAGCGAGTGAGGACAGGGCGATAGAGACTGGATACTGAGATGGGTCGGGTTCACAGTGACGATGAGGAAATTGTGAGGACAGGTTGATACAGACTGGACAGTGAGATGGGCCGGGTTCACATTGAGAATGATAAAATTGTGCGGACAGGGTGATACAGACTGGACGGTGATAAGGGTCGGGTTCACAGTGAGGGACGAGGAGATTATGAGGACAGGGCGATACACACTGGACAGTGAGATGGGTCAGGTTAACAGTGAGGGACGAGGATATTGTGAGGACATGGTGATAAAGACTGGACAGTGAGATGGGCCGTGTTAACAGTGAGGATGAAGAGATTGTTAGGAAAGGGTGATACAGACTGGACAGTGAGATGGGCCAGGTTCACAGTGATGGACGAGAAGATTGTGAGGACAGGGCGATACACACCGGACAGTGAGATGGGCCGGGTTCACAGTGACGATGATGAGATTGTGAGGACAGTGCGATACACACCGGACAGTGTGATGGGTCGGGTTCACAGTGAGGAAGATGAGGTTGTGAGTACAGGGTGATACACACCGGACAGTGAGATGGTCCGGGTTCTCAGTGAGGGACCAGGAGATTGTGTCGACAGGGTGATACAGACTGGACAGTGAGATGAGTCGGGTTCACAGTGAGGGACGAGGAGATTGTGAGGACACGGTGATACAGACTGGACAGTGAGATGGGTTGGGTTCACAGTGACGATGAGGAAATTGTGAGGACAGGGTGATACAGACTGGACAGTGAGATGGGCCGGGTTCACAGTGAGAATGATGAAATTGTGCAGACAGTGTGATACAGACTGGACGGTGAGATGGGTCGGGTTCACAGCGAGGGACGAGGAGATTGTGAGGACAGGGAGATACACACCGGACAGTGAGATGGGCCGGGTTCACAGAGAAGGACGAGAAGATTGCGAGGACAGGGTGATACAGACTGGACAGTGAGATGGGCCGGGTTCAAAGTGAGGTACGAGGAGATTGTGTGGACAGGGCGACACAGACTGGACAGAGAGATGGTCCGCGTTCACAGGGAGGGACGAGGAGATTGTGAGGACAGGGCGATACTGACTGGTCAGTGAGATGGGTGGGGTTCACAGTGAGGATGAGGAGATTGTGAAGGATGAAGAGATTGTGACGACAGGGTGATACAAACTGGACAGTGAGATGGGTTGGGTTCACAGTGAAGAGCGAGGAGGTTTTGAGGACAGGGCGATACAGACTGGACAGTAAGATGGATCAGGTTCACAGTGAGGATGAGGAGATTGTGAGGACAGGGTGATACACACCGGACAGTGAGATGGATCGGGTTCACAATGACGATGAGGAGGTTGTGAAGACAGGGTGATACACACTGGACAGTGAGATGGGACGGGTTCACAGTGAGGGATGAGGAGGTTGCGAGGACAGGGTGATACACATCGGACAGTGAGATGAGCCGGGTGCACAGTGAGGATGAGATTGCGAGGACAGGGTGATACAGACTCGACAGTGAGTTCTGTCGTGTTCACAGTGAGGGATGAGGTGATTGTGAAGACAGGGTGATACACACCGGACAGTGAGATGGGCCGGGTTCACAGTGAGGGACGAGTAGATTGTGAGGACTGGGTGACACAGACTAGACAGTGAGATGGGTCGGATTCACAGTCAGGGACGAGGAGACTGTGAGGACAGGGTGATCCACACCGGACAGTGAGATGAGCCGGGTTCACAGTGACGATGATGAGATTGTGAGGACAGGGCGATACACACTGGACAGTGAGATGGGCCGGGTTCACAGTCAGGGACGAGGAGATTGTGAGGACAGGGCGATACAGACTGGTCAGTGAGATGGGTGGGGTTCACAGTGAAGAGCAAGGAGATTGTGAGGACAGGGCGATACAGACTGGACAGTGAGATGGATCAGGTTCACGGTGAGGATGAGGAGATTGTGAGCACAGGGTGATACACACCGGACAGTGAGATGGGCCGGGTTCACAGTGAGGGATGAGGAGGTTGCGTGGACAGGGCGATAAACACCGGACAGTGAGATGGGCCGGGTTCACAGTGAGGATGATGAGATTGTGAGGACAGGGTGATACAGACTGGACAGTGAGATGGGCTGTGTTCACAGCGAGGAACGAGGAAATTGTGAGGACAGGATGATACATACCGGACAGTGAGATGGACCGGGTTCACATTGCGGGACCAGGAGATTGTAAGGACAGGGTGATACACACTGGACAGTGAGATGGGCCAGGTTCACAGTGAGGATGAGATTGTGAGGACAGGGTGATACACACTGGACAGTGAGA
This sequence comes from Mobula birostris, assembly GCF_030028105.1. NCBI lineage: Eukaryota > Metazoa > Chordata > Chondrichthyes > Myliobatiformes > Myliobatidae > Mobula > Mobula birostris. The sequence goes on from NW_027277800.1 coordinate 131,457, forward strand.
TGGGCTGTGTTCACAGCGAGGAACGAGGAAATTGTGAGGACAGGATGATACATACCGGACAGTGAGATGGACCGGGTTCACATTGCGGGACCAGGAGATTGTAAGGACAGGGTGATACACACTGGACAGTGAGATGGGCCAGGTTCACAGTGAGGATGAGATTTTGAGGACAGGGTGATACACACCGGACAGTGAGATGGGCCGGGTTCACAGTGAGGATGAGGAGGTTGTGAAGGCAAGGTGATACACACTGGACAGTGAGATGTGCCAGGTTCACAGTGACGATGAGGAGGTTGTGAAGACAGGGTGATACACACTGGACAGTGAGATGGGTCGGGTTCATAGTCAGGAACGAGGAGACTGTGAGGACAGGGTGATCCACACAGGACAGTGAGATGGGTCAGGTTCACTGTGAGGATGATGAGATTGTGAGGACAGGGTGATACACACCGGACAGTGAGATGGTCCGGGTTCACAGTGAGGGACGAGGAGGTTGTGAAGACAGGGTGATGCACACTGGACAGTGAGATAGGTCGGGTTCACAGTGGGGGATGAGGAGATTGTGAGGACAGGGCGAAACAGACTGCACAGTGAGATGGGTCAGGTTCAAAGTGAGGGACTGAGCAGCTAGTGAGGACAGGGCGATACAGACTGGATACTGAGATGGGTTGGGTTCACAGCGACGATGAGGAAATTGTGAGGACAGGTTGATACAGACTGGACAGTGAGATGGGCCGGGTTCACAGTGACGATGAGGAGGTTCTGAAGACAGGGTGATACACACCGGACAGTGAGATGGGCCGGGTTCACAGTGAGGGACGAGTAGATTGTGAGGACTGGGTGACACAGGCTAGACAGTGAGATGGGTCGGGTTCACAGTCAGGGACGAGGAGACTGTGAGGACAGGGTGATCCACACCGGACAGTGAGATGAGCCGGGTTCACAGTGAGGGACGAGAAGATTGCGAGGACAGGGTGATAAAGACTGGACAGTGAGATGGGCCGGGTTAACAGTGAGGATGAAGAGATTGTGAGGAAAGGGTGATACAGACTGGACAGTGAGATGGGCCGGGTTCACAGTGATGGACGATAAGATTGTGAGGACAGGGCGATACACACCGGACAGTGAGATGTGCCGGGTTGATAGTGAGTGATGAGGAGATTGTGAGGACAGAGCGATACACACTGGACAGTGAGATGGTTCGGGTTCACAGTGAGGGACAAGGAGATTGTGAGGACAGGGCGCTACAGACTGGACAGAGAGATGGGCCGCGTTCTCAGGGAGTGACGAGGAGATTCTGAGGACAGGGCGATACTGACTGGTCAGTGAGATGGGTGGGGTTCACAGTGAGGATGAGGAGATTGTGAGGGATGAAGAGATTGTGACGACAGTGTGATACAGACTGGACAGTGAGATGGGTCGGGTTCACAGTGAAGAGCGAGGAGATTGTGAGGACAGAGCGATACACACCGGACAGTGAGATGGGCCGGATTCACAGTGAGGGACGAGGACATTGTGAGGACAGGGAGATACACACCGCAGAGAGAGATTGGCCGGGTTCACAGTGACGGATGAGGAGATTGTGAGGACAGGGTGATACACACCGAACAGTGAGATGGGTCAGGATCATAGTGAGGGAGGAGGAGATTGTGAGGACAGGGCGATACACACCGGACAGTGAGATGTTTCGGTTTCACAGTGAGGATGATGAGAGTGTGAGGACAGGGTGATACAGACTGGACAGTGAGATGGGTCGGGTTCACAGTGAGGGATGAGGAGATTGTGAGGAAAGGGTGATACACACCGGACAGTGAGATGGATCGGGTTCACAGGGACGATGAGGAGGTTGTGAAGACAGGGTGATACACACCGGACAGTGAGATGGGCCGGGTTCACAGTGAGGGATGAGGAGGTTGCGAGGACAGGGTGATACACATCGGACAGTGAGATGGGCCGGGTTCACAGTGAGGGATGAGGTGATTGTGAGGACAGGGTGATACAGACTCGACAGTGAGATGGGTCAGATTCACAGTGGGGGACGAGAAGATTGTGAGGACAGGGTGATACACACCGGACAGTGAGATGGACCGGGTTCACAGTGAGGATGAGGATATTTTGAGGACAGGGCGATACACACCGGGCAGCGAGATGGGCCGGGTTCACAGTGACGATGATGAGATTGTGAGGACAGGGCGATACACACCGGACAGTGAGATGGGTCGGGTTCACAGTGACGATGAGGAGGTTGTGAAGACAGGGTGATACAGACTGGACAGTGAGATGGGCCGGGTTCACAGTCAGGGACGAGGAGATTGTGAGGACAGGGCGATACAGACTGGTCAGTGAGATGGGTGGGGTTCACAGTGAAGAGCAAGGAGATTGTGAGGACAGGGCGATACAGACTGGACAGTGAAATGGTTCAGGTTCACGGTGAGGATGAGGAGATTGTGAGCACAGGGTGATACAAACCGGACAGTGAGATGGTCCGGGTTCACAGTGAGGGACGAGGAGGTTGTGAAGACAGGGTGATGCACACTGGACAGTGAGATAGGTCGGGTTCACAGTGGGGGATGAGGAGATTGTGAGGACAGGGCGAAACAGACTGCACAGTGAGATGGGTCAGGTTCAAAGTGAGGGACTGAGGAGCGAGTGAGGACAGGGCGATACAGACTGGATACTGAGATGGGTTGGGTTCACAGTGACGATGAGGAAATTGTGAGGACAGGTTGATACAGACTGGACAGTGAGATGGGCCGGGTTCACATTGAGAATGATGAAATTGTGCGGACAGGGTGATACAGACTGGACGGTGATAAGGGTCGGGTTCACAGTGAGGGACGAGGATATTGTGAGGACATGGTGATACAGACTCGACCGTGAGATGGGCCGGGTTCACAGTGAGGGACGAGGAGATTGCGAGGACAGGGTGATAAAGACTGGACAGTGAGATGGGCCTTGTTAACAGTGAGGATGAAGAGATTGTGAGGAAAGGGTGATACAGACTGGACAGTGAGATGGGCCGGGTTCACAGTGATGGACGAGAAGATTGTGAGGACAGGGCGATACACACCGGACAGTGAGATGGGCCGGGTTCACAGTGACGATGATGAGATTGTGAGGACAGTGCGATACACACCGGACAGTGTGATGGGTCGGGTTCACAGTGAGGAAGATGAGGTTGTGAGTACAGGGTGATACACACCGGACAGTGAGATGGTCCGGGTTCTCAGTGAGGGACGAGGAGATTGTGTAGACAGTGTGATACAGACTGGACAGTGAGATGGGCCGGGTTCACAGTGAGAATGATGAAATTGTGCGGACAACGTGATACAGACTGGACGGTGATATGGGTCGGGTTCACAGTGAGGGACGAGGAGATTGTGAGGACAGGGCGATACACACTGGACAGTGAGATGGATCGGGTTAACAGTGAGGGTCGAGGAGATTGTGAGGACATGGTGATACAGACTCGACCGTGAGATGGGCCGGGTTCACAGTGAGGGACGAGGAGATTGTGAGGACAGGGTGATACGCACCGGACATTGAGATGAGTCGGGTTCACAGTGATGATGAGGAGGTTGTGAAGACAGGGTGATACACACCGGACAGTGAGATGGGCTGGGTTCACAGTGAGGGACGAGTAGATTGTGAGGACTGGGTGACACAGACTAGACAGTGAGATGGGTCGGGTTCACAGTCAGGGACGAGGAGACTGTGAGGACAGGGTGATCCACACCGGACAGTGAGATGAGCCGGGTTCACAGTGAGGGACGAGAAGATTGCGAGGACAGGGTGATAAAGACTGGACAGTGAGATGCGCCGGGTTAACAGTGAGGATGAAGAGATTGTGAGGAAAGGGTGATACAGACTGGACAGTGAGATGGGCCGGGTTCACAGTGATGGACGAGAAGATTGTGAGGACAGGGCGATACACACCGGACAGTCAGATGGTTCGGGTTCACAGTGAAGGACAAGGAGATTGTGAGGACAGGGCGCTGCAGACTGGACAGAGAGATGGGCCGCGTTCTCAGGGAGGGACGAGGAGATTGTGAGGACAGGGCGATACTGACTGGTCAGTGAGATGGGTGGGGTTCACAGTGAGGATGAGGAGATTGTGAGGGATGAAGAGATTGTGACGACAGTGTGATACAGACTGGACAGTGAGATGGGTCGGGTTCACAGTGAAGAGCGAGGAGATTGTGAGGACAGGGCGATACAGACTGGACAGTGAGATAGATCGGGTTCACGGTGAGGATGAGGAGATTGAGAGGACAGAGCGATACACACCGGACAGTGAGATGGGCCGGATTCACAGTGAGGGACGAGGACATTGTGAGGACAGGGAGATACACACCGCACAGAGAGATTGGCCGGGTTCACAGTGACGGATGAGGAGATTGTGAGGACAGGTTGATACACACCGAACAGTGAGATCGGCTGGTTTCACAGTGAGGGACGAGGAGATTGTGAGAACAGGGTGATACACACCGGACAGTGAAATGGGCCAGGTTCACAGTGAGGAACGAAAAGATTGTGAGGACAGGGTGATACACACCGGACAGTGAGATGTTTCTGTTTCACAGTGAGGATGATGAGAGTGTGAGGACAGGGTGATACAGACTGGACAGTGAGATGGGTCGGGTTCACAGTGAGGGATGAGGAGATTGTGAGGAAAGGGTGATACACACCGGACAGTGAGATGGATCGGGTTCACAGTGACGATGAGGAGGTTGTGAAGACAGGGTGATACACACCGGACAGTGAGATGGGCCGGGTTCACAGTGAGGGATGAGGAGGTTGCGAGGACAGGGTGATACACATCGGACAGTGAGATGGGCCGGGTTCACAGTGAGGATGAGATTGTGAGGACAGGGTGATACAGACTCGACAGTGAGTTGTGTCGTGTTCACAGTGAGGGTTGAGGTGATTGTGAGGACAGGGTGATACACACCTGACAGTGAGATGGGTCAGATTCACAGTGGGGGACGAGACGATTGAGAGGACAGGGTGATACACACCGGACAGTGAGATGGGCCGGGTTCACAGTGAGGATGAGGATATTTTGAGGACAGGGCGATACACACCGGGCAGCGAGATGGGCCGGGTTCACAGTGACGATGAGGAGGTTGTGAAGACAGGGTGATACAGACTGGACAGTGAGATGGTCCGGGTTCACAGTGAGGGACGAGGAGGTTGTGAAGACAGGGTGATGCACACTGGACAGTGAGATAGGTCGGGTTCACAGTGGGGGATGAGGAGATTGTGAGGACAGGGAGAAACAGACTGCACAGTGAGATGGGTCAGGTTCAAAGTGAGGGACTGAGCAGCTAGTGAGGACAGGGCGATACAGACTGGATACTGAGATGGGTTGGGTTCACAGTGACGATGAGGAAATTGTGAGGACAGGTTGATACAGACTGGACAGTGAGATGGGCCGGGTTCACAGTGAGAATGATGAAATTGTGCGGACAGGGTGATACAGACTGGACGGTGATATGGGTCGGGTTCACAGTGAGGGACGAGGAGATTGTGAGGACAGGGCGATACACACTGGACAGTGAGATGGGTCGGGTTCACAGTTAGGGACGAGGAGATTGTGAGAACAGGGTGATACACACCAGACAGTGAAATGGGCCAGGTTCACAGTGAGGAACGAAAAGATTGTGAGGACAGGGTGATACACACCGGACAGTGAGATCTTTCTGTTTCACAGTGAGGATGATGAGAGTGTGAGGACAGGGTGATACAGACTGGACAGTGAGATGGGTCGGGTTCACAGTGAGGGATGAGGAGATTGTGAGGAAAGGGTGATACACACCGGACAGTGAGATGGATCGGGTTCACAGTGACGATGAGGAGGTTGTGAAGACAGGCTGATACACACCGGACAGTGAGATGGGCCGGGTTCACAGTGAGGGATGAGCAGGTTGCGAGGACAGGGTGATACACATCGGACAGTGAGATGGGCCGGGTTAACAGTGAGGATGAGATTGTGAGGACAGGGTGATACAGACTCGACAGTGAGTTGTGTCGTGTTCACAGTGAGGGATGAGGTGATTGTGAGGACAGGGTGATACACACCTGACAGTGAGATGGGTCAGATTCACAGTGGGGGACGAGAAGATTGTGAGGACAGGGTGATACACACCGGACAGTGAGATGGGCCGGGTTCACAGTGAGGATGAGGATATTTTGAGGACAGGGCGATACACACCGGGCAGCGAGATGGGCCAGGTTCACAGTGACGATGATGAGATTGTGAGGACAGGGCGATACACACCGGACAGTGAGATGGGTCGGGTTCACAGTGACGATGAGGAGGTTGTGAAGACAGGGTGATACAGACTGGACAGTGAGATGGGCCGGGTTCACAGTCAGGGACGAGGAGATTGTGAGGACAGGGCGATACAGACTGGTCAGTGAGATGGGTGGGGTTCACAGTGAAGAGCAAGGAGATTGTGAGGACAGGGCGATACAGACTGGACAGTGAGATGGATCAGGTTCACGGTGAGGATGAGCAGATTGTGAGCACAGGGTGATACAAACCGGACAGTGAGATGGTCCGGGTTCACAGTGAGAATGATGAAATTGTGCGGACAGGGTGATACAGACTGGACGGTGATATGGGTCGGGTTCACAGTGAGGGACGAGGAGATTGTGAGGACAGGGCGATACACACTGGACAGTGAGATGGGTCGGGTTAACAGTGAGGGTCGAGGAGATTGTGAGGACATGGTGATACAGACTCGACCGTGAGATGGGCCGGGTTCACAGTGAGGGACGAGGAGATTGTGAGGACAGGGTGATACGCACCGGACATTGAGATGAGTCGGGTTCACAGTGACGATGAGGAGGTTGTGAAGACAGGGTGATACACACCGGACAGTGAGATGGGCCGGGTTCACAGTCAGGGACGAGGAGACTGTGAGGACAGGGTGATCCACACCGGACAGTGAGATGAGCCGGGTTCACAGTGAGGGAAGAGAAGTTTGTGAGGACAGGGTGATAAAGACTGGACAGTGAGATGGGCCGGGTTAACAGTGAGGATGAAGAGATTGTGAGGAAAGGGTGATACAGACTGGACAGTGAGATGGGCCGGGTTCACAGTGATGGACGAGAAGATTGTGAGGACAGGGCGATACACACCGGACAGTGAGATGTGCCGGGTTGATAGTGAGTGATGAGGAGATTGTGAGGACAGAGCGATACACACCGGACAGTCAGATGGTTCGGGTTCACAGTGAGGGACAAGGAGATTGTGAGGACAGGGCGCTACAGACTGGACAGAGAGATGGGCTGGTTTCACAGTGAGGGACGAGGAGATAGGGAGGAGAGAGTGATACACACCGGACAGTCAGATGGGTCGGGTTCACAGTTCGGGACGAGGAGATTGTGAGAACAGCGTGATACACACCGGAGAGTGAAATGGGCCAGGTTCACAGTGAGGAACGAAAAGATTGTGAGGACAGGGTGATACACACCGGACAGTGAGATGAGCCGGGTTCACAGTGACGATGATGAGATTGTGAGGACAGGGTGATACAGACTGGACAGTGAGATGGGTCGGGTTCACAGTGAGGGATGAGGAGATTGTGAGGAAAGGGTGATACACACCGGACAGTGAGATGGATCGGGTTCACAGTGACGATGAGGAGGTTGTGAAGACAGGGTGATACACACCGGACAGTGAGATGGGCCGGGTTCACAGTGAGGGATGAGGAGGTTGCGAGGACAGGGTGATACACATCGGACAGTGAGATGGGCCGGGTTCACAGTGAGGATGAGATTGTGAGGACAGGGTGATACAGACTCGACAGTGAGTTGTGTCGTGTTCACAGTGAGGGATGAGGTGATTGTGAGGACAGGGTGATACACACCTGACAGTGAGATGGGTCAGATTCACAGTGGGGGACGAGAAGATTGTGAGGACAGGGTGATACACACCGGACAGTGAGATGGGCCGGGTTCACAGTCAGGGACGAGGAGACTGTGAGGACAGGGTGATCCACACCGGACAGTGAGATGAGCCGGGTTCACAGTGAGGGACGAGAAGTTTGTGAGGACAGGGTGATAAAGACTGGACAGTGAGATGGGCCGGGTTAACAGTGAGGATGAAGAGATTGTGAGGAAAGGGTGATACAGACTGGACAGTGAGATGGGCCGGGTTCACAGTGATGGACGAGAAGATTGTGAGGACAGGGCGATACACACCGGACAGTGAGATGTGCCGGGTTGATAGTGAGTGATGAGGAGATTGTGAGGACAGAGCGATACACACCGGACAGTCAGATGGTTCGGGTTCACAGTGAGGGACAAGGAGATTGTGAGGACAGGGCGCTACAGACTGGTCAGTGAGATGGGTCGGGTTCACAGTGACGATGAGGAGGTTGTGAAGACAGGGTGATACAGACTGGACAGTGAGATGGGCCGGGTTCACAGTCAGGGACGAGGAGATTGTGAGGACAGGGCGATACAGACTGGTCAGTGAGATGGGTGGGGTTCACAGTGAAGAGCAAGGAGATTGTGAGGACAGGGCGATACAGATTGGACAGTGAGATGGATCAGGTTCACGGTGAGGATGAGGAGATTGTGAGCACAGGGTGATACACACCGGACAGTGAGATGGGCCGGGTTCACAGTGAGGGATGAGGAGGTTGCGTGGACAGGGCGATAAACACCGGACAGTGAGATGGGCCGGGTTCACAGTGAGGATGAGATTGTGAGGACAGGGTGATACAGACTCGACAGTGAGTTGTGTCGTGTTCACAGTGAGGGATGAGGTGATTGTGAGGACAGGGTGATACACACCTGACAGTGAGATGGGTCAGATTCACAGTGGGGGACGAGAAGATTGTGAGGACAGGGTGATACACACCGGACAGTGAGATGGGCCGGGTTCACAGTGAGGATGAGGATATTTTGAGGACAGGGCGATTCACACCGGGCAGCGAGATGGGCCGGGTTCACAGTGACGATGATGAGATTGTGAGGACAGGGCGATACACACTGGACAGTGAGATGGGTCGGGTTCACAGTGACGATGAGGAGGTTGTGAAGACAGGGTGATACAGACTGGACAGTGAGATGGGCCGGGTTCACAGTCAGGGACGAGGAGATTGTGAGGACAGGGTGATACAGACTGGTCAGTGAGATGGGTGGGGTTCACAGTGAAGAGCAAGGAGATTGTGAGGATAGGGCGATACAGACTGGACGGTGAGATGGATCAGGTTCACGGTGAGGATGAGGAGATTGTGAGCACAGGGTGATACAAACCGGACAGTGAGATGGTCCGGGTTCACAGTGAGGGACGAGGAGGTTGTGAAGACAGGGTGATGCACACTGGACAGTGAGATAGGTCGGGTTCACAGTGGGGGATGAGGAGATTGTGAGGACAGGGCGAAACAGACTGCACAGTGAGATGGGTCAGGTTCAAAGTGAGGGACTGAGCAGCGAGTGAGGACAGGGCGATACAGACTGGATACTGAGATGGGTCGGGTTCACAGTGACGATGAGGAAATTGTGAGGACAGGTTGATACAGACTGGACAGTGAGATGGGCCGGGTTCACATTGAGAATGATGAAATTGTGCGGACAGGGTGATACAGACTAGACGGTGATAAGGGTTGGGTTCACAGTGAGGGACGAGGAGATTATGAGGACAGGGCGATACACACTGGACAGTGAGATGGGTCGGGTTAACAGTGAGGGACGAGGATATTGTGAGGACATGGTGATACAGACTCCACCGTGAGATGGGCCGGGTTCACAGTGAGGGATGAGGAGATTGTGAGGACAGGGTGATACGCACCGGACAGTGAGATGGGTCGGGTTCACAGTGACGATGAGGAGGTTGTGAAGACAGGGTGATACACACTGGACAGTGAGATGGGCCGGGTTCACAGTGAGGGACGAGTAGATTGTGAGGACTGGGTGACACAGACTAGACAGTGAGATGGGTCGGGTTCACAGTCAGGGACGAGGAGACTGTGAGGACAGGGTGATCCACACCGGTCAGTGAGATGAGCCAGGTTCACAGTGAGGGACGAGAAGATTGCGAGGACAGGGTGATAAAGACTGGACAGTGAGATGGGCCGTGTTAACAGTGAGGATGAAGAGATTGTGAGGAAAGGGTGATACAGACTGGACAGTGAGATGGGCCGGGTTCACAGTGATGGACGAGAAGATTGTGAGGATAGGGCGATACACACCGGACAGTGAGATGGGCCGGGTTCACAGTGACGATGATGAGATTGTGAGGACAGTGCGATACACACCGGACAGTGTGATGGGTCGGGTTCACAGTGAGGAAGATGAGGTTGTGAGTACAGGGTGATAGACACCGGACAGTGAGATGGTCCGGGTTCTCAGTGAGGGACCAGGAGATTGTGCAGACAGGGTGATACAGACTGGACAGTGAGATGAGTCGGGTTCACAGTGAGGGACGAGGAGATTGTGAGGACACGGTGATACAGACTGGACAGTGAGATGGGTTGGGTTCACAGTGACGATGAGGAAATTGTGAGGACAGGGTGATACAGACTGGACAGTGAGATGGGCCGGGTTCACAGTGAGAAGGATGAAATTGTGCAGACAGTGTGATAGAGACTGGACGGTGAGATGGGTCGGGTTCACAGCGAGGGACGAGGAGATTGTGAGGACAGGGAGATACACACCGGACAGTGAGATGGGCCGGGTTCACAGAGAAGGACGAGAAGATTGCGAGGACAGGGTAATACAGACTGGACAGTGAGATGGGCCAGGTTAACAGTGAGGATGAGGAGCTTGTGAGGACAGGGTGATACAGACTGGACAGTGAGATGTGCCGGGTTCAAAGTGAGGTACGAGGAGATTGTGAGGACAGGGCGACACAGACTGGACAGAGAGATGGTCCGCGTTCACAGGGAGGGACGAGGAGATTGTGAGGACAGGGCGATACTGACTGGTCAGTGAGATGGGTGGGGTTCACAGTGAGGATGAGAAGATTGTGAAGGATGAAGAGATTGTGACGACAGGGTGATACAGACTGGACAGTGAGATGGGTTGGGTTCACAGTGAAGAGCGAGGAGGTTTTGAGGACAGGGCGATACAGACTGGACAGTAAGATGGATCAGGTTCACAGTGAGGATGAGGAGGTTGTGAGGACAGGGTGATACACACCGGACAGTGAGATGGGCCGGGTTCACAGTGAGGGATGAGGAGGTTGCGAGGACAGGGTGATACACATCGGACAGTGAGATGAGCCGGGTGCACAGTGAGGATGAGATTGTGAGGACAGGGTGATACAGACTCGACAGTGAGTTGTGTCGTGTTCACAGTGAGGGATGAGGTGATTGTGAGGACTGGGTGATACACACCTGACAGTGAGATGGGTCAGATTCACAGTGGGGGACGAGAAGATTGTGAGGACAGGGTGATACACACCGGACAGTGAGATGGGCCGGGTTCACAGTGAGGATGAGGATATTTTGAGTACAGGGCGATACACACCGGGCAGCGAGATGGGCCGGGTTCACAGTGACGATGATGAGATTGTGAGGACAGGGCGATACACACCGGACAGTGAGATGGGTCAGGTTCACAGTGACGATGAGGAGGTTGTGAAGACAGGGTGATACAGACTGGACAGTGAGATGGGCCGGGTTCACAGTCAGAGACGAGGAGATTGTGAGGACAGGGCGATACAGACTGGTCAGTGAGATGGGTGGGATTCACAGTGAAGAGCAAGGAGATTGTGAGGACAGGGCGATACAGACTGGAAAGTGAGATGGATCAGGTTCACGGTGAGGATGAGGAGATTGTGAGCACAGGGTGATACACACCGGACCGTGAGTTGGGCCGGGTTCACAGTGAGGGATGAGGAGTTTGCGTGGACAGGGCGATAAACACCGGACAGTGAGATAGGCCGGGTTCACAGTGAGGATGATGAGATTGTGAGGACAGGGTGATACACACCGGACAGTGAGATGGGCCGGGTTCACAGTGAGGATGAGGAGATTGTGAGGACAGGGTGATACACACCGGACAGTGAGATGGGCCGGGTTCACAGTGAGGATGAGGAGATTGTGAGAGATGAAGAGATTGTGAGGACAAAGTGATAAACACCGGACAGTGAGATGGGTCGCGGTCACAGTGAGGGACGAGGAGATTGTGAGGACAGGTTGATACAGACTGGACAGTTAGATGGGTCGGGTTCACAGTCACGGACGAGGAGCTTGTGAGGACAGGGTGATACAGACTGGACATTGAGATTAGTCGGGTTCACAATGACGATGAGGAGGGTGTGAAGACAGGGTGATACACACCGGACAGTGAGATGGGTCGGGTTCACAGTGACGATGAGGAGGTTCTGAAGACAGAGTGATACACACCGGACAGTGAGATGGGCCGGGTTCACAGTGAGGGACGAGTAGATTGTGAGGACTAGGTGACACAGACTGGACAGTGAGATGGGTCGGGTTCACAGTCAGGGACGAGGAGACTGTGAGGATGGGGTGATCGACACCGGACAGTGAGATGGGCCGGGTTCACAGTGAGGATGAGGAGATTGTGAAGACAGAGCGATACACACCGGAGAGTGAGATGGGTCGGGTTCACAGTGAGGGACAAGGAGATTGTGAGGACAGGGCGATACAGACTGGACAGAGAGATGGGTGGGGTTCGCAGTGAGGGATGAGGAGATTGTGAGGACAGGGCGATACAGACCGGACAGTGAGATGGGTCGGGTTCACAGTGAGGATGAGGAGATTGTGAGGGATGAAGAGATTGTGACGACAGGGTGATACAGACTGGACAGTGAGATGGGTCAGGTACCCAGTGAAGAGCGAGGAGATTGTGAGGACAGGGTGATACAGACCGGACAGTGAGATGGATCGGGTTCACTGTGAGGATGAGGAGATTGTGAGGACAGGGTGATACACACCGGACAGTGAGATGGATCGGGTTCACAGTGACGATGAGGACGTTGTGAAGACAGGGTGATACAGACTGGACAGTGAGATGGGCTGGGTTCACAACGAGGAACGAGGAGATTGTGAGGACAGAGTGATACACACCAGACAGTGAGATGAGCCAGGTTCACAGTGAGGATGATGAGATTGCGAGGACAGAGTGATACACACTGGACAGTGAGATGGGCCGCGTTCACATTGCGGGACCAGGAGATTGTGAGGACAGGGTCATACACACCGGACAGTGCGATGGGCCGGGATCACAGTGAGGGACGAGGAGATTGTGAGGACAGGGTGATAAAGACTGGACAGTGAGATGGGTCGTGTTAACAGTGAGGATGAAGAGATTGTGAGGAAAGGGTGATACAGACTGGACAGTGAGATGGGCCGGGTTCACAGTGATGGACGAGAAGATTGTGAGGATAGGGCGATACACACCGGACAGTGAGATGGGCCGGGTTCACAGTGACGATGATGAGATTGTGAGGACAGTGCGATACACACCGGACAGTGTGATGGGTCGGGTTCACAGTGAGGAAGATGAGGTTGTGAGTACAGGGTGATACACACCGGACAGTGAGATGGTCCGGGTTCTCAGTGAGGGACCAGGAGATTGTGCAGACAGGGTGATACAGACTGGACAGTGAGATGAGTCGGGTTCACAGTGAGGGACGAGGAGATTGTGAGGACACGGTGATACAGACTGGACAGTGAGATGGGTTGGGTTCACAGTGACGATGAGGAAATTGTGAGGACAGGGTGATACAGACTGGACAGTGAGATGGGCCGGGTTCACAGTGAGAAGGATGAAATTGTGCAGACAGTGTGATAGAGACTGGACGGTGAGATGGGTCGGGTTCACAGCGAGGGACGAGGAGATTGTGAGGACAGGGAGATACACACCGGACAGTGAGATGGGCCGGGTTCACAGAGAAGGACGAGAAGATTGCGAGGACAGGGTAATACAGACTGGACAGTGAGATGGGCCAGGTTAACAGTGAGGATGAGGAGCTTGTGAGGACAGGGTGATACAGACTGGACAGTGAGATGTGCCGGGTTCAAAGTGAGGTACGAGGAGATTGTGAGGACAGGGCGACACAGACTGGACAGAGAGATGGTCCGCGTTCACAGGGAGGGACGAGGAGATTGTGAGGACAGGGCGATACTGACTGGTCAGTGAGATGGGTGGGGTTCACAGTGAGGATGAGAAGATTGTGAAGGATGAAGAGATTGTGACGACAGGGTGATACAGACTGGACAGTGAGATGGGTTGGGTTCACAGTGAAGAGCGAGGAGGTTTTGAGGACAGGGCGATACAGACTGGACAGTAAGATGGATCAGGTTCACAGTGAGGATGAGGAGGTTGTGAGGACAGGGTGATACACACCGGACAGTGAGATGGGCCGGGTTCACAGTGAGGGATGAGGAGGTTGCGAGGACAGGGTGATACACATCGGACAGTGAGATGAGCCGGGTGCACAGTGAGGATGAGATTGTGAGGACAGGGTGATACAGACTCGACAGTGAGTTGTGTCGTGTTCACAGTGAGGGATGAGGTGATTGTGAGGACTGGGTGATACACACCTGACAGTGAGATGGGTCAGATTCACAGTGGGGGACGAGAAGATTGTGAGGACAGGGCGATACACACCGGGCAGCGAGATGGGCCGGGTTCACAGTGACGATGATGAGATTGTGAGGACAGGGCGATACACACCGGACAGTGAGATGGGTCAGGTTCACAGTGACGATGAGGAGGTTGTGAAGACAGGGTGATACAGACTGGACAGTGAGATGGGCCGGGTTCACAGTCAGAGACGAGGAGATTGTGAGGACAGGGCGATACAGACTGGTCAGTGAGATGGGTGGGATTCACAGTGAAGAGCAAGGAGATTGTGAGGACAGGGCGATACAGACTGGAAAGTGAGATGGATCAGGTTCACGGTGAGGATGAGGAGATTGTGAGCACAGGGTGATACACACCGGACCGTGAGATGGGCCGGGTTCACAGTGAGGGATGAGGAGTTTGCGTGGACAGGGCGATAAACACCGGACAGTGAGATAGGCCGGGTTCACAGTGAGGATGATGAGATTGTGAGGACAGGGTGATACACACCGGACAGTGAGATGGGCCGGGTTCACAGTGAGGATGAGGAGATTGTGAGGACAGGGTGATACACACCGGACAGTGAGATGGGCCGGGTTCACAGTGAGGATGAGGAGATTGTGAGAGATGAAGAGATTGTGAGGACAAAGTGATAAACACCGGACAGTGAGATGGGTCGCGGTCACAGTGAGGGACGAGGAGATTGTGAGGACAGGTTGATACAGACTGGACAGTTAGATGGGTCGGGTTCACAGTCACGGACGAGGAGCTTGTGAGGACAGGGTGATACAGACTGGACATTGAGATTAGTCGGGTTCACAATGACGATGAGGAGGGTGTGAAGACAGGGTGATACACACCGGACAGTGAGATGGGTCGGGTTCACAGTGACGATGAGGAGGTTCTGAAGACAGAGTGATACACACCGGACAGTGAGATGGGCCGGGTTCACAGTGAGGGACGAGTAGATTGTGAGGACTAGGTGACACAGACTGGACAGTGAGATGGGTCGGGTTCACAGTCAGGGACGAGGAGACTGTGAGGATGGGGTGATCGACACCGGACAGTGAGATGGGCCGGGTTCACAGTGAGGATGAGGAGATTGTGAAGACAGAGCGATACACACCGGAGAGTGAGATGGGTCGGGTTCACAGTGAGGGACAAGGAGATTGTGAGGACAGGGCGATACAGACAGGACAGAGAGATGGGTGGGGTTCGCAGTGAGGGATGAGGAGATTGTGAGGACAGGGCGATACAGACCGGACAGTGAGATGGGTCGGGTTCACAGTGAGGATGAGGAGATTGTGAGGGATGAAGAGATTGTGACGACAGGGTGATACAGACCGGACAGTGAGATGGATCGGGTTCACGGTGAGGATGAGGAGATTGTGAGGACAGGGTGATACACACCGGACAGTGAGATGGATCGGGTTCACAGTGACGATGAGGACGTTGTGAAGACAGGGTGATACAGACTGGACAGTGAGATGGGCTGGGTTCACAACGAGGAACGAGGAGATTGTGAGGACAGAGTGATACACACCAGACAGTGAGATGAGCCAGGTTCACAGTGAGGATGATGAGATTGCGAGGACAGAGTGATACACACTGGACAGTGAGATGGGCCGCGTTCACATTGCGGGACCAGGAGATTGTGAGGACAGGGTCATACACACCGGACAGTGCGATGGGCCGGGATCACAGTGAGGGACGAGGAGATTGTGAGGACAGGGTGATACACACCGGACAGTGAGATGGGTCGGGTTCACAGTGGGGAATGAGGAGATTGTGAGGACAGTGTGATACAGACTGGACAGTGAGATAGATCGGGTTCACCGTGAGGATGATGAGATTGTGAGGACAGGGTGATACACACCGGACAGTGAGATGGGCCGGGTTCACAGTGAGGATGAGGATATTTTGAGTACAGGGCGATACACACCGGGCAGCGAGATGGGCCGGGTTCACAGTGACGATGATGAGATTGTGAGGACAGGGCGATACACACCGGACAGTGAGATGGGTCGGGTTCACAGTGACGATGAGGAGGTTGTGAAGACAGGGTGATACAGACTGGACAGTGAGATGGGCCGGGTTCACAGTCAGAGACGAGGAGATTGTGAGGACAGGGCGATACAGACTGGTCAGTGAGATGGGTGGGATTCACAGTGAAGAGCAAGGAGATTGTGAGGACAGGGCGATACAGACTGGACAGTGAGATGGATCAGGTTCACGGTGAGGATGAGGAGATTGTGAGCACAGGGTGATACACACCGGACCGTGAGATGGGCCGGGTTCACAGTGAGGGATGAGGAGTTTGCGTGGACAGGGCGATAAACACCGGACAGTGAGATAGGCCGGGTTCACAGTGAGGATGATGAGATTGTGAGGACAGGGTGATACACACCGGACAGTGATATGGTCCGGGTTCACAGTTAGGGACGAGGAGATTGTGAGAACAGTGTGATACATACCGGACAGTGAAATGGGCCAGGTTCACAGTGAGGATGATCAGATTGTGAGGACAGGGTGATACACACCGGACAGTGAGATGTTTCTGGTTCACAGTGAGGATGATGAGATTGTGAGGACAGGGTGATACAGACTGGACAGTGAGATGGGTCGGGTTCACAGTGAGGGATGAGGAGATTGTGAGGAAAGGGTGATACACACCGGACAGTGAGATGGGTCAGGTTCACAGTGAGGGACGAGGAGATTGTGAGGGATGAAGAGATTGTGAAGACAAAGTGATAAACACCGGACAGTGAGATGGGTCGCGTTCACAGTGAGGGACGAGGAGATTGTGAGGACAGGGTGATACAGACCGGACATTGAGATGGGTCGGGTTCACAGTGAGGATCAGGATATTGTGAGGGATTAAAAGATTGTGAGGAAAGGGTGATACAGACTGGACAGTTAGATGGGTCGGGTTCACAGTCACGGACGAGGAGCTTGTGAGGACAGGGTGATACAGACTGGACATTGAGATTGGTCGGGTTCACAATGACGATGGGGAGGGTGTGAAGACAGGGTGATACACACCGGACAGTGACATGGGACGGGTTCACAGTGAGGATGAGGAGGTTGTGAAGACAGGGAGATACACACCGCACAGTGAGATGGGCCGGGATCAAAGTGAGCGACGAGAAGATTGTGAGGACAGAGTGATACAGACTGGACAGTGAGATGGGCCGGGTTCAGAGTGAGGGACGAGGAGATTGTGAGGACAGGGTGATACACACCGGACAGTGAGATGGGCCAGGTTCACAGTGATGATGATGAGATTGTGAGGACTGGGCGATACACACCGGACAGTGAGATGGGTCGGGTTCACAGTGACGATGAGGAGGTTCTGAAGACAGGGTGATACACACCGGACAGTGAGATGGGCCGGGTTCACAGTGATGGATGAGAAGATTGTGAGGACAGGGCGATACACACCGGACAGTGAGATGGGCCGGGTTCACAGTGACGATGATGAGATTGTGAGGACAGTGCGATACACACCGGACAGTGTGATGGGTCGGGTTCACAGTGAGGAAGATGAGGTTGTGAGTACAGGGTGATACACACCGGACAGTGAGATGGTCCGGGTTCTCAGTGAGGGACCAGGAGATTGTGTAGACAGGGTGATACAGACTGGACAGTGAGATGAGTCGGGTTCACAGTGAGGGACGAGGAGATTGTGAGGACACGGTGATACAGACTGGACAGTGAGATGGGTTGGGTTCAGAGTGACGATGAGGAAATTGTGAGGACAGGGTGATACAGACTGGACAGTGAGATGGGCCGGGTTCACAGTGAGAATGATGAAATTGTGCAGACAGTGTGATAGAGACTGGACGGTGAGATGGGTCGGGTTCACAGCGAGGGACGAGGAGATTGTGAGGACAGGGAGATACACACCGGACAGTGAGATGGGCCGGGTTCACAGAGAAGGACGAGAAGATTGCGAGGACAGGGTGATACAGACTGGACAGTGAGATGGGCCGGGTTAACAGTGAGGATGAGGAGCTTGTGAGGACAGGGTGATACAGACTGGACAGTGAGATGTGCCGGGTTCAAAGTGAGGTACGAGGAGATTGTGAGGACAGGGCGACACAGACTGGACAGAGAGATGGTCCGCGTTCACAGGGAGGGACGAGGAGATTGTGAGGACAGGGCGATACTGACTGGTCAGTGAGATGGGTGGGGTTCACAGTGAGGATGAGAAGATTGTGAAGGATGAAGAGATTGTGACGACAGGGTGATACAGACTGGACAGTGAGATGGGCCGGGTTCACAGTCAGGGACGAGGAGATTGTGAGGACAGGGCGATACAGACTGGTCAGTGAGATGGGTGGGATTCACAGTGAAGAGCAAGGAGATTGTGAGGACAGGGCGATACAGACTGGACAGTGAGATGGATCAGGTTCACGGTGAGGATGAGGAGATTGTGAGCACAGGGTGATACACACCGGACAGTGAGATGGGCCGGGTTCACAGTGAGGGATGAGGAGGTTGCGTGGACAGGGCGATAAACACCGGACAGTGAGATGGGCCGGGTTCACAGTGAGGATTATGAGATTGTGACGACAGGGTGATACACACCGGACAGTGAGATGGGCCGGGTTCACAGTGAGGATGAGGAGATTGTGAGGACAGGGTGATACACACCGGACAGTGATATGGGGCGGTTCACAGTGAGGGATGAGGAGATTGTGAGGACAGGGTGATACACACCGGACAGTGAGATGGGCCGGGTTCACAGTGAGGATGAGGAGATTGTGAGAAATGAAGAGATTGTGAGGACAAAGTGATAAACACCGGACAGTGAGATGGGTCGCGTTCACAGTGAGGGACGAGGAGATTGTGAGGACAGGTTGATACAGACTGGACAGTTAGATGGGTCGGGTTCACAGTCACGGACGAGGAGCTTGTGAGGACAGGGTGATACAGACTGGACATTGAGATTAGTCGGGTTCACAATGACGATGAGGAGGGTGTGAAGACAGGGTGATACACACCGGACAGTGAGATGGGTCGGGTTCACAGTGACGATGAGGAGGTTCTGAAGACAGAGTGATACACACCGGACAGTGAGATGGGCCGGGTTCACAGTGAGGGACGAGTAGATTGTGAGGACTAGGTGACACAGACTGGACAGTGAGATGGGTCGGGTTCACAGTCAGGGACGAGGAGACTGTGAGGATGGGGTGATCGACACCGGACAGTGAGATGGGCCGGGTTCACAGTGAGGATGAGGAGATTGTGAAGACAGAGCGATACACACCGGAGAGTGAGATGGGTCGGGTTCACAGTGAGGGACAAGGAGATTGTGAGGACAGGGCGATACAGACCGGACAGTGAGATGGGTCGGGTTCACAGTGAGGATGAGGAGATTGTGAGGGATGAAGAGATTGTGACGACAGGGTGATACAGACTGGACAGTGAGATGGGTCAGGTACCCAGTGAAGAGCGAGGAGATTGTGAGGACAGGGTGATACAGACCGGACAGTGAGATGGATCGGGTTCACTGTGAGGATGAGGAGATTGTGAGGACAGGGTGATACACACCGGACAGTGAGATGGATCGGGTTCACAGTGACGATGAGGACGTTGTGAAGACAGGGTGATACAGACTGGACAGTGAGATGGGCTGGGTTCACAACGAGGAACGAGGAGATTGTGAGGACAGAGTGATACACACCAGACAGTGAGATGAGCCAGGTTCACAGTGAGGATGATGAGATTGCGAGGACAGAGTGATACACACTGGACAGTGAGATGGGCCGCGTTCACATTGCGGGACCAGGAGATTGTGAGGACAGGGTCATACACACCGGACAGTGCGATGGGCCGGGATCACAGTGAGGGACGAGGAGATTGTGAGGACAGGGTGATACACACCGGACAGTGAGATGGGTCGGGTTCACAGTGGGGAATGAGGAGATTGTGAGGACAGTGTGATACAGACTGGACAGTGAGATAGATCGGGTTCACGGTGAGGATGAGGAGATTGTGAGGACAGGATGATACAAACCGGACAGTGATATGGTCCGGGATCCCAGTGAGGGACCAGGAGATTGTGAGGACAGGGTGATACACACCAGACAGTGAGATGGGCCGGGATCACAGTGAGGATGAGATTGTGAGGACAGGGTGATACACACCGGACAGTGAGATGGGCCAGGTTCACAGTGATGATGATGAGATTGTGAGGACTGGGCGATACACACCGGACAGTGAGATGGGTCGGGTTCACAGTGACGATGAGGAGGTTCTGAAGACAGGGTGATACACACCGGACAGTGAGATGGGCCGGGTTCACAGTGATGGATGAGAAGATTGTGAGGACAGGGCGATACACACCGGACAGTGAGATGGGTCGGGTTCACAGTGAGGAAGATGAGGTTGTGAGTACAGGGTGATACACACCGGACAGTGAGATGGTCCGGGTTCTCAGTGAGGGACCAGGAGATTGTGTAGACAGGGTGATACAGACTGGACAGTGAGATGAGTCGGGTTCACAGTGAGGGACGAGGAGATTGTGAGGACACGGTGATACAGACTGGACAGTGAGATGGGTTGGGTTCAGAGTGACGATGAGGAAATTGTGAGGACAGGGTGATACAGACTGGACAGTGAGATGGGCCGGGTTCACAGTGAGAATGATGAAATTGTGCAGACAGTGTGATAGAGACTGGACGGTGAGATGGGTCGGGTTCACAGCGAGGGACGAGGAGATTGTGAGGACAGGGAGATACACACCGGACAGTGAGATGGGCCGGGTTCACAGAGAAGGACGAGAAGATTGCGAGGACAGGGTGATACAGACTGGACAGTGAGATGGGCCGGGTTAACAGTGAGGATGAGGAGCTTGTGAGGACAGGGTGATACAGACTGGACAGTGAGATGTGCCGGGTTCAAAGTGAGGTACGAGGAGATTGTGGAGGACAGGGCGACACAGACTGGACAGAGAGATGGTCCGCGTTCACAGGGAGGGACGAGGAGATTGTGAGGACAGGGCGATACTGACTGGTCAGTGAGATGGGTGGCGTTCACAGTGAGGATGAGAAGATTGCTGAAGGATGAAGAGATTGTGACGACAGGGTGATACAGACTGGACAGTGAGATGGGCCGGGTTCACAGTCAGGGACGAGGAGATTGTGAGGACAGGGCGATACAGACTGGTCAGTGAGATGGGTGGGATTCACAGTGAAGAGCAAGGAGATTGTGAGGACAGGGCGATACAGACTGGACAGTGAGATGGATCAGGTTCACGGTGAGGATGAGGAGATTGTGAGCACAGGGTGATACACACCGGACAGTGAGATGGGCCGGGTTCACAGTGAGGGATGAGGAGGTTGCGTGGACAGGGCGATAAACACCGGACAGTGAGATGGGCCGGGTTCACAGTGAGGATTATGAGATTGTGAGGACAGGGTGATACACACCGGACAGTGAGATGGGCCGGGTTCACAGTGAGGATGAGGAGATTGTGAGGACAGGGTGATACACACCGGACAGTGAGATGGGGCGGTTCACAGTGAGGGATGAGGAGATTGTGAGGACAGGGTGATACACACCGGACAGTGAGATGGGCCGGGTTCACAGTGAGGATGAGGAGATTGTGAGAAATGAAGAGATTGTGAGGACAAAGTGATAAACACCGGACAGTGAGGATGGGTCGCGTTCACAGTGAGGGACGAGGAGATTGTGAGGACAGGTTGATACAGACTGGACAGTTAGATGGGTCGGGTTCACAGTCACGGACGAGGAGCTTGTGAGGACAGGGTGATACAGACTGGACATTGAGATTAGTCGGGTTCACAATGACGATGAGGAGGGTGTGAAGACAGGGTGATACACACCGGACAGTGAGATGGGTCGGGTTCACAGTGACGATGAGGAGGTTCTGAAGACAGAGTGATACACACCGGACAGTGAGATGGGCCGGGTTCACAGTGAGGGACGAGTAGATTGTGAGGACTAGGTGACACAGACTGGACAGTGAGATGGGTCGGGTTCACAGTCAGGGACGAGGAGACTGTGAGGATGGGGTGATCGACACCGGACAGTGAGATGGGCCGGGTTCACAGTGAGGATGAGGAGATTGTGAAGACAGAGCGATACACACCGGAGAGTGAGATGGGTCGGGTTCACAGTGAGGGACAAGGAGATTGTGAGGACAGGGCGATACAGACTGGACAGAGAGATGGGTGGGGTTCGCAGTGAGGGATGAGGAGATTGTGAGGACTAGGGCGATACAGACCGGACAGTGAGATGGGTCGGGTTCACAGTGAGGATGAGGAGATTGTGAGGGATGAAGAGATTGTGACGACAGGGTGATACAGACTGGACAGTGAGATGGGTCAGGTACCCAGTGAAGAGCGAGGAGATTGTGAGGACAGGGTGATACAGACCGGACAGTGAGATGGATCGGGTTCACTGTGAGGATGAGGAGATTGTGAGGACAGGGTGATACACACCGGACAGTGAGATGGATCGGGTTCACAGTGACGATGAGGACGTTGTGAAGACAGGGTGATACAGACTGGACAGTGAGATGGGCTGGGTTCACAACGAGGAACGAGGAGATTGTGAGGACAGAGTGATACACACCAGACAGTGAGATGAGCCAGGTTCACAGTGAGGATGATGAGATTGCGAGGACAGAGTGATACACACTGGACAGTGAGATGGGCCGCGTTCACATTGCGGGACCAGGAGATTGTGAGGACAGGGTCATACACACCGGACAGTGCGATGGGCCGGGATCACAGTGAGGGACGAGGAGATTGTGAGGACAGGGTGATACACACCGGACAGTGAGATGGGTCGGGTTCACAGTGGGGAATGAGGAGATTGTGAGGACAGTGTGATACAGACTGGACAGTGAGATAGATCGGGTTCACGGTGAGGATGAGGAGATTGTGAGGACAGGATGATACAAACCGGACAGTGATATGGTCCGGGATCCCAGTGAGGGACCAGGAGATTGTGAGGACAGGGTGATACACACCAGACAGTGAGATGGGCCGGGATCACAGTGAGGATGAGATTGTGAGGACAGGGTGATACACACCGGACAGTGAGATGGGCTGGTTTCACAGTGAGGGACGAGGAGATAGGGAGGAGAGGGTGATACACACCGGACAGTCAGATGGGTCGGGTTCACAGTTAGGGACGAGGAGATTGTGAGGACAGGGTCATACACACCGGACAGTGCGATGGGCCGGGATCACAGTGAGGGACGAGGAGATTGTGAGGACAGGGTGATACACACCGGACAGTGAGATGTTTCTGGTTCACAGTGAGGATGATGAGATTGTGAGGACAGGGTGATACAGACTGGACAGTGAGATGGGTCGGGTTCACAGTGAGGGATGAGGAGATTGTGAGGAAAGGGTGATACACACCGGACAGTGAGATGGGTCAGGTTCACAGTGAGGGACGAGGAGATTGTGAGAGATGAAGAGATTGTGAGGACAAAGTGATAAACACCGGACAGTGAGATGGGTCGCGTTCACAGTGAGGGACGAGGAGATTGTGAGGACAGGGTGATACAGACCGGGACATTGAGATGGGTCGGGTTCACAGTGAGGGACAAGGAGATTGTGAGGACAGGGCGATACAGACTGGACAGAGAGATGGGTGGGGTTCGCAGTGAGGGATGAGGAGATTGTGAGGACAGGGCGATACAGACCGGACAGTGAGATGGGTCGGGTTCACAGTGAGGATGAGGAGATTGTGAGGGATGAAGAGATTGTGACGACAGGGTGATACAGACTGGACAGTGAGATGGGTCAGGTACCAAGTGAAGAGCGAGGAGATTGTGAGGACAGGGTGATACAGACTGGACAGTGAGATGGATCGGGTTCACGGTGAGGATGAGGAGATTGTGAGGACAGGGTGATACACACCGGACAGTGAGATGGATCGGGTTCACAGTGACGATGAGGACGTTGTGAAGACAGGGTGATACAGACTGGACAGTGAGATGGGCTGGGTTCACAACGAGGAACGAGGAGATTGTGAGGACAGAGTGATACACACCAGACAGTGAGATGAGCCAGGTTCACAGTGAGGATGATGAGATTGCGAGGACAGAGTGATACACACTGGACAGTGAGATGGGCCGCGTTCGCATTGCGGGACCAGGAGATTGTGAGGACAGGGTCATACACACCGGACAGTGCGATGGGCCGGGATCACAGTGAGGGACGACGAGATTGTGAGGACAGGGTGATACACACCGGACAGTGAGATGGGTCGGGTTCACGGTGAGGATGAGGAGATTGTGAGGACAGGATGATACAAACCGGACAGTGATATGGTCCGGGATCCCAGTGAGGGACCAGGAGATTGTGAGGACAGGGTGATACACACCAGACAGTGAGATGGGCCGGGATCACAGTGAGGATGAGATTGTGAGGACAGGGTGATACACACCGGACAGTGAGATGGGCTGGTTTCACAGTAAGGGACGAGGAGATTGTGAGTACAGGGTCATACACACCGGACAGTGCGATGGGCCGGGATCACAGTGAGGGACGAGGAGATTGTGAGGACAGGGTGATACACACCGGACAGTGAGATGTTTCTGGTTCACAGTGAGGATGATGAGATTGTGAGGACAGGGTGATACAGACTGGACAGTGAGATGGGTCGGGTTCACAGTGAGGGATGAGGAGATTGTGAGGAAAGGGTGATACACACCGGACAGTGAGATGGGTCAGGTTCACAGTGAGGGACGAGGAGATTGTGAGAGATGAAGAGATTGTGAGGACAAAGTGATAAACACCGGACAGTGAGATGGATCGGGTTCACAGTGACGATGAGGAGGTTGTGAAGACAGGCTGATACACACCGGACAGTGAGATGGGCCGGGTTCACAGTGAGGGATGAGGAGGTTGCGAGGACAGGGTGATACACATCGGACAGTGAGATGGGCCGGGTTCACAGTGAGGATGAGATTGTGAGGACAGGGTGATACACACCTGACAGTGAGATGGGTCAGATTCACAGTGGGGGACGAGAAGATTGTGAGGACAGGGTGATACACACCGGACAGTGAGATGGGCCGGGTTCACAGTGAGGATGAGGATATTTTGAGGACAGGGCGATACACACCGGGCAGCGAGATGGGCCAGGTTCACAGTGACGATGATGAGATTGTGAGGACAGGGCGATACACACCGGACAGTGAGATGGGTCGGGTTGACAGTGACGATGAGGAGGTTGTGAAGACAGGGTGATACAGACTGGACAGTGAGATGGGCCGGGTTCACAGTCAGGGACGAGGAGATTGTGAGGACAGGGCGATACAGACTGGTCAGTGAGATGGGTGGGGTTCACAGTGAAGAGCAAGGAGATTGTGAGGACAGGGCGATACAGACTGGACAGTGAGATGGATCAGGTTCACGGTGAGGATGAGCAGATTGTGAGCACAGGGTGATACAAACCGGACAGTGAGATGGTCCGGGTTCACAGTGAGGGACGAGGAGGTTGTGAAGACAGGGTGATGCACACTGGACAGTGAGATAGGTCGGGTTCACAGTGGGGGATGAGGAGATTGTGAGGACAGGGCGAAACAGACTGCACAGTGAGATGGGTCAGGTTCAAAGTGAGGGACTGAGGAGCGAGTGAGGACAGGGCGATACAGACTAGATACTGAGATGGGTCGGGTTCACAGTGACGATGAGGAAATTGTGAGGACAGGTTGATACAGACTGGACAGTGAGATGGGCCGGGTTCACATTGAGAATGATGAAATTGTGCGGACAGGGTGATACAGACTGGACAGTGAGATGGGTCGGGTTAACAGTGAGGGACGAGGATATTGTGAGGACATGGTGATACAGACTCGACCGTGAGATGGGCCGGGTTCACAGTGAGGGACGAGGAGATTGTGAGGACAGGGTGATACGCACCGGACAGTGAGATGGGTCGGGTTCACAGTGACGATGAGGAGGTTGTGAAGACAGGGTGATACAGACCAGACAGTGAGATGGGCTGTGTTCACAGCGAGGAACGAGGAAATTGTGAGGACAGAATGATACATACCAGACAGTGAGATGGACCGGGTTCACATTGCGGGACCAGGAGATTGTAAGGACAGGGTGATACACACCGGACAATGAGATGGGCCGGGTTCACAGTGAGGATGAGATTGTGAGGACAGGGTGATACACACCAGACAGTGAGATGGGCCGGGTTCACAGTGAGGATGAGGAGGTTGTGAAGGCAAGGTGATACACACTGGACAGTGAGATGGGCCGGGTTCACAGTGACGATGAGGAGGTTGTGAAGACAGGGTGATACACACTGGACAGTGAGATGGGTCGGGTTCATAGTCAGGAACGAGGAGACTGTGAGGACAGGGTGATCCACACAGGACAGTGAGATGGGTCAGGTTCACAGTGGGGGATGAGGAGATTGTGAGGACAGGGTGATGCACACTGGACAGTGAGATAGGTCGGGTTCACAGTGGGGGATGAGGAGATTGTGAGGACAGGGCGAAACAGACTGCACAGTGAGATGGGTCAGGTTCGAAGTGAGGGACTGAGCAGCTAGTGAGGACAGGGCGATACAGACTGGATACTGAGATGGGTTGGGTTCACAGTGACGATGAGGAAATTGTGAGGACAGGTTGATACAGACTGGACAGTGAGCTGGGCCGGGTTCACAGTGAGAATGATGAAATTGTGCGGACAGGGTGATACAGACTGGACGGTGATATGGGTCGGGTTCACAGTGAGGGACGAGGAGATTGTGAGGACAGGGCGATACACACTGGACAGTGAGATGGGTCGGGTTAACAGTGAGGGTCGAGGAGATTGAGAGGACATGGTGATACAGACTCGACCGTGAGATGGGCCGGGTTCACAGTGAGGGACGAGGAGATTGTGAGGACAGGGTGATACGCACCGGACATTGAGATGAGTCGGGTTCACAGTGACGATGAGGAGGTTGTGAAGACAGGGTGATACACACCGGACAGTGAGATGGGCCGGGTTCACAGTGAGGATGAGATTGTGAGGACAGGGTGATACAGACTCGACAGTGAGTTGTGTCGTGTTCACAGTGAGGGATGAGGTGATTGTGAGGACAGGGTGATACACACCTGACAGTGAGATGGGTCAGATTCACAGTGGGGGACGAGAAGATTGTGAGGACAGGGTGATACACACCGGACAGTGAGATGGGTCGGGTTCACAGTGACGATGAGGAGGTTGTGAAGACAGGGTGATACAGACTGGACAGTGAGATGGGCCGGGTTCACAGTCAGGGACGAGGAGATTGTGAGGACAGGGTGATACAGACTGGTCAGTGAGATGGGTGGAGTTCACAGTGAAGAGCAAGGAGATTGTGAGGACAGGGCGATACAGACTGGACAGTGAGATGGATCAGGTTCACGGTGAGGATGAGGAGATTGTGAGCACAGGGTGATACAAACCGGACAGTGAGATGGTCCGGGTTCACAGTGAGGGACGAGGAGGTTGTGAAGACAGGGTGAAACAGACTGCACAGTGAGATGGGTCAGGTTCAAAGTGAGGGACTGAGCAGCGAGTGAGGACAGGGCGATACAGACTGGATACTCAGATGGGTCGGGTTCACAGTGACGATGAGGAAATTGTGAGGACAGGTTGATACAGACTGGACAGTGAGATGGGCCGGGTTCACATTGAGAATGATGAAATTGTGCGGACAGGGTGATACAGACTGGACGGTGATAAGGGTCGGGTTCACAGTGAGGGACGAGGAGATTATGAGGACAGGGCGATACACACTGGACAGTGAGATGGGTCGGGTTAACAGTGAGGGACGAGGATATTGTGAGGACATGGTGATACAGACTCCACCGTGAGATGGGCCGGGTTCACAGTGAGGGACGAGGAGATTGTGAGGACAGGGTGATACGCACCGGACAGTGAGATGGGTCGGGTTCACAGTGACGATGAGGAGGTTGTGAAGACAGGGTGATACACACTGGACAGTGAGATGGGCCGGGTTCACAGTGAGGGACGAGTAGATTGTGAGGACTGGGTGACACAGACTAGACAGTGAGATGGGTCGGGTTCACAGTCAGGGACGAGGAGACTGTGAGGACAGGGTGATCCACACCGGACAGTGAGATGAGCCGGGTTCACAGTGAGGGACGAGAAGATTGCGAGGACAGGGTGATAAAGACTGGACAGTGAGATGGGCCGTGTTAACAGTGAGGATGAAGAGATTGTGAGGAAAGGGTGATACAGACTGGACAGTGAGATGGGCCGGGTTCACAGTGATGGACGAGAAGATTGTGAGGATAGGGCGATACACACCGGACAGTGAGATGGGCCGGGTTCACAGTGACGATGATGAGATTGTGAGGACAGTGCGATACACACCGGACAGTGTGATGGGTCGGGTTCACAGTGAGGAAGATGAGGTTGTGAGTACAGGGTGATACACAGCGGACAGTGAGATGGTCCGGGTTCTCAGTGAGGGACCAGGAGATTGTGTAGACAGGGTGATACAGACTGGACAGTGAGATGAGTCGGGTTCACAGTGAGGGACGAGGAGATTGTGAGGACACGGTGATACAGACTGGACAGTGAGATGGGTTGGGTTCACAGTGACGATGAGGAAATTGTGAGGACAGGGTGATACAGACTGGATAGTGAGATGGGCCGGGTTCACAGTGAGAAGGATGAAATTGTGCAGACAGTGTGATAGAGACTGGACGGTGAGATGGGTCGGGTTCACAGCGAGGGACGAGGAGATTGTGAGGACAGGGAGATACACACCGGACAGTGAGATGGGCCGGGTTCACAGAGAAGGACGAGAAGATTGCGAGGACAGGGTGATACAGACTGGACAGTGAGATGGGCCAGGTTAACAGTGAGGATGAGGAGCTTGTGAGGACAGGGTGATACAGACTGGACAGTGAGATGTGCCGGGTTCAAAGTGAGGTACGAGGAGATTGTGAGGACAGGGCGACACAGACTGGACAGAGAGATGGTCCGCGTTCACAGGGAGGGACGAGGAGATTGTGAGGACAGGGCGATACTGACTGGTCAGTGAGATGGGTGGGGTTCACAGTGAGGATGAGCAGATTGTGAAGGATGAAGAGATTGTGACGACAGGGTGATACAGACTGGACAGTGAGATGGGTTGGGTTCACAGTGAAGAGCGAGGAGGTTTTGAGGACAGGGCGATACAGACTGGACAGTAAGATGGATCAGGTTCACAGTGAGGATGAGGAGATTGTGAGGACAGGGTGATACACACCGGACAGTGAGATGGATAGGGTTCACAGTGACGATGAGGAGGTTGTGAAGACAGGGTGATACACACCGGACAGTGAGATGGGCCGGGTTCACAGTGAGGGATGAGGAGGTTGCGAGGACAGGGTGATACACATCGGACAGTGAGATGAGCCGGGTGCACAGTGAGGATGAGATTGTGAGGACAGGGTGATACAGACTCGACAGTGAGTTGTTTCGTGTTCACAGTGAGGGATGAGGTGATTGTGAGGACTGGGTGATACACACCTGACAGTGAGATGGGTCAGATTCACCGTGGGGGACGAGAAGATTGTGAGGACAGGGTGATACACACCGGACAGTGAGATGGGCCGGGTTCACAGTGAGGATGAGGATATTTTGAGTACAGGGCGATACACACCGGACAGCGAGATGGGCCGGGTTCACAGTGAGGATGATGAGATTGTGAGAGATGAAGAGATTGTGAGGACAAAGTGATAAACACCGGACAGTGAGATGGGTCGCGGTCACAGTGAGGGACGAGGAGATTGTGAGGACAGGTTGATACAGACTGGACAGTTAGATGGGTCGGGTTCACAGTCACGGACGAGGAGCTTGTGAGGACAGGGTGATACAGACTGGACATTGAGATTAGTCGGGTTCACAATGACGATGAGGAGGGTGTGAAGACAGGGTGATACACACCGGACAGTGAGATGGGTCGGGTTCACAGTGACGATGAGGAGGTTCTGAAGACAGAGTGATACACACCGGACAGTGAGATGGGCCGGGTTCACAGTGAGGGACGAGTAGATTGTGAGGACTAGGTGACACAGACTGGACAGTGAGATGGGTCGGGTTCACAGTCAGGGACGAGGAGACTGTGAGGATGGGGTGATCGACACCGGACAGTGAGATGGGCCGGGTTCACAGTGAGGATGAGGAGATTGTCAAGACAGAGCGATACACACCGGAGAGTGAGATGGGTTGGGTTCACAGTGAGGGACAAGGAGATTGTGAGGACAGGGCGATACAGACTGGACAGAGAGATGGTTGGGGTTCGCAGTGAGGGATGAGGAGATTGTGACGACAGGGTGATACAGACTGGACAGTGAGATGGGTCAGGTACCCAGTGAAGAGCGAGGAGATTGTGAGGACAGGGTGATACAGACTGGACAGTGAGATGGATCGGGTTCACGGTGAGGATGAGGAGATTGTGAGGACAGGGTGATACACACCGGACAGTGAGATGGATCGGGTTCACAGTGACGATGAGGACGTTGTGAAGACAGGGTGATACAGACTGGACAGTGAGATGGGCTGGGTTCACAACGAGGAACGAGGAGATTGTGAGGACAGAGTGATACACACCAGACAGTGAGATGAGCCAGGTTCACAGTGAGGATGATGAGATTGCGAGGACAGAGTGATACACACTGGACAGTGAGATGGGCCGCGTTCACATTGCGGGACCAGGAGATTGTGAGGACAGGGTCATACACACCGGACAGTGAGATGGGTCGGGTTCACAGTGGGGAATGAGGAGATTGTGAGGACAGGGTGATACACACCGGACAGTGAGATGGGTCGGGTTCACGGTGAGGATGAGGAGATTGTGAGGACAGGATGATACAAACCGGACAGTGATATGGTCCGGGATCCCAGTGAGGGACCAGGAGATTGTGAGGACAGGGTGATACACACCAGACAGTGAGATGGGCCGGGATCACAGTGAGGATGAGATTGTGAGGACAGGGTGATACACACCGGACAGTGAGATGGGCTGGTTTCACAGTAAGGGACGAGGAGATTGTGAGTACAGGGTCATACACACCGGACAGTGCGATGGGCCGGGATCACAGTGAGGGACGAGGAGATTGTGAGGACAGGGTGATACACACCGGACAGTGAGATGTTTCTGGTTCACAGTGAGGATGATGAGATTGTGAGGACAGGGTGATACAGACTGGACAGTGAGATGGGTCGGGTTCACAGTGAGGGATGAGGAGATTGTGAGGAAAGGGTGATACACACCGGACAGTGAGATGGGTCAGGTTCACAGTGAGGGACGAGGAGATTGTGAGAGATGAAGAGATTGTGAGGACAAAGTGATAAACACCGGACAGTGAGATGGATCGGGTTCACAGTGACGATGAGGAGGTTGTGAAGACAGGCTGATACACACCGGACAGTGAGATGGGCCGGGTTCACAGTGAGGGATGAGGAGGTTGCGAGGACAGGGTGATACACATCGGACAGTGAGATGGGCCGGGTTCACAGTGAGGATGAGATTGTGAGGACAGGGTGATACAGACTCGACAGTGAGTTGTGTCGTGTTCACAGTGAGGGATGAGGTGATTGTGAGGACAGGGTGATACACACCTGACAGTGAGATGGGTCAGATTCACAGTGGGGGACGAGAAGATTGTGAGGACAGGGTGATACACACCGGACAGTGAGATGGGCCGGGTTCACAGTGAGGATGAGGATATTTTGAGGACAGGGCGATACACACCGGGCAGCGAGATGGGCCAGGTTCACAGTGACGATGATGAGATTGTGAGGACAGGGCGATACACACCGGACAGTGAGATGGGTCGGGTTGACAGTGACGATGAGGAGGTTGTGAAGACAGGGTGATACAGACTGGACAGTGAGATGGGCCGGGTTCACAGTCAGGGACGAGGAGATTGTGAGGACAGGGCGATACAGACTGGTCAGTGAGATGGGTGGGGTTCACAGTGAAGAGCAAGGAGATTGTGAGGACAGGGCGATACAGACTGGACAGTGAGATGGATCAGGTTCACGGTGAGGATGAGCAGATTGTGAGCACAGGGTGATACAAACCGGACAGTGAGATGGTCCGGGTTCACAGTGAGGGACGAGGAGGTTGTGAAGACAGGGTGATGCACACTGGACAGTGAGATAGGTCGGGTTCACAGTGGGGGATGAGGAGATTGTGAGGACAGGGCGAAACAGACTGCACAGTGAGATGGGTCAGGTTCAAAGTGAGGGACTGAGGAGCGAGTGAGGACAGGGCGATACAGACTAGATACTGAGATGGGTCGGGTTCACAGTGACGATGAGGAAATTGTGAGGACAGGTTGATACAGACTGGACAGTGAGATGGGCCGGGTTCACATTGAGAATGATGAAATTGTGCGGACAGGGTGATACAGACTGGACAGTGAGATGGGTCGGGTTAACAGTGAGGGACGAGGATATTGTGAGGACATGGTGATACAGACTCGACCGTGAGATGGGCCGGGTTCACAGTGAGGGACGAGGAGATTGTGAGGACAGGGTGATACGCACCGGACAGTGAGATGGGTCGGGTTCACAGTGACGATGAGGAGGTTGTGAAGACAGGGTGATACAGACCAGACAGTGAGATGGGCTGTGTTCACAGCGAGGAACGAGGAAATTGTGAGGACAGAATGATACATACCAGACAGTGAGATGGACCGGGTTCACATTGCGGGACCAGGAGATTGTAAGGACAGGGTGATACACACCGGACAATGAGATGGGCCGGGTTCACAGTGAGGATGAGATTGTGAGGACAGGGTGATACACACCAGACAGTGAGATGGGCCGGGTTCACAGTGAGGATGAGGAGGTTGTGAAGGCAAGGTGATACACACTGGACAGTGAGATGGGCCGGGTTCACAGTGACGATGAGGAGGTTGTGAAGACAGGGTGATACACACTGGACAGTGAGATGGGTCGGGTTCATAGTCAGGAACGAGGAGACTGTGAGGACAGGGTGATCCACACAGGACAGTGAGATGGGTCAGGTTCACAGTGGGGGATGAGGAGATTGTGAGGACAGGGTGATGCACACTGGACAGTGAGATAGGTCGGGTTCACAGTGGGGGATGAGGAGATTGTGAGGACAGGGCGAAACAGACTGCACAGTGAGATGGGTCAGGTTCGAAGTGAGGGACTGAGCAGCTAGTGAGGACAGGGCGATACAGACTGGATACTGAGATGGGTTGGGTTCACAGTGACGATGAGGAAATTGTGAGGACAGGTTGATACAGACTGGACAGTGAGCTGGGCCGGGTTCACAGTGAGAATGATGAAATTGTGCGGACAGGGTGATACAGACTGGACGGTGATATGGGTCGGGTTCACAGTGAGGGACGAGGAGATTGTGAGGACAGGGCGATACACACTGGACAGTGAGATGGGTCGGGTTAACAGTGAGGGTCGAGGAGATTGAGAGGACAGGGTGATACAGACTGGACAGTGAGATGGGCCAGGTTAACAGTGAGGATGAGGAGCTTGTGAGGACAGGGTGATACAGACTGGACAGTGAGATGTGCCGGGTTCAAAGTGAGGTACGAGGAGATTGTGAGGACAGGGCGACACAGACTGGACAGAGAGATGGTCCGCGTTCACAGGGAGGGACGAGGAGATTGTGAGGACAGGGCGATACTGACTGGTCAGTGAGATGGGTGGGGTTCACAGTGAGGATGAGCAGATTGTGAAGGATGAAGAGATTGTGACGACAGGGTGATACAGACTGGACAGTGAGATGGGTTGGGTTCACAGTGAAGAGCGAGGAGGTTTTGAGGACAGGGCGATACAGACTGGACAGTAAGATGGATCAGGTTCACAGTGAGGATGAGGAGATTGTGAGGACAGGGTGATACACACCGGACAGTGAGATGGATAGGGTTCACAGTGACGATGAGGAGGTTGTGAAGACAGGGTGATACACACCGGACAGTGAGATGGGCCGGGTTCACAGTGAGGGATGAGGAGGTTGCGAGGACAGGGTGATACACATCGGACAGTGAGATGAGCCGGGTGCACAGTGAGGATGAGATTGTGAGGACAGGGTGATACAGACTCGACAGTGAGTTGTTTCGTGTTCACAGTGAGGGATGAGGTGATTGTGAGGACTGGGTGATACACACCTGACAGTGAGATGGGTCAGATTCACCGTGGGGGACGAGAAGATTGTGAGGACAGGGTGATACACACCGGACAGTGAGATGGGCCGGGTTCACAGTGAGGATGAGGATATTTTGAGTACAGGGCGATACACACCGGACAGCGAGATGGGCCGGGTTCACAGTGAGGATGATGAGATTGTGAGAGATGAAGAGATTGTGAGGACAAAGTGATAAACACCGGACAGTGAGATGGGTCGCGGTCACAGTGAGGGACGAGGAGATTGTGAGGACAGGTTGATACAGACTGGACAGTTAGATGGGTCGGGTTCACAGTCACGGACGAGGAGCTTGTGAGGACAGGGTGATACAGACTGGACATTGAGATTAGTCGGGTTCACAATGACGATGAGGAGGGTGTGAAGACAGGGTGATACACACCGGACAGTGAGATGGGTCGGGTTCACAGTGACGATGAGGAGGTTCTGAAGACAGAGTGATACACACCGGACAGTGAGATGGGCCGGGTTCACAGTGAGGGACGAGTAGATTGTGAGGACTAGGTGACACAGACTGGACAGTGAGATGGGTCGGGTTCACAGTCAGGGACGAGGAGACTGTGAGGATGGGGTGATCGACACCGGACAGTGAGATGGGCCGGGTTCACAGTGAGGATGAGGAGATTGTCAAGACAGAGCGATACACACCGGAGAGTGAGATGGGTTGGGTTCACAGTGAGGGACAAGGAGATTGTGAGGACAGGGCGATACAGACTGGACAGAGAGATGGTTGGGGTTCGCAGTGAGGGATGAGGAGATTGTGACGACAGGGTGATACAGACTGGACAGTGAGATGGGTCAGGTACCCAGTGAAGAGCGAGGAGATTGTGAGGACAGGGTGATACAGACTGGACAGTGAGATGGATCGGGTTCACGGTGAGGATGAGGAGATTGTGAGGACAGGGTGATACACACCGGACAGTGAGATGGATCGGGTTCACAGTGACGATGAGGACGTTGTGAAGACAGGGTGATACAGACTGGACAGTGAGATGGGCTGGGTTCACAACGAGGAACGAGGAGATTGTGAGGACAGAGTGATACACACCAGACAGTGAGATGAGCCAGGTTCACAGTGAGGATGATGAGATTGCGAGGACAGAGTGATACACACTGGACAGTGAGATGGGCCGCGTTCACATTGCGGGACCAGGAGATTGTGAGGACAGGGTCATACACACCGGACAGTGAGATGGGTCGGGTTCACAGTGGGGAATGAGGAGATTGTGAGGACAGTGTGATACAGACTGGACAGTGAGATGGGCCGGGTTCACAGTCAGGGACGAGGAGATTGTGAGGACAGGGCGATACAGACTGGTCAGTGAGATGGGTGGGGTTCACAGTGAAGAGCAAGGAGATTGTGAGGACAGGGCGATACAGACTGGACAGTGAGATGGATCAGGTTCACGGTGAGGATGAACAGATTGTGAGCACAGGGTGATACAAACCGGACAGTGAGATGGTCCGGGTTCACAGTGAGGGACGAGGAGGTTGTGAAGACAGGGTGATGCACACTGGACAGTGAGATAGGTCGGGTTCACAGTGGGGGATGAGGAGATTGTGAGGACAGGGCGAAACAGACTGCACAGTGAGATGGGTCAGGTTCAAAGTGAGGGACTGAGGAGCGAGTGAGGACAGGGCGATAC
This sequence comes from Mobula birostris, assembly GCF_030028105.1. Taxonomy (NCBI): domain Eukaryota; kingdom Metazoa; phylum Chordata; class Chondrichthyes; order Myliobatiformes; family Myliobatidae; genus Mobula; species Mobula birostris. The sequence goes on from NW_027277800.1 coordinate 167,849, forward strand.
AGACTAGATACTGAGATGGGTCGGGTTCACAGTGACGATGAGGAAATTGTGAGGACAGGTTGATACAGACTGGACAGTGAGATGGGCCGGGTTCACATTGAGAATGATGAAATTGTGCGGACAGGGTGATACAGACTGGACGGTGATAAGGGTCGGGTTCACAGTGAGGGACGAGGAGATTATGAGGACCGGGCGATACACACTGGACAGTGAGATGGGTCGGGTTAACAGTGAGGGACGAGGATATTGTGAGGACATGGTGATACAGACTCGACCGTGAGATGGGCCGGGTTCACAGTGAGGGACGAGGAGATTGTGAGGACAGGGTGATACGCACCGGACAGTGAGATGGGTCGGGTTCACAGTGACGATGAGGAGGTTGTGAAGACAGGGTGATACAGACCAGACAGTGAGATGGGCTGTGTTCACAGCGAGGAACGAGGAAATTGTGAGGACAGAATGATACATACCAGACAGTGAGATGGACCGGGTTCACATTGCGGGACCAGGAGATTGTAAGGACAGGGTGATACACACCGGACAGTGAGATGGGCCGGGTTCACAGTGAGGATGAGATTGTGAGGACAGGGTGATACACACCAGACAGTGAGATGGGCCGGGTTCACAGTGAGGATGAGGAGGTTGTGAAGGCAAGGTGATACACACTGGACAGTGAGATGGGCCGGGTTCACAGTGACGATGAGGAGGTTGTGAAGACAGGGTGATACACACTGGACAGTGAGATGGGTCGGGTTCATAGTCAGGAACGAGGAGACTGTGAGGACAGGGTGATCCACACAGGACAGTGAGATGGGTCAGGTTCACAGTGAGGATGATGAGATTGTGAGGACAGGGTGATACACACCGGACAGTGAGATGGTCCGGGTTCACAGTGAGGGACGAGGAGGTTGTGAAGACAGGGTGATGCACACTGGACAGTGAGATAGGTCGGGTTCACAGTGGGGGATGAGGAGATTGTGAGGACAGGGCGAAACAGACTGCACAGTGAGATGGGTCAGGTTCGAAGTGAGGGACTGAGCAGCTAGTGAGGACAGGGCGATACAGACTGGATACTGAGATGGGTTGGGCTCACAGTGACGATGAGGAAATTGTGAGGACAGGTTGATACAGACTGGACAGTGAGCTGGGCCGGGTTCACAGTGAGAATGATGAAATTGTGCGGACAGGGTGATACAGACTGGACGGTGATATGGGTCGGGTTCACAGTGAGGGACGAGGAGATTGTGAGGACAGAGTGATACACACTGGACAGTGAGATGGGCCGCGTTCACATTGCGGGACCAGGAGATTGTGAGGACAGGGTCATACACACCGGACAGTGCGATGGGCCGGGATCACAGTGAGGGACGAGGAGATTGTGAGGACAGGGTGATACACACCGGACAGTGAGATGGGTCGGGTTCACAGTGGGGAATGAGGAGATTGTGAGGACAGTGTGATACAGACTGGACAGTGAGATGGGCCGGGTTCACAGTCAGGGACGAGGAGATTGTGAGGACAGGGCGATACAGACTGGACAGTGAGATGGGTGGGGTTCACAGTGAAGAGCAAGGAGATTGTGAGGACAGGGCGATACAGACTGGACAGTGAGATGGATCAGGTTCACGGTGAGGATGAGCAGATTGTGAGCACAGGGTGATACAAACCGGACAGTGAGATGGTCCGGGTTCACAGTGAGGGACGAGGAGGTTGTGAAGACAGGGTGATGCACACTGGACAGTGAGATAGGTCGGGTTCACAGTGGGGGATGAGGAGATTGTGAGGACAGGGCGAAACAGACTGCACAGTGAGATGGGTCAGGTTCAAAGTGAGGGACTGAGGAGCGAGTGAGGACAGGGCGATACAGACTAGATACTGAGATGGGTCGGGTTCACAGTGACGATGAGGAAATTGTGAGGACAGGTTGATACAGACTGGACAGTGAGATGGGCCGGGTTCACATTGAGAATGATGAAATTGTGCGGACAGGGTGATACAGACTGGACGGTGATAAGGGTCGGGTTCACAGTGAGGGACGAGGAGATTATGAGGACAGGGCGATACACACTGGACAGTGAGATGGGTCGGGTTAACAGTGAGGGACGAGGATATTGTGAGGACATGGTGATACAGACTCGACCGTGAGATGGGCCGGGTTCACAGTGAGGGACGAGGAGATTGTGAGGACAGGGTGATACGCACCGGACAGTGAGATGGGTCGGGTTCACAGTGACGATGAGGAGGTTGTGAAGACAGGGTGATACAGACCAGACAGTGAGATGGGCTGTGTTCACAGCGAGGAACGAGGAAATTGTGAGGACAGAATGATACATACCAGACAGTGAGATGGACCGGGTTCACATTGCGGGACCAGGAGATTGTAAGGACAGGGTGATACACACCGGACAGTGAGATGGGCCGGGTTCACAGTGAGGATGAGATTGTGAGGACAGGGTGATACACACCAGACAGTGAGATGGGCCGGGTTCACAGTGAGGATGAGGAGGTTGTGAAGGCAAGGTGATACACACTGGACAGTGAGATGGGCCGGGTTCACAGTGACGATGAGGAGGTTGTGAAGACAGGGTGATACACACTGGACAGTGAGATGGGTCGGGTTCATAGTCAGGAACGAGGAGACTGTGAGGACAGGGTGATCCACACAGGACAGTGAGATGGGTCAGGTTCACAGTGAGGATGATGAGATTGTGAGGACAGGGTGATACACACCGGACAGTGAGATGGTCCGGGTTCACAGTGAGGGACGAGGAGGTTGTGAAGACAGGGTGATGCACACTGGACAGTGAGATAGGTCGGGTTCACAGTGGGGGATGAGGAGATTGTGAGGACAGGGCGAAACAGACTGCACAGTGAGATCGGTCAGGTTCGAAGTGAGGGACTGAGCAGCTAGTGAGGACAGGGCGATACAGACTGGATACTGAGATGGGTTGGGCTCACAGTGACGATGAGGAAATTGTGAGGACAGGTTGATACAGACTGGACAGTGAGCTGGGCCGGGTTCACAGTGAGAATGATGAAATTGTGCGGACAGGGTGATACAGACTGGACGGTGATATGGGTCGGGTTCACAGTGAGGGACGAGGAGATTGTGAGGACAGGGCGATACACACTGGACAGTGAGATGGGTCGGGTTAACAGTGAGGGTCGAGGAGATTGTGAGGACATGGTGATACAGACTCGACCGTGAGATGGGCCGGGTTCACAGTGAGGGACGAGGAGATTGTGAGGACAGGGTGATACGCACCGGACATTGAGATGAGTCGGGTTCACAGTGACGATGAGGAGGTTGTGAAGACAGGGTGATACACACCGGACAGTGAGATGGGCCGGGTTCACAGTGAGGGACGAGTAGATTGTGAGGACTGGGTGACACAGACTAGACAGTGAGATGGGTCGGGTTCACAGTCAGGGACGAGGAGACTGTGAGGACAGGGTGATCCACACCGGACAGTGAGATGAGCCGGGTTCACAGTGAGGGACGAGAAGATTGCGAGGACAGGGTGATAAAGACTGGACAGTGAGATGGGCCGGGTTAACAGTGAGGATGAAGAGATTGTGAGGAAAGGGTGATACAGACTGGACAGTGAGATGGGCCGGGTTCACAGTGATGGACGAGAAGATTGTGAGGACAGGGCGATACACACCGGACAGTGAGATGTGCCGGGTTGATAGTGAGTGATGAGGAGATTGTGAGGACAGAGCGATACACACCGGACAGTCAGATGGTTCGGGTTCACAGTGAGGGACAAGGAGATTGTGAGGACAGGGCGCTACAGACTGGACAGAGAGATGGGCCGCGTTCTCAGGGAGGGACGAGGAGATTGTGAGGACAGGGCGATACTGACTGGTCAGTGAGATGGGTGGGGTTCACAGTGAGGATGAGGAGATTGTGAGGGATGAAGAGATTGTGACGACAGTGTGATACAGACTGGACAGTCAGATGGGTCGGGTTCACAGTGAAGAGCGAGGAGATTGTGAGGACAGGGCGATACCGACTGGACAGTGAGATAGATCGGGTTCACTGTGAGGATGAGGAGATTGTGAGGACAGAGCGATACACACCGGACAGTGAGATGGGCCGGATTCACAGTGAGGGACGAGGACATTGTGAGCACAGGGAGATACACACCGCACAGAGAGATTGGCCGGGTTCACAGTGACGGATGAGGAGATTGTGAGGACAGGGTGATACACACCGAACAGTGAGATCGGCTGGTTTCACAGTGAGGGACGAGGAGATAGGGAGGAGAGGGTGATACACACCGGACAGTCAGATGGGTCGGGTTCACAGTTCGGGACGAGGAGATTGTGAGAACAGCGTGATACACACCGGAGAGTGAAATGGGCCAGGTTCACAGTGAGGAACGAAAAGATTGTGAGGACAGGGTGATACACACCGGACAGTGAGATGTTTCTGGTTCACAGTGAGGCTGATGAGAGTGTGAGGACAGGGTGATACAGACTGGACAGTGAGATGGGTCGGGTTCACAGTGAGGGATGAGGAGATTGTGAGGAAAGGGTGATACACACCGGACAGTGAGATGGATCGGGTTCACAGTGACGATGAGGAGGTTGTGAAGACCGGGTGATACACACCGGACAGTGAGATGGGCCGGGTTCACAGTGAGGGATGAGGAGGTTGCGAGGACAGGGTGATACACATCGGACAGTGAGATGGGCCGGGTTCACAGTGAGGATGAGATTGTGAGGACAGGGTGATACAGACTCGACAGTGAGTTGTGTCGTGTTCACAGTGAGGGATGAGGTGATTGTGAGGACAGGGTGATACACACCTGACAGTGAGATGGGTCAGATTCACAGTGGGGGACGAGAAGATTGTGAGGACAGGGTGATACACACCGGACAGTGAGATGGGCCGGGTTCACAGTGAGGATGAGGATATTTTGAGGACAGGGCGATACACACCGGGCAGCGAGATGGGCCGGGTTCACAGTGACGATGATGAGATTGTGAGGACAGGGCGATACACACCGGACAGTGAGATGGGTCGGGTTCACAGTGACGATGAGGAGGTTGTGAAGACAGGGTGATACAGACTGGACAGTGAGATGGGCCGGGTTCACAGTCAGGGACGAGGAGATTGTGAGGACAGGGCGATACAGACTGGTCAGTGAGATGGGTGGGGTTCACAGTGAAGAGCAAGGAGATTGTGAGGACAGGGCGATACAGATTGGACAGTGAGATGGATCAGGTTCACGGTGAGGATGAGGAGATTGTGAGCACAGGGTGATACACACCGGACAGTCAGATGGGCCGGGTTCACAGTGAGGATGAGATTGTGAGGACAGGGTGATACAGACTCGACAGTGAGTTGTGTCGTGTTCACAGTGAGGGATGAGGTGATTGTGAGGACAGGGTGATACACACCTGACAGTGAGATGGGTCAGATTCACAGTGGGGGACGAGAAGATTGTGAGGACAGGGTGATACACACCGGACAGTGAGATGGGTCGGGTTCACAGTGACGATGAGGAGGTTGTGAAGACAGGGTGATACAGACTGGACAGTGAGATGGGCCGGGTTCACAGTCAGGGACGAGGAGATTGTGAGGACAGGGTGATACAGACTGGTCAGTGAGATGGGTGGAGTTCACAGTGAAGAGCAAGGAGATTGTGAGGACAGGGCGATACAGACTGGACAGTGAGATGGATCAGGTTCACGGTGAGGATGAGTAGATTGTGAGCACAGGGTGATACAAACCGGACAGTGAGATGGTCCGGGTTCACAGTGAGGGACGAGGAGGTTGTGAAGACAGGGTGATGCACACTGGACAGTGAGATAGGTCGGGTTCACAGTGGGGGATGAGGAGATTGTGAGGACAGGGCGAAACAGACTGCACAGTGAGATGGGTCAGGTTCAAAGTGAGGGACTGAGCAGCGAGTGAGGACAGGGCGATACAGACTGGATACTGAGATGGGTCGGGTTCACAGTGACGATGAGGAAATTATGAGGACAGGTTGATACAGACTGGACAGTGAGATGGGCCGGGTTCACATTGAGAATGATGAAATTGTGCGGACAGGGTGATACAGACTGGACGGTGATAAGGGTCGGGTTCACAGTGAGGGACGAGGAGATTATGAGGACAGGGCGATACACACTGGACAGTGAGATGGGTCGGGTTAACAGTGAGGGACGAGGATATTGTGAGGACATGGTGATACAGACTCCACCGTGAGATGGGCCGGGTTCACAGTGAGGGACGAGGAGATTGTGAGGACAGGGTGATACGCACCGGACAGTGAGATGGGTCGGGTTCACAGTGACGATGAGGAGGTTGTGAAGACAGGGTGATACACACTGGACAGTGAGATGGGCCGGGTTCACAGTGAGGGACGAGTAGATTGTGAGGACTGGGTGACACAGACTAGACAGTGAGATGGGTCGGGTTCACAGTCAGGGACGAGGAGACTGTGAGGACAGGGTGATCCACACCGGACAGTGAGATGAGCCAGGTTCACAGTGAGGGACGAGAAGATTGCGAGGACAGGGTGATAAAGACTGGACAGTGAGATGGGCCGTGTTAACAGTGAGGATGAAGAGATTGTGAGGAAAGGGTGATACAGACTGGACAGTGAGATGGGCCGGGTTCACAGTGATGGACGAGAAGATTGTGAGGATAGGGCGATACACACCGGACAGTGAGATGGGCCGGGTTCACAGTGACGATGATGAGATTGTGAGGACAGTGCGATACACACCGGACAGTGTGATGGGTCGGGTTCACAGTGAGGAAGATGAGGTTGTGAGTACAGGGTGATACACAGCGGACAGTGAGATGGTCCGGGTTCTCAGTGAGGGACCAGGAGATTGTGTAGACAGGGTGATACAGACTGGACAGTGAGATGAGTCGGGTTCACAGTGAGGGACGAGGAGATTGTGAGGACACGGTGATACAGACTGGACAGTGAGATGGGTTGGGTTCACAGTGACGATGAGGAAATTGTGAGGACAGGGTGATACAGACTGGACAGTGAGATGGGCCGGGTTCACAGTGAGAAGGATGAAATTGTGCAGACAGTGTGATAGAGACTGGACGGTGAGATGGGTCGGGTTCACAGCGAGGGACGAGGAGATTGTGAGGACAGGGAGATACACACCAGACAGTGAGATGGGCCGGGTTCACAGAGAAGGACGAGAAGATTGCGAGGACAGGGTGATACAGACTGGACAGTGAGATGGGCCAGGTTAACAGTGAGGATGAGGAGCTTGTGAGGACAGGGTGATACAGACTGGACAGTGAGATGTGCCGGGTTCAAAGTGAGGTACGAGGAGATTGTGAGGACAGGGCGACACAGACTGGACAGAGAGATGGTCCGCGTTCACAGGGAGGGACGAGGAGATTGTGAGGACAGGGCGATACTGACTGGTCAGTGAGATGGGTGGGGTTCACAGTGAGGATGAGAAGATTGTGAAGGATGAAGAGATTGTGACGACAGGGTGATACAGACTGGACAGTGAGATGGGTTGGGTTCACAGTGAAGAGCGAGGAGGTTTTGAGGACAGGGCGATACAGACTGGACAGTAAGATGGATCAGGTTCACAGTGAGGATGAGGAGATTGTGAGGACAGGGTGATACACACCGGACAGTGAGATGGATCGGGTTCACAGTGACGATGAGGAGGTTGTGAAGACAGGGTGATACACACCGGACAGTGAGATGGGCCGGGTTCACAGTGAGGGATGAGGAGGTTGCGAGGACAGGGTGATACACATCGGACAGTGAGATGAGCCGGGTGCACAGTGAGGATGAGATTGTGAGGACAGGGTGATACAGACTCGACAGTGAGTTGTGTCGTGTTCACAGTGAGGGATGAGGTGATTGTGAGGACTGGGTGATACACACCTGACAGTGAGATGGGTCAGATTCACAGTGGGGGACGAGAAGATTGTGAGGACAGGGTGATACACACCGGACAGTGAGATGGGCCGGGTTCACAGTGAGGATGAGGATATTTTGAGTACAGGGCGATACACACCGGGCAGCGAGATGGGCCGGGTTCACAGTGACGATGATGAGATTGTGAGGACAGGGCGATACACACCGGACAGTGAGATGGGTCGGGTTCACAGTGACGATGAGGAGGTTGTGAAGACAGGGTGATACAGACTGGACAGTGAGATGGGCCGGGTTCACAGTCAGAGACGAGGAGATTGTGAGGACAGGGCGATACAGACTGGTCAGTGAGATGGGTGGGATTCACAGTGAAGAGCAAGGAGATTGTGAGGACAGGGCGATACAGACTGGACAGTGAGATGGATCAGGTTCACGGTGAGGATGAGGAGATTGTGAGCACAGGGTGATAAACACCGGACCGTGAGATGGGCCGGGTTCACAGTGAGGGATGATGAGATTGCGTGGACAGGGCGATAAACACCGGACAGTGAGATAGGCCGGGTTCACAGTGAGGATGATGAGATTGTGAGGACAGGGTGATACACACCGGACAGTGAGATGGGCCGGGTTCACAGTGAGGATGAGGAGATTGTGAGGACAGGGTGATACACACCGGACAGTGAGATGGGGCGGTTCACAGTGAGGGATGAGGAGATTGTGAGGACAGGGTGATACACACCGGACAGTGAGATGGGCCGGGTTCACAGTGAGGATGATGAGATTGTGAGAGATGAAGAGATTGTGAGGACAAAGTGATAAACACCGGACAGTGAGATGGGTCGCGGTCACAGTGAGGGACGAGGAGATTGTGAGGACAGGTTGATACAGACTGGACAGTTAGATGGGTCGGGTTCACAGTCACGGACGAGGAGCTTGTGAGGACAGGGTGATACAGACTGGACATTGAGATTAGTCGGGTTCACAATGACGATGAGGAGGGTGTGAAGACAGGGTGATACACACCGGACAGTGAGATGGGTCGGGTTCACAGTGACGATGAGGAGGTTCTGAAGACAGAGTGATACACACCGGACAGTGAGATGGGCCGGGTTCACAGTGAGGGACGAGTAGATTGTGAGGACTAGGTGACACAGACTGGACAGTGAGATGGGTCGGGTTCACAGTCAGGGACGAGGAGACTGTGAGGATGGGGTGATCGACACCGGACAGTGAGATGGGCCGGGTTCACAGTGAGGATGAGGAGATTGTCAAGACAGAGCGATACACACCGGAGAGTGAGATGGGTTGGGTTCACAGTGAGGGACAAGGAGATTGTGAGGACAGGGCGATACAGACTGGACAGAGAGATGGTTGGGGTTCGCAGTGAGGGATGAGGAGATTGTGATGACAGGGCGATACAGACCGGACAGTGAGATGGGTCGGGTTCACAGTGAGGATGAGGAGATTGTGAGGGATGAAGAGATTGTGACGACAGGGTGATACAGACTGGACAGTGAGATGGGTCAGGTACCCAGTGAAGAGCGAGGAGATTGTGAGGACAGGGTGATACAGACTGGACAGTGAGATGGATCGGGTTCACGGTGAGGATGAGGAGATTGTGAGGACAGGGTGATACACACCGGACAGTGAGATGGATCGGGTTCACAGTGACGATGAGGACGTTGTGAAGACAGGGTGATACAGACTGGACAGTGAGATGGGCTGGGTTGACAACGAGGAACGAGGAGATTGTGAGGACAGAGTGATACACACCAGACAGTGAGATGAGCCAGGTTCACAGTGAGGATGATGAGATTGCGAGGACAGAGTGATACACACTGGACAGTGAGATGGGCCGCGTTCACATTGCGGGACCAGGAGATTGTGAGGACAGGGTCATACACACCGGACAGTGCGATGGGCCGGGATCACAGTGAGGGACGAGGAGATTGTGAGGACAGGGTGATACACACCGGACAGTGAGATGGGTCAGGTTCACAGTGGGGAATGAGGAGATTGTGAGGACAGTGTGATACAGACTGGACAGTGAGATAGATCGGGTTCACGGTGAGGATGATGAGATTGTGAGGACAGGATGATACACACCGGACAGTGATATGGTCCGGGATCCCAGTGAGGGACCAGGAGATTGTGAGGACGGTGATACACACCAGACAGTGAGATGGGCCGGGATCACAGTGAGGATGAGATTGTTAGGACAGGGTGATACACACCGGACAGTGAGATGGGCTGGTTTCACAGTGAGGGACGAGGAGATAGGGAGGAGAGGGTGATACACACCGGACAGTCAGATGGGTCGGGTTCACAGTTAGGGACGAGGAGATTGTGAGAACAGTGTGATACATACCGGACAGTGAAATGGGCCAGGTTCACAGTGAGGATGATCAGATTGTGAGGACAGGGTGATACACACCGGACAGTGAGATGTTTCTGGTTCACAGTGAGGATGATGAGATTGTGTGGACAGGGTGATACAGACTGGACAGTGAGATGGGTCGGGTTCACAGTGAGGGATGAGGAGATTGTGAGGAAAGGGTGATACACACTGGACAGTGAGATGGGTCAGGTTCACAGTGAGGGACGAGGAGATTGTGAGAGATGAAAAGATTGTGAGGACAAAGTGATAAACACCGGACAGTGAGATGGGTCGCGTTCACAGTGAGGGACGAGGAGATTGTGAGGACAGGGTGATACAGACCGGACATTGAGGTGGGTCGGGTTCACAGTGAGGATCAGGAGATTGTGAGGGATTAAAAGATTGTGAGGAAAGGGTGATACAGACTGGACAGTTAGATGGGTCGGGTTGACAGTCACGGACGAGGAGCTTGTGAGGACAGGGTGATACAGACTGGACATTGAGATTGGTCGGGTTCACAATGACGATGAGGAGGGTGTGAAGACAGGGTGATACACACCGGACAGTGACATGGGACGGGTTCACAGTGAGGATGAGGAGGTTGTGAAGACAGGGAGATACACACCGCACAGTGAGATGGGCCGGGATCAAAGTGAGCGACGAGAAGATTGTGAGGACAGAGTGATACAGACTGGACAGTGAGATGGGCCGGGTTCACAGTGAGGGACGAGGAGATTGTGAGGACAGGGTGATACACACCGGACAGTGAGATGGGCCAGGTTCACAGTGATGATGATGAGATTGTGAGGACTGGGCGATACACACCGGACAGTGAGATGGGTCGGGTTCACAGTGACGATGAGGAGGTTCTGAAGACAGGGTGATACACACCGGACAGTGAGATGGGCCGGGTTCACAGTGATGGATGAGAAGATTGTGAGGACAGGGCGATACACACCGGACAGTGAGATGGGCCGGGTTCACAGTGACGATGATGAGATTGTGAGGACAGTGCGATACACACCGGACAGTGTGATGGGTCGGGTTCACAGTGAGGAAGATGAGGTTGTGAGTACAGGGTGATACACACCGGACAGTGAGATGGTCCGGGTTCTCAGTGAGGGACCAGGAGATTGTGTAGACAGGGTGATACAGAGTGGTCAGTGAGATGAGTCGGGTTCACAGTGAGGGACGAGGAGATTGTGAGGACACGGTGATACAGACTGGACAGTGAGATGGGTTGGGTTCAGAGTGACGATGAGGAAATTGTGAGGACAGGGTGATACAGACTGGACAGTGAGATGGGCCGGGTTCACAGTGAGAATGATGAAATTGTGCAGACAGTGTGATAGAGACTGGACGGTGAGATGGGTCGGGTTCACAGCGAGGGACGAGCAGATTGTGAGGACAGGGAGATACACACCGGACAGTGAGATGGGCCGGGTTCACAGAGAAGGACGAGAAGATTGCGAGGACAGGGTGATACAGACTGGACAGTGAGATGGACCGGGTTAACAGTGAGGATGAGGAGCTTGTGAGGACAGGGTGATACAGACTGGACAGTGAGATGTGCCGGGTTCAAAGTGAGGTACGAGGAGATTGTGAGGACAGGGCGACACAGACTGGACAGAGAGATGGTCCGCGTTCACAGGGAGGGACGAGGAGATTGTGACGACAGGGTGATACAGACTGGACAGTGAGATGGGCCGGGTTCACAGTCAGGGACGAGGAGATTGTGAGGACAGGGCGATACAGACTGGTCAGTGAGATGGGTGGGATTCACAGTGAAGAGCAAGGAGATTGTGAGGACAGGGCGATACAGACTGGACAGTGAGATGGATCAGGTTCACGGTGAGGATGAGGAGATTGTGAGCACAGGGTGATACACACCGGACAGTGAGATGTGCCGGGTTCACAGTGAGGGATGAGGAGGTTGCGTGGACAGGGCGATAAACACCGGACAGTGAGATGGGCCGGGTTCACAGTGAGGATGATGAGATTGTGAGGACAGGGTGATACACACCGGACAGTGAGATGGGCCGGGTTCACAGTGAGGATGAGGAGATTGTGAGGACAGGGTGATACACACCGGACAGTGAGATGGGGCGGTTCACAGTGAGGGATGAGGAGATTGTGAGGACAGGGTGATACACACCGGACAGTGAGATGGGCCGGGTTCACAGTGAGGATGAGGAGATTGTGAGAAATGAAGAGATTGTGAGGACAAAGTGATAAACACCGGACAGTGAGATGGGTCGCGTTCACAGTGAGGGACGAGGAGATTGTGAGGACAGGTTGATACAGACTGGACAGTTAGATGGGTCGGGTTCACAGTCACGGACGAGGAGCTTGTGAGGACAGGGTGATACAGACTGGACATTGAGATTAGTCGGGTTCACAATGACGATGAGGAGGGTGTGAAGACAGGGTGATACACACCGGACAGTGAGATGGGTCGGGTTCACAGTGACGATGAGGAGGTTCTGAAGACAGAGTGATACACACCGGACAGTGAGATGGGCCGGGTTCACAGTGAGGGACGAGTAGATTGTGAGGACTAGGTGACACAGACTGGACAGTGAGATGGGTCGGGTTCACAGTCAGGGACGAGGAGACTGTGAGGATGGGGTGATTGACACCGGACAGTGAGATGGGCCGGGTTCACAGTGAGGATGAGGAGATTGTGAAGACAGAGCGATACACACCGGAGAGTGAGATGGGTCGGGTTCACAGTGAGGATGAGGAGATTGTGAGGGATGAAGAGATTGTGACGACAGGGCGATACAGACTGGACAGTGAGATGGGTCAGGTACCCAGTGAAGAGCGAGGAGATTGTGAGGACAGGGTGATACAGACTGGACAGTGAGATGGATCGGGTTCACGGTGAGGATGAGGAGATTGTGAGGACAGGGTGATACACACCGGACAGTCAGATGGGTCGGGTTCACAGTTAGGGACGAGGAGATTGTGAGGACAGGGTCATACACAACGGACAGTGCGATGGGCCGGGATCACAGTGAGGGACGAGGAGATTGTGAGGACAGGGTGATACACACCGGACAGTGAGATGTTTCTGGTTCACAGTGAGGATGATGAGATTGTGAGGACAGGGCGATACAGACTGGACAGTGAGATGGGTCGGGTTCACAGTGAGGGATGAGGAGATTGTGAGGAAAGGGTGATACACACCGGACAGTGAGATGGGTCAGGTTCACAGTGAGGGACGAGGAGATTGTGAGAGATGAAGAGATTGTGAGGACAAAGTGATAAACACCGGACAGTGAGATGGGTCAGGTACCAAGTGAAGAGCGAGGAGATTGTGAGGACAGGGTGATACAGACTGGACAGTGAGATGGATCGGGTTCACGGTGAGGATGAGGAGATTGTGAGGACAGGGTGATACACACCGGACAGTGAGATGGATCGGGTTCACAGTGACGATGAGGACGTTGTGAAGACAGGGTGATACAGATTGGACAGTGAGATGGGCTGGGTTCACAACGAGGAACGAGGAGATTGTGAGGACAGAGTGATACACACCAGACAGTGAGATGAGCCAGGTTCACAGTGAGGATGATGAGATTGCGAGGACAGAGTGATACACACTGGACAGTGAGATGGGCCGCGTTCACATTGCGGGACCAGGAGATTGTGAGGACAGGGTCATACACACCGGACAGTGCGATGGGCCGGGATCACAGTGAGGGACGAGGAGATTGTGAGGACAGGGTGATACACACCGGACAGTGAGATGGGTCGGGTTCACAGTGGGGAATGAGGAGATTGTGAGGACAGTGTGATACAGACTGGACAGTGAGATAGATCGGGTTCACGGTGAGGATGAGGAGATTGTGAGGACAGGATGATACAAACCGGACAGTGATATGGTCCGGGATCCCAGTGAGGGACTAGGAGATTGTGAGGACAGGGTGATACACACCAGACAGTGAGATGGGCCGGGATCACAGTGAGGATGAGATTGTGAGGACAGGGTGATACACACCGGACAGTGAGATGGGCTGGTTTCACAGTGAGGGACGAGGAGATTGTGAGTACAGGGTCATACACACCGGACAGTGCGATGGGCCGGGATCACAGTGAGGGACGAGGAGATTGTGAGGACAGGGTGATACACACCGGACAGTGAGATGTTTCTGGTTCACAGTGAGGATGATGAGATTGTGAGGACAGGGTGATACAGACTGGACAGTGAGATGGGTCGGGTTCACAGTGAGGGATGAGGAGATTGTGAGGAAAGGGTGATACACACCGGACAGTGAGATGGGTCAGGTTCACAGTGAGGGACGAGGAGATTGTGAGAGATGAAGAGATTGTGAGGACAAAGTGATAAACACCGGACAGTGAGATGGGTCGCGTTCACAGTGAGGGACGAGGAGATTGTGAGGACAGGGTGATACAGACCGGACATTGAGATGGGTCGGGTTCACAGTGAGGATCAGGAGATTGTGAGGGATGAAAAGATTGTGAGGAAAGGGTGATACAGACTGGACAGTTAGATGGGTCGGGTTCACAGTCACGGACGAGGAGCTTGTGAGGACAGGGTGATACAGACTGGACATTGAGATTAGTCGGGTTCACAATGACGATGAGGAGGGTGTGAAGACAGGGTGATACACACCGGACAGTGACATGGGACGGGTTCACAGTGAGGATGAGGAGGTTGTGAAGACAGGGAGATACACACCGCACAGTGAGATTGGACGGGATCAAAGTGAGCGACGAGAAGATTGTGAGGACAGAGTGATACAGACTGGACAGTGCGATGGGTCGGGTTCACAGTGAGGGACGAGGAGATTGTGAGGACAGGGTGATACACACCGGACAGTGAGATGGGCCAGGTTCACAGTGATGATGATGAGATTGTGAGGACTGGGCGATACACACCGGACAGTGAGATGGGTCGGGTTCACAGTGACGATGAGGAGGTTCTGAAGACAGGGTGATACACACCGGCAGTGAGATGGGCCGGGTTCACAGTGAGGGACGAGGAGATTGTGAGGACTGGGTGATCCACACCGGACAGTGAGATGGGCCGGGTTCACAGTGAGGAACGAGAAGATTGCGAGGACAGTGTGATACAGACTGGACAGTGAGATGGGCCGGGTTAACAGTGAGGATGAAGAGATTGTGAGGACAGGGTGATGCACACCGGACAGTGAGATGGGCCGGGTTCACAGTGAGGGTGAGGAGATTGTGAAGACAGAGCGATACACACCGGAGAGTGAGATGGGTCGGGTTCACAGTGAGGGACAAGGAGATTGTGAGGACAGGGCGATACAGACTGGACAGTGAGATGGGTGGGGTTCGCAGTGAGGGATGAGGAGATTGTGAGAACAGGGTGATACACACCGGACAGTGAGATGTTTCTGGTTCAAAGAGAGGATGATGAGATTGTGAGGACAGGGTGATACAGACTGGACAGAGAGATGGGCCGGTTCACAGTGAGGGATGAGGAGATTGTGAGGACAGGGTGATACAGACAGGACAGAGAGAGGGGCCGGTTCACAGTGAGGGATGAGGAGATTGTGAGGACAGTGTGATACACACCGGACAGTGAGATGGGCCGGGTTCACAGTGAGGATGAGGAGATTGTGAGAGATGAAGAGATTGTGAGGACAAAGTGATAAACACCGGACAGTGAGATGGGTCGCGTTCACAGTGAGGGACGAGGAGATTGTGAGGACAGGGCGATACAGACCGGACATTGAGATGGGTCGGGTTCACAGTGAGGATCAGGAGATTGTGAGGGATGAAAAGATTGTGAGGAAAGGGTGATACAGACTGGACATTGAGATTAGTCGGGTTCACAATGACGATGTGGAGGGTGTGAAGACAGGGTGATACACACCGGACAGTGACATGGGACGGTTTCACAGTGAGGATGAGGAGGTTGTGAAGACAGTGAGATACACACCGCACAGTGAGATGGGCCGGGATCAAAGTGAGCGACGAGGAAATTGTGATGACAGGGTGATACAGACTGGACAGTGAGTTGGGCCAGGGACACAGTGAGGGACAAGGAGATTGCGAGAACAGGGTGATACACACCGGATAGTGAGATGGGACAGGTTCACAGTGACGATGATGAGATTGTGTGGACAGGGTGATACAGACTCGACCGTGAGATGTGCCGGGTTCACAGTGAGGGACGAGGAGATTGTGAGGACAGGGTGATACACAATGGACAGTGAGATGGGCCAGGTTCACAATGATGATGATGAGATTGTGAGGACTGGTCTATACACACCGGACAGTGAGATGGGTCGGGTTCACAGTGACGATGAGGAGGTTGTGAAGACAGGGTGATACACACCGGACAGTGAGATGGGCCGTGTTCGCAGTGAGGGACGAGTAGATTGTGAGGACTGGGTGGCACAGACTGGACAGTGAGTTAGATCGGGTTCACAGTGAGGATGAGGAGATTGTGAGGACAGGATGATACACACCGGACAGTGATATGGGCCGGGATCACAGTGAGGGACCAGGAGATTGTGAGGACAGGGTGATACACACCAGACAGTGAGATGGGCCGGGATCACAGTGAGGATGAGATTGTGAGGACAGGGTGATACAGACTGGACAGTGAGATGGATCAGGTTCACAGTGACGATGAGGACGTTGTGAAGACAGGGTGATACAGACTGGACAGTGAGATGGGCTGGGTTCACAACGAGGAACGAGGAGATTGTGAGGACAGAGTGATACACACCAGACAGTGAGATGAGCCAGGTTCACAGTGAGGATGATCAGATTGTGTGGACAGGATGATACACAACGGACAGTGAGTTGGGCCGGGTTCACATTGCGGGACCAGGAGATTGTGAGGACAGGGTCATACACACCGGACAGTGCGATGGGCCGGGATCACAGTGAGGGACGAGGAGATAGGGAGGAGAGTGTGATACACACCAGACAGTCAGATGGGTCGGGTTCACAGTGAGGGACGAGGAGATTGTGAGAACAGGGTGATACACACCGGACAGTGAGATGTTTCTGGTTCAAAGTGAGGATGATGAGATTGTGAAGACAGGGTGATACAGACTGGACAGAGAGATGGGCCGGTTCACAGTGAGGGATGAGGAGATTGTGAAGACAGGGAGATACACACCGCACAGTGAGATGTGCCGGGATCAAAGTGAGCGACGAGAAGATTGTGAGGACAGGGTGATACAGACTGGACAGTGAGATGGGTCGGGTTCACAGTGACGATGAGGAGGTTGTGAAGACAGGGTGATACAGACTGGACAGTGAGATGGGCCGGGTTCACAGTGAGGTACGAGGAGATTGTGAGGACAGGGCGATACAGACTGGACAGTGAGTTGGGCCAGGTATACAGTGAGGGACAAGGAGATTGCGAGCACAGGGTGATACACACCGGACAGTGAGATGGGCTACGTTCACAGTGACGATGATGAGATTGTGAGGACAGGGCGATACACACTGGACAGTGAGATGGTCCGGGTTCACAGTGAGGATGAGGAGATTGTGAGGACAGAGCGATACACACCAGAGAGTGAGATGGGTCGGGTTCACAGTGAGGGACATGGAGATTGTGAGGACAGGGCGATAAAGTCTGGACAGAGAGATGGGCCGCGTTCTCAGGGAGGGACGAGGAGATTGTGAGGACAGGGCGATACAGACTGGTCAGTGAGATGGGTGGGGTTCTCAGAGAGGGACGAGGAGATTGTGAGGACAGGGCGATACAGACTGGTCAGTGAGATGGGTGGGGTTCACAGTGAGGGATGAAGAGATTGTGAGGACAGGGCGATTCAGACCGGACAGTGAGATGGGTCAGGTTCACAGTGAAGAGCGAGGAGATTGTGAGAACAGGGCGATACAGTGGACAGTGAGATGGATCGGGTTCACGGTGAGGATGAGGAGATTGTGAGGACAGGGTGATACAGACTGGACAGTGACATGGGACGGGTTCACAGTCAGGACGAGGAGATTGCGAGGACAGGGTGATATACACCGCACAGTGAGAAGGGCCGGGTTCACAGTGAGGATGAGGAGATTGTGAGGGATGAAGAGATTGTGACGACAGGGTGATACAGACTGGACAGTGAGATGGGTCAGGTTCACAGTGAAGAGCGAGGAGATTGTGAGAACAGGGCGATACAGTGGACAGTGAGGATGGATCGGGTTCACGGTGAGGATGAGGAGAGTGTGAGGACAGGGTGATACACACCGGACAGTGAGATGGTCTGGGTTCACAGTTAGGATGAGGAGATTGTGAGGACAGAGCGATACAGTCTGGACAGAGAGATGGGCCGCACTCTCAGGGAGGGACGAGGAGATTGTGAGGACAAGGCGATACAGACTGGACAGTGAGATGGGTCAGGTTCACAGTGAGGGACGAGGAGATTGTGAGGACAGGGTGATACACACCAGACAGTGAGATGTGCTGGGTTCGCAGTGAGGGACGAGGAGATTGTGTGGACAGGGTGATACACACCAGACAATGAGATGGGTCGGGATCACAGTGTTGGACGAGGAGATTGTGAGGACAGGTCGATACAGACTGGACAGTGAGATGGGTCAGGTTCACAGTGAGGGACGAGGAGATTGTGAGGACAAGGTGATACACACCGGACAGTGAGATGGTCCGGGTTCACAGTGAGGATGAGGAGATTGTGAGGACAGAGCGATACAGTCTGGACAGAGAGATGGGCCGCGTTCTCAGGGAGGGACGAGGAGATTGTGAGGACAGGGCGATACAGACTGGTCAGTGAGATGGGTGGGGTTCACAGTGAGGGATGAAGAGATTGTGAGGACAGGGCGATTCAGACCGGACAGTGAGATGGGTCCGGTTCACAGTGAGGATGAGGAGATTGTGAGGGATGAAGAGATTGTGATGACAGGGTGATACAGACTGGACAGTGAGATGGGTCAGGTTCACAGTGAAGAGCGAGGAGATTGTGAGAACAGGGCGATACAGACTGGACAGTGATATGGGCCGGGTTCACAGTGAGGATGATGAGATTGTGAGGACAGGGTGATATAGAATGGACAGTGAGATGGGCTGGGTTCACAACAAGGAACGAGGAGATTGTCAGGACAGGCTGATACACACCCGACAGTGAGATGTTTCTGGTTCACAGTGAGGATGATGAGATTGTGAGGACAGGGTGATACAGACTGGACAGTGAGATGGGTCGGGTTCACTGTGAGGCATGAGGAGATTGTGAGGAAAGGGTGATACGCACCGGACAGTGAGATGGGTCAGGTTCACAGTGAGGGACGAGGAGATTGTGAGGAAGGGGTGATACAGACTGGATAGAGAGATGGGCCGGTTCACAGTGAGTGACGAGGAGATTGTGAGGACAGGCTGATACACACCGGACAGTGAGATGTTTCTGGTTCACAGTGAGGATGATGAGATTGTGAGGACAAGACGATACAGACCGGACATTGACATGGGTCGGGTTCACAGTGAGATTGAGGAGATTGTGAGGGATGAAAAGATTGTGAGGAAAGGGCGATACAGACTGGACAGTGAGATGGGTCAGGTTCACAGTGAGGGACGAGGAGATTGTGAGGACAGGGTGATACAAACTGGACAGTGACATGGATCGGCTTCAAAGTGACGATGAGGCTGGTGTGAAGACAAGGTGATACACACCGGAGAGTATCATGAGCCGAGTTCACAGTGAGGACGAGGCAATTGTGAGGACAGGGTGATACAGACTGGACAGTGAGATGGATCGGGTTCACAGTAACGATGATGAGATTGTGAGGACAGGGCGATACACAACGGACAGTGAGATGAGTCGGGTTCACAGTGACGATGAGGAGGTTGTGAAGACAGGGTGATACACACCGGACAGTGAGATGGGCCGAGTTCACAGTGCGGGACGAGTAGATTGTGAGGACTGGGTGACACAGACTGGGCAGTGAGATGGGTCGGGTTCACAGTCAGGACGAGGAGATTGCGAGGACAGGGTGATATACACCGCACAGTGAGAAGGGCCGGGTTCACAGTGAGGATGAGGAGATTGTGAGGGATGAAGGGATTGTGACGACAGGGTGATACAGACTGGACAGTGAGATGGGTCAGGTTCACAGTGAGGGACGAGGAGATTGTGAGGACAAGGTGATACACACCGGACAGTGAGATGGTCCGGGTTCACAGTGAGGATGAGGAGATTGTGAGGACAGAGCGATACAGTCTGGACAGAGAGATGGGCCGCGTTCTCAGGGAGGGACGAGGAGATTGTGAGGACAGGGCGATACAGACTGGTCAGTGAGATGGGTGGGGTTCACAGTGAGGGATGAAGAGATTGTGAGGACAGGGCGATTCAGACCGGACAGTGAGATGGGTCCGGTTCACAGTGAGGATGAGGAGATTGTGAGGGATGAAGAGATTGTGATGACAGGGTGATACAGACTGGACAGTGAGATGGGTCAGGTTCACAGTGAAGAGCGAGGAGATTGTGAGAACAGGGCGATACAGACTGGACAGTGATATGGGCCGGGTTCACAGTGAGGATGATGAGATTGTGAGGACAGGGTGATATAGAATGGACAGTGAGATGGGCTGGGTTCACAACAAGGAACGAGGAGATTGTCAGGACAGGCTGATACACACCCGACAGTGAGATGTTTCTGGTTCACAGTGAGGATGATGAGATTGTGAGGACAGGGTGATACAGACTGGACAGTGAGATGGGTCGGGTTCACTGTGAGGCATGAGGAGATTGTGAGGAAAGGGTGATACGCACCGGACAGTGAGATGGGTCAGGTTCACAGTGAGGGACGAGGAGATTGTGAGGAAGGGGTGATACAGACTGGATAGAGAGATGGGCCGGTTCACAGTGAGTGACGAGGAGATTGTGAGGACAGGCTGATACACACCGGACAGTGAGATGTTTCTGGTTCACAGTGAGGATGATGAGATTGTGAGGACAAGACGATACAGACCGGACATTGACATGGGTCGGGTTCACAGTGAGATTGAGGAGATTGTGAGGGATGAAAAGATTGTGAGGAAAGGGTGATACAGAGTGGACAGTTAGATGGGTCGGGTTCACAGTCAGGACGAGGAGATTGCGAGGACAGGGTGATACACACCGCACAGTGAGAAGGGCCGGGATCACAGTGAGGGATGAGGAGATTGTGAGGACAGGGTGATACACACCGGACAATGAGATGGGTCGGGATCACAGTGTTGGACGAGGAGATTGTGAGGACAGGGCGATACAGACTGGACAGTGAGATGGGTCAGGTTCACAGTGAGGGACGAGGAGATTGTGAGGACAGGGTGATACAAACTGGACAGTGACATGGATCGGCTTCAAAGTGACGATGAGGCTGGTGTGAAGACAAGGTGATACACACCGGAGAGTATCATGAGCCGAGTTCACAGTGAGGACGAGGCAATTGTGAGGACAGGGTGATACAGACTGGACAGTGAGATGGATCGGGTTCACAGTAACGATGATGAGATTGTGAGGACAGGGCGATACACAACGGACAGTGAGATGAGTCGGGTTCACAGTGACGATGAGGAGGTTGTGAAGACAGGGTGATACACACCGGACAGTGAGATGGGCCGAGTTCACAGTGAGGGACGAGTAGATTGTGAGGACTGGGTGACACAGACTGGGCAGTGAGATGGGTCGGGTTCACAGTCAGGGACGAGGAGACTGTGAGGACAGGGTGATCCACACCGGACAGTGAGATGGGCCGGGTTCACAGTGAGGATGAGGAGATTGTGAGGAAAGGGTGATACAGACTGGACAGTGAGATGGGCCGGGTTCACAGTGATGGACGAGAAGATTGTGCGGACAGGGCGATACACACCAGACAGTGAGATGGGTCGGGTTCATAGTCAGGGACGAGGAGACTGTGAGGACAGGGTGATCCACACAGGACAGTGAGATGGTCCGGGTTCACAGTGAGGATGAGGAGATTGTGAGGACAGAGCGATACACACCGGAGAGTGAGATGGGTCGGGTTCACAGTGAGGGACAAGGAGATTGTGAGGACAGGGCGATACAGACTGGACAGTGAGATGGGTGGGGTTCGCAGTGAGGGATGAGGAGATTGTGAGAACAGGGTGATACACACCGGACAGTGAGATGTTTCTGGTTCAAAGAGAGGATGATGAGATTGTGAGGACAGGGTGATACAGACTGGACAGAGAGATGGGCCGGTTCACAGTGAGGGATGAGGAGATTGTGAGGACAGGGTGATACAGACAGGACAGAGAGAGGGGCCGGTTCACAGTGAGGGATGAGGAGATTGTGAGGACAGTGTGATACACACCAGACAGTGAGATGGGCCGGGATCACAGTGAGGATGATGAGATTGTGAGGACAGGGTGATATAGAATGGACAGTGAGATGGGCTGGGTTCACAACAAGGAACGAGGAGATTGTCAGGACAGGCTGATACACACCCGACAGTGAGATGTTTCTGGTTCACAGTGAGGATGATGAGATTGTGAGGACAGGGTGATACAGACTGGACAGTGAGATGGGTCGGGTTCACTGTGAGGCATGAGGAGATTGTGAGGAAAGGGTGATACGCACCGGACAGTGAGATGGGTCAGGTTCACAGTGAGGGACGAGGAGATTGTGAGGAAGGGGTGATACAGACTGGATAGAGAGATGGGCCGGTTCACAGTGAGTGACGAGGAGATTGTGAGGACAGGCTGATACACACCGGACAGTGAGATGTTTCTGGTTCACAGTGAGGATGATGAGATTGTGAGGACAAGACGATACAGACCGGACATTGACATGGGTCGGGTTCACAGTGAGATTGAGGAGATTGTGAGGGATGAAAAGATTGTGAGGAAAGGGTGATACAGAGTGGACAGTTAGATGGGTCGGGTTCACAGTCAGGACGAGGAGATTGCGAGGACAGGGTGATACACACCGCACAGTGAGAAGGGCCGGGATCACAGTGAGGGATGAGGAGATTGTGAGGACAGGGTGATACACACCGGACAATGAGATGGGTCGGGATCACAGTGTTGGACGAGGAGATTGTGAGGACAGGGCGATACAGACTGGACAGTGAGATGGGTCAGGTTCACAGTGAGGGACGAGGAGATTGTGAGGACAGGGTGATACAAACTGGACAGTGACATGGATCGGCTTCAAAGTGACGATGAGGCTGGTGTGAAGACAAGGTGATACACACCGGAGAGTATCATGAGCCGAGTTCACAGTGAGGACGAGGCAATTGTGAGGACAGGGTGATACAGACTGGACAGTGAGATGGATCGGGTTCACAGTAACGATGATGAGATTGTGAGGACCGGGCGATACACAACGGACAGTGAGATGAGTCGGGTTCACAGTGACGATGAGGAGGTTGTGAAGACAGGGTGATACACACCGGACAGTGAGATGGGCCGAGTTCACAGTGAGGGACGAGTAGATTGTGAGGACTGGGTGACACAGACTGGGCAGTGAGATGGGTCGGGTTCACAGTCAGGGACGAGGAGACTGTGAGGACAGGGTGATCCACACCGGACAGTGAGATGGGCCGGGTTCACAGTGAGGATGAGGAGATTGTGAGGAAAGGGTGATACAGACTGGACAGTGAGATGGGCCGGGTTCACAGTGATGGACGAGAAGATTGTGCGGACAGGGCGATACACACCAGACAGTGAGATGGGTCGGGTTCATAGTCAGGGACGAGGAGACTGTGAGGACAGGGTGATCCACACAGGACAGTGAGATGGTCCGGGTTCACAGTGAGGATGAGGAGATTGTGAGGACAGAGCGATACACACCGGAGAGTGAGATGGGTCGGGTTCACAGTGAGGGACAAGGAGATTGTGAGGACAGGGCGATACAGACTGGACAGTGAGATGGGTGGGGTTCGCAGTGAGGGATGAGGAGATTGTGAGAACAGGGTGATACACACCGGACAGTGAGATGTTTCTGGTTCAAAGAGAGGATGATGAGATTGTGAGGACAGGGTGATACAGACTGGACAGAGAGATGGGCCGGTTCACAGTGAGGGATGAGGAGATTGTGAGGACAGGGTGATACAGACAGGACAGAGAGAGGGGCCGGTTCACAGTGAGGGATGAGGAGATTGTGAGGACAGTGTGATACACACCAGACAGTGAGATGGGCCGGGATCACAGTGAGGATGAGATTGTGAGGACAGGGTGATACAGACTGGACAGTGAGATGGGCTGGGTTCACAACGAGGAACGAGGAGATTGTGAGGACAGAGTGATACACACCAGACAGTGAGATGAGCCAGGTTCACAGTGAGGATGATCAGATTGTGTGGACAGGATGATACACAACGGACAGTGAGTTGGGCCGGGTTCACATTGCGGGACCAGGAGATTGTGAGGACAGGGTCATACACACCGGACAGTGCGATGGGCCGGGATCACAGTGAGGGACGAGGAGATAGGGAGGAGAGTGTGATACACACCGGACAGTCAGATGGGTCGGGTTCACAGTGAGGGACGAGGAGATTGTGAGAACAGGGTGATACACACCGGACAGTGAGATGTTTCTGGTTCAAAGTGAGGATGATGAGATTGTGAAGACAGGGTGATACAGACTGGACAGAGAGATGGGCCGGTTCACAGTGAGGGATGAGGAGATTGTGAAGACAGGGAGATACACACCGCACAGTGAGATGTGCCGGGATCAAAGTGAGCGACGAGAAGATTGTGAGGACAGGGTGATACAGACTGGACAGTGAGATGGGTCGGGTTCACAGTGACGATGAGGAGGTTGTGAAGACAGGGTGATACAGACTGGACAGTGAGATGGGCCGGGTTCACAGTGAGGTACGAGGAGATTGTGAGGACAGGGCGATACAGACTGGACAGTGAGTTGGGCCAGGTATACAGTGAGGGACAAGGAGATTGCGAGCACAGGGTGATACACACCGGACAGTGAGATGGGCTACGTTCACAGTGACGATGATGAGATTGTGAGGACAGGGCGATACACACTGGACAGTGAGATGGTCCGGGTTCACAGTGAGGATGAGGAGATTGTGAGGACAGAGCGATACACACCAGAGAGTGAGATGGGTCGGGTTCACAGTGAGGGACATGGAGATTGTGAGGACAGGGCGATAAAGTCTGGACAGAGAGATGGGCCGCGTTCTCAGGGAGGGACGAGGAGATTGTGAGGACAGGGCGATACAGACTGGTCAGTGAGATGGGTGGGGTTCTCAGAGAGGGACGAGGAGATTGTGAGGACAGGGCGATACAGACTGGTCAGTGAGATGGGTGGGGTTCACAGTGAGGGATGAAGAGATTGTGAGGACAGGGCGATTCAGACCGGACAGTGAGATGGGTCAGGTTCACAGTGAAGAGCGAGGAGATTGTGAGAACAGGGCGATACAGTGGACAGTGAGATGGATCGGGTTCACGGTGAGGATGAGGAGATTGTGAGGACAGGGTGATACAGACTGGACAGTGACATGGGACGGGTTCACAGTCAGGACGAGGAGATTGCGAGGACAGGGTGATATACACCGCACAGTGAGAAGGGCCGGGTTCACAGTGAGGATGAGGAGATTGTGAGGGATGAAGAGATTGTGACGACAGGGTGATACAGACTGGACAGTGAGATGGGTCAGGTTCACAGTGAAGAGCGAGGAGATTGTGAGAACAGGGCGATACAGTGGACAGTGAGGATGGATCGGGTTCACGGTGAGGATGAGGAGAGTGTGAGGACAGGGTGATACACACCGGACAGTGAGATGGTCTGGGTTCACAGTTAGGATGAGGAGATTGTGAGGACAGAGCGATACAGTCTGGACAGAGAGATGGGCCGCACTCTCAGGGAGGGACGAGGAGATTGTGAGGACAAGGCGATACAGACTGGACAGTGAGATGGGTCAGGTTCACAGTGAGGGACGAGGAGATTGTGAGGACAGGGTGATACACACCAGACAGTGAGATGTGCTGGGTTCGCAGTGAGGGACGAGGAGATTGTGTGGACAGGGTGATACACACCAGACAATGAGATGGGTCGGGATCACAGTGTTGGACGAGGAGATTGTGAGGACAGGTCGATACAGACTGGACAGTGAGATGGGTCAGGTTCACAGTGAGGGACGAGGAGATTGTGAGGACAAGGTGATACACACCGGACAGTGAGATGGTCCGGGTTCACAGTGAGGATGAGGAGATTGTGAGGACAGAGCGATACAGTCTGGACAGAGAGATGGGCCGCGTTCTCAGGGAGGGACGAGGAGATTGTGAGGACAGGGCGATACAGACTGGTCAGTGAGATGGGTGGGGTTCACAGTGAGGGATGAAGAGATTGTGAGGACAGGGCGATTCAGACCGGACAGTGAGATGGGTCCGGTTCACAGTGAGGATGAGGAGATTGTGAGGGATGAAGAGATTGTGATGACAGGGTGATACAGACTGGACAGTGAGATGGGTCAGGTTCACAGTGAAGAGCGAGGAGATTGTGAGAACAGGGCGATACAGACTGGACAGTGATATGGGCCGGGTTCACAGTGAGGATGATGAGATTGTGAGGACAGGGTGATATAGAATGGACAGTGAGATGGGCTGGGTTCACAACAAGGAACGAGGAGATTGTCAGGACAGGCTGATACACACCCGACAGTGAGATGTTTCTGGTTCACAGTGAGGATGATGAGATTGTGAGGACAGGGTGATACAGACTGGACAGTGAGATGGGTCGGGTTCACTGTGAGGCATGAGGAGATTGTGAGGAAAGGGTGATACGCACCGGACAGTGAGATGGGTCAGGTTCACAGTGAGGGACGAGGAGATTGTGAGGAAGGGGTGATACAGACTGGATAGAGAGATGGGCCGGTTCACAGTGAGTGACGAGGAGATTGTGAGGACAGGCTGATACACACCGGACAGTGAGATGTTTCTGGTTCACAGTGAGGATGATGAGATTGTGAGGACAAGACGATACAGACCGGACATTGACATGGGTCGGGTTCACAGTGAGATTGAGGAGATTGTGAGGGATGAAAAGATTGTGAGGAAAGGGCGATACAGACTGGACAGTGAGATGGGTCAGGTTCACAGTGAGGGACGAGGAGATTGTGAGGACAGGGTGATACAAACTGGACAGTGACATGGATCGGCTTCAAAGTGACGATGAGGCTGGTGTGAAGACAAGGTGATACACACCGGAGAGTATCATGAGCCGAGTTCACAGTGAGGACGAGGCAATTGTGAGGACAGGGTGATACAGACTGGACAGTGAGATGGATCGGGTTCACAGTAACGATGATGAGATTGTGAGGACAGGGCGATACACAACGGACAGTGAGATGAGTCGGGTTCACAGTGACGATGAGGAGGTTGTGAAGACAGGGTGATACACACCGGACAGTGAGATGGGCCGAGTTCACAGTGCGGGACGAGTAGATTGTGAGGACTGGGTGACACAGACTGGGCAGTGAGATGGGTCGGGTTCACAGTCAGGACGAGGAGATTGCGAGGACAGGGTGATATACACCGCACAGTGAGAAGGGCCGGGTTCACAGTGAGGATGAGGAGATTGTGAGGGATGAAGGGATTGTGACGACAGGGTGATACAGACTGGACAGTGAGATGGGTCAGGTTCACAGTGAGGGACGAGGAGATTGTGAGGACAAGGTGATACACACCGGACAGTGAGATGGTCCGGGTTCACAGTGAGGATGAGGAGATTGTGAGGACAGAGCGATACAGTCTGGACAGAGAGATGGGCCGCGTTCTCAGGGAGGGACGAGGAGATTGTGAGGACAGGGCGATACAGACTGGTCAGTGAGATGGGTGGGGTTCACAGTGAGGGATGAAGAGATTGTGAGGACAGGGCGATTCAGACCGGACAGTGAGATGGGTCCGGTTCACAGTGAGGATGAGGAGATTGTGAGGGATGAAGAGATTGTGATGACAGGGTGATACAGACTGGACAGTGAGATGGGTCAGGTTCACAGTGAAGAGCGAGGAGATTGTGAGAACAGGGCGATACAGACTGGACAGTGATATGGGCCGGGTTCACAGTGAGGATGATGAGATTGTGAGGACAGGGTGATATAGAATGGACAGTGAGATGGGCTGGGTTCACAACAAGGAACGAGGAGATTGTCAGGACAGGCTGATACACACCCGACAGTGAGATGTTTCTGGTTCACAGTGAGGATGATGAGATTGTGAGGACAGGGTGATACAGACTGGACAGTGAGATGGGTCGGGTTCACTGTGAGGCATGAGGAGATTGTGAGGAAAGGGTGATACGCACCGGACAGTGAGATGGGTCAGGTTCACAGTGAGGGACGAGGAGATTGTGAGGAAGGGGTGATACAGACTGGATAGAGAGATGGGCCGGTTCACAGTGAGTGACGAGGAGATTGTGAGGACAGGCTGATACACACCGGACAGTGAGATGTTTCTGGTTCACAGTGAGGATGATGAGATTGTGAGGACAAGACGATACAGACCGGACATTGACATGGGTCGGGTTCACAGTGAGATTGAGGAGATTGTGAGGGATGAAAAGATTGTGAGGAAAGGGTGATACAGAGTGGACAGTTAGATGGGTCGGGTTCACAGTCAGGACGAGGAGATTGCGAGGACAGGGTGATACACACCGCACAGTGAGAAGGGCCGGGATCACAGTGAGGGATGAGGAGATTGTGAGGACAGGGTGATACACACCGGACAATGAGATGGGTCGGGATCACAGTGTTGGACGAGGAGATTGTGAGGACAGGGCGATACAGACTGGACAGTGAGATGGGTCAGGTTCACAGTGAGGGACGAGGAGATTGTGAGGACAGGGTGATACAAACTGGACAGTGACATGGATCGGCTTCAAAGTGACGATGAGGCTGGTGTGAAGACAAGGTGATACACACCGGAGAGTATCATGAGCCGAGTTCACAGTGAGGACGAGGCAATTGTGAGGACAGGGTGATACAGACTGGACAGTGAGATGGATCGGGTTCACAGTAACGATGATGAGATTGTGAGGACAGGGCGATACACAACGGACAGTGAGATGAGTCGGGTTCACAGTGACGATGAGGAGGTTGTGAAGACAGGGTGATACACACCGGACAGTGAGATGGGCCGAGTTCACAGTGAGGGACGAGTAGATTGTGAGGACTGGGTGACACAGACTGGGCAGTGAGATGGGTCGGGTTCACAGTCAGGGACGAGGAGACTGTGAGGACAGGGTGATCCACACCGGACAGTGAGATGGGCCGGGTTCACAGTGAGGATGAGGAGATTGTGAGGAAAGGGTGATACAGACTGGACAGTGAGATGGGCCGGGTTCACAGTGATGGACGAGAAGATTGTGCGGACAGGGCGATACACACCAGACAGTGAGATGGGTCGGGTTCATAGTCAGGGACGAGGAGACTGTGAGGACAGGGTGATCCACACAGGACAGTGAGATGGTCCGGGTTCACAGTGAGGATGAGGAGATTGTGAGGACAGAGCGATACACACCGGAGAGTGAGATGGGTCGGGTTCACAGTGAGGGACAAGGAGATTGTGAGGACAGGGCGATACAGACTGGACAGTGAGATGGGTGGGGTTCGCAGTGAGGGATGAGGAGATTGTGAGAACAGGGTGATACACACCGGACAGTGAGATGTTTCTGGTTCAAAGAGAGGATGATGAGATTGTGAGGACAGGGTGATACAGACTGGACAGAGAGATGGGCCGGTTCACAGTGAGGGATGAGGAGATTGTGAGGACAGGGTGATACAGACAGGACAGAGAGAGGGGCCGGTTCACAGTGAGGGATGAGGAGATTGTGAGGACAGTGTGATACACACCAGACAGTGAGATGGGCCGGGATCACAGTGAGGATGAGATTGTGAGGACAGGGTGATACAGACTGGACAGTGAGATGGGCTGGGTTCACAACGAGGAACGAGGAGATTGTGAGGACAGAGTGATACACACCAGACAGTGAGATGAGCCAGGTTCACAGTGAGGATGATCAGATTGTGTGGACAGGATGATACACAACGGACAGTGAGTTGGGCCGGGTTCACATTGCGGGACCAGGAGATTGTGAGGACAGGGTCATACACACCGGACAGTGCGATGGGCCGGGATCACAGTGAGGGACGAGGAGATAGGGAGGAGAGTGTGATACACACCGGACAGTCAGATGGGTCGGGTTCACAGTGAGGGACGAGGAGATTGTGAGAACAGGGTGATACACACCGGACAGTGAGATGTTTCTGGTTCAAAGTGAGGATGATGAGATTGTGAAGACAGGGTGATACAGACTGGACAGAGAGATGGGCCGGTTCACAGTGAGGGATGAGGAGATTGTGAAGACAGGGAGATACACACCGCACAGTGAGATGTGCCGGGATCAAAGTGAGCGACGAGAAGATTGTGAGGACAGGGTGATACAGACTGGACAGTGAGATGGGTCGGGTTCACAGTGACGATGAGGAGGTTGTGAAGACAGGGTGATACAGACTGGACAGTGAGATGGGCCGGGTTCACAGTGAGGTACGAGGAGATTGTGAGGACAGGGCGATACAGACTGGACAGTGAGTTGGGCCAGGTATACAGTGAGGGACAAGGAGATTGCGAGCACAGGGTGATACACACCGGACAGTGAGATGGGCTACGTTCACAGTGACGATGATGAGATTGTGAGGACAGGGCGATACACACTGGACAGTGAGATGGTCCGGGTTCACAGTGAGGATGAGGAGATTGTGAGGACAGAGCGATACACACCAGAGAGTGAGATGGGTCGGGTTCACAGTGAGGGACATGGAGATTGTGAGGACAGGGCGATAAAGTCTGGACAGAGAGATGGGCCGCGTTCTCAGGGAGGGACGAGGAGATTGTGAGGACAGGGCGATACAGACTGGTCAGTGAGATGGGTGGGGTTCTCAGAGAGGGACGAGGAGATTGTGAGGACAGGGCGATACAGACTGGTCAGTGAGATGGGTGGGGTTCACAGTGAGGGATGAAGAGATTGTGAGGACAGGGCGATTCAGACCGGACAGTGAGATGGGTCAGGTTCACAGTGAAGAGCGAGGAGATTGTGAGAACAGGGCGATACAGTGGACAGTGAGATGGATCGGGTTCACGGTGAGGATGAGGAGATTGTGAGGACAGGGTGATACAGACTGGACAGTGACATGGGACGGGTTCACAGTCAGGACGAGGAGATTGCGAGGACAGGGTGATATACACCGCACAGTGAGAAGGGCCGGGTTCACAGTGAGGATGAGGAGATTGTGAGGGATGAAGAGATTGTGACGACAGGGTGATACAGACTGGACAGTGAGATGGGTCAGGTTCACAGTGAAGAGCGAGGAGATTGTGAGAACAGGGCGATACAGTGGACAGTGAGGATGGATCGGGTTCACGGTGAGGATGAGGAGAGTGTGAGGACAGGGTGATACACACCGGACAGTGAGATGGTCTGGGTTCACAGTTAGGATGAGGAGATTGTGAGGACAGAGCGATACAGTCTGGACAGAGAGATGGGCCGCACTCTCAGGGAGGGACGAGGAGATTGTGAGGACAAGGCGATACAGACTGGACAGTGAGATGGGTCAGGTTCACAGTGAGGGACGAGGAGATTGTGAGGACAGGGTGATACACACCGGACAGTGAGATGTGCTGGGTTCGCAGTGAGGGACGAGGAGATTGTGTGGACAGGGTGATACACACCAGACAATGAGATGGGTCGGGATCACAGTGTTGGACGAGGAGATTGTGAGGACAGGTCGATACAGACTGGACAGTGAGATGGGTCAGGTTCACAGTGAGGGACGAGGAGATTGTGAGGACAAGGTGATACACACCGGACAGTGAGATGGTCCGGGTTCACAGTGAGGATGAGGAGATTGTGAGGACAGAGCGATACAGTCTGGACAGAGAGATGGGCCGCGTTCTCAGGGAGGGACGAGGAGATTGTGAGGACAGGGCGATACAGACTGGTCAGTGAGATGGGTGGGGTTCACAGTGAGGGATGAAGAGATTGTGAGGACAGGGCGATTCAGACCGGACAGTGAGATGGGTCCGGTTCACAGTGAGGATGAGGAGATTGTGAGGGATGAAGAGATTGTGATGACAGGGTGATACAGACTGGACAGTGAGATGGGTCAGGTTCACAGTGAAGAGCGAGGAGATTGTGAGAACAGGGCGATACAGACTGGACAGTGATATGGGCCGGGTTCACAGTGAGGATGATGAGATTGTGAGGACAGGGTGATATAGAATGGACAGTGAGATGGGCTGGGTTCACAACAAGGAACGAGGAGATTTTGAGGACAGAGTGATACACACCAGACAGTGAGATGATCCAGGTTCACAGTGATGATGATGAGATTGCGAGGACAGGATGATACACACCGGACAGTGAGATGGGCCGGTTTCACACTGAGGGACGAGGAGATAGGGAGGAGAGGGTGATACACACCGGACAGTCAGATGGGTCGGGTTCACAGTAAGGGACGAGGAGATTGTGAGAACAGGGTGATACACACCGGAGAGTGAAATAGGCCAGGTTCACAGTGAGGGACGAGGAGATTCTGAGGACAGGGTGATACACCCCGGACAGTGAAATGAGCCGGTTTCACAGTGAGGATGATCAGATTGTCAAGACAGGGTGATACACACTGGACAGTGAGATGTTTCTGGTTCACAGTGAGGATGATGAGATTGTGAGGACAGGGTGATACAGACTGGACAGAGAGATGGTTCGGGTTCACAGTGAGGGATGAGGAGATTGTGAGGACAGGGTGATACACACCGGACAGTGGGATGGGTCAGGTTCACAGTGAGGGATGAGGAGATTGTGAGGACAGGGTGATATAGACTGGACAGAGAGAGGGGCCGGTTCACAGTGAGGGATGAGGAGATTGTGAGGACAATGTGATACACACCGGACAGTGAGATGGGCCGGGTTCACAGTGAGGATGAGGAGATTGTGAGAGATGAAGAGATTGTGAGGACAAAGTGATAAACACCAGACAGTGAGATGGGTCGCGTTCACAGTGAGGGACGAGGAGATTGTGAGGACAGGGTGATACAGACCGGAAATTGAGATGGGTCGGGTTCACAGTGAGGATCAGGAGATTGTGAGGGATGAAAAGATTGTGAGGAAAGGGTGATACAGACTGGACAGTTAGATGGGTCGGGTTCACAGTCACGGACGAGGAGCTTGTGAGGACAGGATGATACAGACTGGACATTGAGATTCGTCGGGTTCACAATGACGATGAGGAGGGTGTGAAGACAGGGTGATACACACCGGACAGTGACATGGGACGGGTTCACAGTGAGGATGAGGAGGTTGTGAAGACAGGGAGATACACACCGAACAGCGAGATGGGCCGGGATCAAAGTGAGCGACGAGAAGATTGTGAGGACAGGGTGATACAGACTGGACAGTGAGATGGGCCGGGTTCACAGTGAGGTTGAGGAAATTGTGAGGACAGTGTGATACAGACTGGACAGTGAGATGGGCCGGGTTCACAGTGAGGATGAGGAGATTGTGAGGACAGGGTGATACAGACTCGACCGTGAGATGTGCCGGGTTCACAGTGAGGGATGAGGAGATTGTGAGTAGAGAGTGATACACAACGGACAGTCAGATGGGCCAGGTTCACAGTGATGATGATGAGATTGTGAGGACTGGTCGATACACACCGGACAGCGAGATGGGTCGGGTTCACAGTGACGATGAGGAGGTTCTGAAGACAGGGTGATACACAACGGACAGTGAGATGGGCTGGGTTCACAATGAGGGACGAATAGATTGTGAGGACTGGGTGACACAGACTTGACAGTGAGATGGGTCGGGTTCACAGTCAGGGACGAGGAGACTGTGAGGACAGGGTGATCCACACCGGACAGTGAGATGGGCCGAGTTCACAGTGAGGGACGAGAGGATTGCGAGGACAGTGTGATACAGACTGGACAGTGAGATGGGCCGGGTTAACAGTGAGGATGAGGAGATTGTGAGGAAAGGGTGATACAGACTGGACAGTGAGATGGGCCGGGTTCACAGTGATGGACGAGAAGATTGTGCGGACAGGGCGATACACACCAGACAGTGAGATGGGTCGGGTTCATAGTCAGGGACGAGGAGACTGTGAGGACAGGGTGATCCACACAGGACAGTGAGATGGGCCGGGTTCACAGTGAAGGACGAGGAGATTGTGAGGAGAGGACGATACAGACCGGACATTGACATGGGTCGGGTTCACAGTGAGGATGAGGAGATTGTGAAGAATGAAGTGATTGTGAGGACAAGGTGATACAGACTGGACAGTGAGATGGGTCGGGTTCACAGTGAGGGACGAGGAGATTGTGAGGACAGGGTGATACAAACTGGACAGTGAGATGGGTCGGCTTCAAAGTGACGATGAGGCTGTTGTGAAGACAAGGTGATACACACCGGAGAGAGACATGAGCCGAGTTCACAGTGAGGACGAGGCAATTGTGAGGACAGGGTGATACAGACTGGACAGTGAGATGGATCGGGTTCACAGTGAGGGACGAGGCAATTGTGAGGACAGGGTGATACACACCAGACAGTGACATGGGACGGGTTCACACTCAGGACGAGGAGATTGCGAGGACAGGGTGATACACACCGGACAATAAGATGGGTCGGGATCACAGTGTTGGACGAGGAGATTGTGAGGACAGGGTGATACACACCGGACAATGGGATGGGTTGGGATCACAGTGTTGGACGAGGAGATTCTGAGGACAGGGCGATACAGACTGGACAGTGAGATGGGTAGGGTTCACAGTGAGGGACGAGGAGATTGTGAGGACAGGGTGATACAGACTGGACAGTGAGATGGGCCGGGTTCACAGTGAGGGACGAGGAGATTGCGAGAACAGGGTGATACACACCGGACAGTGAGATGTGCCGGGTTCGCAGTGAGGAACGAGGAGATTGTGTGGACAGGGTGATACACACCGGACAATGAGATGGGTCGGGATCACAGTGTTGGACGAGGAGATTGTCAGGCAGGTCGATACAGACTGGACAGTGAGATGGGTCAGGTTCACAGTGAGGGATGAGGAGATTTTGAGGAAAGGGTGATACGCACCGGACAGTGAGATGGGTCCGGTTCACAGTGAGTGACGAGGAGATTGTGAGGACAGGGTGATACACACAGGACAGTGAGATGGGCCGGGTTCACAGTGAGGGATGAGGAGATTTTGAGGAAAGGGTGATACGCACCGGACAGTGAGATGGGTCCGGTTCACAGTGAGGATGAGGAGATTGTGAAGAATGAAGTGATTGTGAGGACAAGGTGATACAGACTGGACAGTGAGATGGGTCGGGTTCACAGTGAGGGACGAGGAGATTGTGAGGACAGGGTGATACAAACTGGACAGTGAGATGGGTCGGCTTCAAAGTGACGATGAGGCTGTTCTGAAGACAAGGTGATACACACCGGAGAGAGACATGAGTCGAGTTCACAGTGAGGACGAGGCAATTGTGAGGACAGGGTGATACAGACTGGACAGTGAGATGGATCGGGTTCACAGTGTGGGACGAGGCAATTGTGAGGACAGGGTGATACACACCAGACAGTGACATGGGACGGGTTCACACTCAGGACGAGGAGATTGCGAGGACAGGGTGATACACACCGCACAGTGAGAAGGGCCAGGATCACAGTGAGGGATGAGGAGATTGTGAGGACAGGGTGATACACACCGGACAATGGGATGGGTCGGGATCACAGTGTTGGACGAGGAGATTGTGAGGACAGGGCGATACAGACTGGACAGTGAGATGGGTCAGGTTCACAGTGAGGGACGAGGAGACTGTGAGGACAGGGTGATACAGACTGGACAGTGAGATGGGCCGGGTTCACAGTGAGGGACGAGGAGATTGCGAGAACAGGGTGATACACACCGGACAGTGAGATGTGCCGGGTTCGCAGTGAGGAACGAGGAGATTGTGTGGACAGGGTGATACACACCGGACAATGAGATGGGTCGGGATCACAGTGTTGGACGAGGAGATTGTCAGGCAGGTCGATACAGACTGGACAGTGAGATGGGTCAGGTTCACAGTGAGGGACGAGGAGATTGTGAGGACAGGGTGATACACACCGGACAGTGAAATGGGCCGGTTTCACAGTGAGGATCATCAGATTATGAGGACAGGGTGATACAGACTGGACAGTGAGATGGGTCGGGTTCACAGTGAGGGATGAGGAGATTTTGAGGAAAGGGTGATACGCACCGGACAGTGAGATGGGTCCGGTTCACAGTGAGTGACGAGGAGATTGTGAGGACAGGGTGATACACACAGGACAGTGAGATGGGCCGGGTTCACAGTGAAGGACGAGGAGATTGTGAGGACAGGACGATACAGACCGGACATTGACATGAGTCGGGTTCACAGTGAGGATGAGGAGATTGTGAGGAATGAAAAGATTGTGAGGAAAGGGTGATACAGACTGGACAGTTAGATGGGTCAGGTTCACAGTCACGGACGAGGAGCTTGTGAGGACAGGGTGATACAGACTGGACATTGAGATTAGTCGGGTTCACAGTGACGATGAGGAGGGTGTGAAGACAGGGTGATACACACCAGACAGTGACATGGGACGGATTCACAGTCAGGACGAGGAGATTGCCAGGACAGGGTGATACACACCGCACAGTGAGAAGGGCCGGGATCACAGTGAGGGATGAGGAGATTGTGGGGACATGGTGATACACACCGGACAATGAGATGGGTCGGGATCACAGTGTTGGACAAGGAGATTGTGAGGACAGTGTGATACACACCGGACAATGAGATGGGTCGGGATCACAGTGAGGGATGAGGAGATTGTGAGGAAAGGGTGATATGCACAGGACAGTGAGATGGGCCGGGTTCACAGTGAAGGACGAGGAGATTGTGAGGAGAGGACGATACAGACCGGACATTGACATGGGTCGGGTTCACAGTGAGGATGAGGAGATTGTGAAGAATGAAGTGATTGTGAGGACAAGGTGATACAGACTGGACAGTGAGATGGGTCGGGTTCACAGTGAGGGACGAGGAGATTGTGAGGACAGGGTGATACAAACTGGACAGTGAGATGGGTCGGCTTCAAAGTGACGATGAGGCTGTTGTGAGGACAGGGTGATACACACCAGACAGTGACATGGGACGGGTTCACACTCAGGACGAGGAGATTGCGAGGACAGGGTGATACACACCGCACAGTGAGAAGGGCCGGGATCACAGTGAGGGATGAGGAGATTGTGAGGACAGGGTGATACACACCGGACAATAAGATGGGTCGGGATCACATTGTTGGACGAGGAGATTGTGAGGACAGGGTGATACACACCGGACAATGGGATGGGTTGGGATCACAGTGTTGGACGAGGAGATTGTGAGGACAGGGCGATACAGACTGGACAGTGAGATGGGTCAGGTTCACAGTGAGGGACGAGGAGATTGTGAGGACAGGGTGATACAGACTGGACAGTGAGATGGGCCGGGTTCACAGTGAGGGACGAGGAGATTGCGAGAACAGGGTGATACACACCGGACAGTGAGATGTGCCGGGTTCGCAGTGAGGAACGAGGAGATTGTGTGGACAGGGTGATACACACCGGACAATGAGATGGGTCGGGATCACAGTGTTGGACGAGGAGATTGTCAGGCAGTTCGATACAGACTGGACAGTGAGATGGGTCAGGTTCACAGTGAGGGACGAGGAGATTGTGAGGACAGGGTGATACACACCGGACAATGAGATGGGTCGGGTTCACAGTGAGGGACAAGGAGATTGTGAGGACAGGGTGATACAGACTGGACAGTGAGATGGGTCGGCTTCAAAGTGACGATGAGGCTGGTGTGAAGACAGGGTGATACACACCGGAGAGTAACATGAGCCGAGTTCACAGTGAGGACGAGGCAATTGTGAGGACAGGGTGTTACAGACTGGACAGTGAGATGGATCTGGTTCACAGTGAGGGACAAGGAGATTGTGAGGACAGGGTGATACAGACTGGACATTGAGATTAGTCGGGTTCACAGTGACGATGAGGAGGGTGTGAAGACAGGGTGATACACACCGGACAGTGACATGGGACGGGTTCACAGTGACGATGAGGAGATTGAGAGGACAGGGTGATACACACCGCAAAGTGAGAAGGGCAGGGTTCGCAGTGAGGGACGAGGAGATTGTGTGGACAGGGTGATACACACCGGACAATGAGATGGGTCGGGATCACAGTGTTGGACGAGGAGATTGTGAGGACAGGGCGATACAGACTGGACAGTGAGATGGGTCAGGTTCACAGTGAGGGACGAGGAGATTGTGAGGACAGGGTGATACAGACTGGACAGTGAGATGGGCTGGGTTCACAGTGAGGGACGAGGAGATTGTGAGGACAGGGTGATACACACCGGACAGTGAGATGGGCCGGTTTCACAGTGAGGGATGAGGAGATTGTGAGGAAATGGTGATACGCACCGGACAGTGAGATGGGTCAGGTTCACAGTGAGGAACGAGGAGATTGTGAGGAATGGGTGATACAGACTGGATAGAGAGATGGGCCGGTTCACAGTGAGGGATGAGGAGATTGTGAGGACAGGGTGATACACACCGGACAATGAGATGGGTCGGGATCACAGTATTGGACGAGGAGATTGTGAGGACAGGTCGATACAGACTGGACAGTGAGATGGGTCAGGTTCACAGTGAGGGACGACGAGATTGTGAGGACATGGTGATGCACACCGGACAGTGAGATGGGTCGGGTTCACAGTGAGGGACGAGGAGATTGTGAGGACAGCGTGATACACACCGGGCAGTGAGATGGGCCGGGTTCACAGTGAGGATGAGGAGATTGTAAAGAATGAAATAATTGTGAGGACAAGGTGATACAGACTGGACAGTGAGATGGGTCGGGTTCACAGTGAGGGACGAGGAGATTGTGAGGACAGGGCGATACACACTGGACAGTGAGATGAGTCGGGTTCACAGTAACGATGAGGAGGTTGTGAAGACAGGGTGATACACACCGGACAGTGAGTTGGGCCGGGTTCACAGTGAGGGACGAGAAGATTGCGAGGACAGTGTGATACAGACTGGACCGTGAGATGGGTAAGGTTCACAGTGAGGATGAGGAGATTGTGAGGACAGGGTGATACAGACTGGACAGTGAGATGGGCCGGTTTCACAGTGAGGGACGAGAAGATTGTGAGGACAGGGCGATACACACCGGACAGTGAGATGGGCCGTGTTCACAGTGAGGGATGAGGAGTTTGAGAGGACAGGGCGATACACACCGGACAGTGAAATGGTCCGGTTTCACGGTGAGGATGATGAGATTGTGAGGACACGGTGATAGAGACTGGTCAGTGACATGGGTCGGGTTCACAGTCAGAGACGAGGAGACTGTGAGGACAGGGTGATACAGACCGGAAATTGAGATGGGTCGGGTTCACAGTGAGGATCAGGAGATTGTGAGGGATGAAAAGATTGTGAGGAAAGGGTGATACAGACTAGACAGTCAGATGGGTCGGGTTCACAGTCACGGACGAGGAGCTTGTGAGGACAGGATGATACATACTGGACATTGAGATTCGTCGGGTTCACAATGACGATGAGGAGGGTGTGAAGACAGGGTGATACACACCGGACAGTGACATGGGACGGGTTCACAGTGAGGATGATGAGATTGTGAGGACAGGGTGATACAGACTGGACAGTGAGATGGGTCGGGTTCACAGTGAGGGACGAGGAGATTGAGAGGACAGGTTGATACATACCAGACAGTGAGATGAGCCGTGTTCACAGTGAGGATGAGGAGATTGTGAGGGATGAAGAGATTGTGAGGACAGGGTAATACACACCGGACAGTGAGATGGGTCGGGTTCACAGTGAGAGAGGAGGAGATTGTGAGGACAGGGCGATACAGACCGGACAGTGAGATGGGTTGGATCCCAGTGAGGATGAGGAGATTGTGAGCGATGAAGAGGTTGTGAGGACACGGTGATACAGACTGGACATTGAGATTAGTCGGGTTCACAGTGACGATGAGGATGGTGTGAAGACAGGGTGATACACACCGGACAGTGACATGGGACAGGTTCACAGTCAGGACGAGGAGATTGCGAGGACAGGGTGATACACACCGCACAGTGAGAAGGGCCGGGTTCACAGTGAGGATGAGGAGATTGTAAAGAATGAAATAATTGTGAGGACAAGGTGATACAGACTGGACAGTGAGATGGGTCGGGTTCACAGTGAGGGACGAGGAGATTGTGAGGACAGGGCGATACAAACTGGACAGTGAGATGAGTCGGGTTCACAGTAACGATGAGGAGGTTGTGAAGACAGGGTGATACACACCGGACAGTGAGTTGGGCCGGGTTCACAGTGAGGGACGAGAAGATTGCGAGGACAGTGTGATACAGACTGGACCGTGAGATGGGTAAGGTTCACAGTGAGGATGAGGAGATTGTGAGGACAGGGTGATACAGACTGGACAGTGAGATGGGCCGGTTTCACAGTGAGGGACGAGAAGATTGTGAGGACAGGGCGATACACACCGGACAGTGAGATGGGCCGTGTTCACAGTGAGGGATGAGGAGTTTGAGAGGACAGGGCGATACACACCGGACAGTGAGATGGTCCGGTTTCACGGTGAGGATGATGAGATTGTGAGGACACGGTGATAGAGACTGGTCAGTGAGATGGGTCGGGTTCACAGTCAGAGACGAGGAGACTGTGAGGACAGGGTGATACAGACCGGAAATTGAGATGGGTCGGGTTCACAGTGAGGATCAGGAGATTGTGAGGGATGAAAAGATTGTGAGGAAAGGGTGATACAGACTGGACAGTTAGATGGGTCGGGTTCACAGTCACGGACGAGGAGCTTGTGAGGACAGGATGATACAGACTGGACATTGAGATTCGTCGGGTTCACAATGACGATGAGGAGGGTGTGAAGACAGGGTGATACACACCGGACAGTGACATGGGACGGGTTCACAGTGAGGATGATGAGATTGAGAGGACAGGGTGATACAGACTGGACAGTGAGATGGGTCGGGTTCACAGTGAGGGACAAGGAGATTGAGAGGACAGGTTGATACACACCAGACAGTGAGATGAGCCGTGTTCACAGTGAGGATGAGGAGATTGTGAGGGATGAAGAGACTGTGAGGACAGGGTAATACACACCGCACAGTGAGAAGGGCCGGGATCACAGTGAGGGATGAGGAGATTGTGAGGACAGGGTGATACACACCGGACAATAAGATGGGTCGGGATCACAGTGTTGGACGAGGAGATTGTGAGGACAGGGTGATACACACCGGACAATGGGATGGGTCGGGATCACAGTGTTGGACGAGGAGATTGTGAGGACAGGGCGATACAGACTGGACAGTGAGATGGGTCGGGTTCACAGTGAGGGACGAGGAGATTGTGAGGACAGGGTGATACAGACTGGACAGTGAGATGGGCCGGGTTCACAGTGAGGGACGAGGAGATTGCGAGAACAGGGTGATACACACCGGACAGTGAGATGTGCCGGGTTCGCAGTGAGGAACGAGGAGATTGTGTGGACAGGGTGAT
Organism: Mobula birostris; assembly: GCF_030028105.1. NCBI lineage: Eukaryota > Metazoa > Chordata > Chondrichthyes > Myliobatiformes > Myliobatidae > Mobula > Mobula birostris. The sequence continues at coordinate 209,672 of NW_027277800.1, forward strand.
ACACACCGGACAATGAGATGGGTCGGGATCACAGTGTTGGACGAGGAGATTGTCAGGCAGGTCGATACAGACTGGACAGTGAGATGGGTCAGGTTCACAGTGAGGGACGAGGAGATTGTGAGGACAGGGTGATACACACCGGACAGTGAAATGGGCCGGTTTCACAGTGAGGATGATCAGATTATGAGGACAGGGTGATACAGACTGGACAGTGAGATGGGTCGGGTTCACAGTGAGGGATGAGGAGATTTTGAGGAAAGGGTGATACGCACCGGACAGTGAGATGGGTCCGGTTCACAGTGAGTGACGAGGAGATTGTGAGGACAGGGTGATACAGACTGGACAGTGAGATGGGTCGGGTTCACAGTGAGGGACGAGGAGATTGTGAGGACAGGGTGATACAAACTGGACAGTGAGATGGGTCGGCTTCAAAGTGACGATGAGGCTGTTCTGAAGACAAGGTGATACACACCGGAGAGAGACATGAGCCGAGTTCACAGTGAGGACGAGGCAATTGTGAGGACAGGGTGATACAGACTGGACAGTGAGATGGATCGGGTTCACAGTGTGGGACGAGGCAATTGTGAGGACAGGGTGATACACACCAGACAGTGACATGGGACGGGTTCACACTCAGGACGAGGAGATTGCGAGGACAGGGTGATACACACCGCACAGTGAGAAGGGCCGGGATCACAGTGAGGGATGAGGAGATTGTGAGGACAGGGTGATACACACCGGACAATAAGATGGGTCGGGATCACAGTGTTGGACGAGGAGATTGTGAGGACAGGGTGATACACACCGGACAATGGGATGGGTCGGGATCACAGTGTTGGACGAGGAGATTGTGAGGACAGGGCGATACAGACTGGACAGTGAGATGGGTCAGGTTCACAGTGAGGGACGAGGAGATTGTGAGGACAGGGTGATACAGACTGGACAGTGAGATGGGCCGGGTTCACAGTGAGGGACGAGGAGATTGCGAGAACAGGGTGATACACACCGGACAGTGAGATGTGCCGGGTTCGCAGTGAGGAACGAGGAGATTGTGTGGACAGGGTGATACACACCGGACAATGAGATGGGTCGGGATCACAGTGTTGGACGAGGAGATTGTCAGGCAGGTCGATACAGACTGGACAGTGAGATGGGTCAGGTTCACAGTGAGGGACGAGGAGATTGTGAGGACAGGGTGATACACACCGGACAGTGAAATGGGCCGGTTTCACAGTGAGGATGATCAGATTATGAGGACAGGGTGATACAGACTGGACAGTGAGATGGGTCGGGTTCACAGTGAGGGATGAGGAGATTTTGAGGAAAGGGTGATACGCACCGGACAGTGAGATGGGTCCGGTTCACAGTGAGTGACGAGGAGATTGTGAGGACAGGGTGATACACACAGGACAGTGAGATGGGCCGGGTTCACAGTGAAGGACGAGGAGATTGTGAGGACAGGACGATACAGACCGGACATTGACATGGGTCGGGTTCACAGTGAGGATGAGGAGATTGTGAGGAATGAAAAGATTGTGAGGAAAGGGTGATACAGACTGGACAGTTAGATGGGTCAGGTTCACAGTCACGGACGAGGAGCTTGTGAGGACAGGGTGATACAGACTGGACATTGAGATTAGTCGGGTTCACAGTGACGATGAGGAGGGTGTGAAGACAGGGTGATACACACCAGACAGTGAGATGGGACGGATTCACAGTCAGGACGAGGAGATTGCCAGGACAGGGTGATACACACCGCACAGTGAGAAGGGCCGGGATCACAGTGAGGGATGAGGAGATTGTGGGGACAGGGTGATACACACCGGACAATGAGATGGGTCGGGATCACAGTGTTGGACAAGGAGATTGTGAGGACAGTGTGATACACACCGGACAATGAGATGGGTCGGGATCACAGTGAGGGATGAGGAGATTGTGAGGAAAGGGTGATACGCACAGGACACTGAGATGGGCCGGGTTCACAGTGAAGGACGAGGAGATTGTGAGGAGAGGACGATACAGACCGGACATTGACATGGGTCGGGTTCACAGTGAGGATGAGGAGATTGTGAAGAATGAAGTGATTGTGAGGACAAGGTAATACAGACTGGACAGTGAGATGGGTCGGGTTCACAGTGAGGGACGAGGAGATTGTGAGGACAGGGTGATACAAACTGGACAGGGAGATGGGTCGGCTTCAAAGTGACGATGAGGCTGTTGTGAGGACAGGGTGATACACACCAGACAGTGACATGGGACGGGTTCACACTCAGGACGAGGAGATTGCGAGGACAGGGTGATACACACCGCACAGTGAGAAGGGCCGGGATCACAGTGAGGGATGAGGAGATTGTGAGGACAGGGTGATACACACCGGACAATAAGATGGGTCGGGATCACATTGTTGGACGAGGAGATTGTGAGGACAGGGTGATACACACCGGACAATGGGATGGGTCGGGATCACAGTGTTGGACGAGGAGATTGTGAGGACAGGGCGATACAGACTGGACAGTGAGATGGGTCAGGTTCACAGTGAGGGACGAGGAGATTGTGAGGACAGGGTGATACACACCGGACAGTGAGATGTGCCGGGTTCGCAGTGAGGAACGAGGAGATTGTGTGGACAGGGTGATACACACCGGACAATGAGATGGGTCGGGATCACAGTGTTGGACGAGGAGATTGTCAGGCAGTTCGATACAGACTGGACAGTGAGATGGGTCAGGTTCACAGTGAGGGACGAGGAGATTGTGAGGACAGGGTGATACACATCGGACAATGAGATGGGTCGGGTTCACAGTGAGGGACAAGGAGATTGTGAGGACAGGGTGATACAGACTGGACAGTGAGATGGGTCGGCTTCAAAGTGACGATGAGGCTGGTGTGAAGACAGGGTGATACACACCGGAGAGTAACATGAGCCGAGTTCACAGTGAGGACGAGGCAATTGTGAGGACAGGGTGTTACAGACTGGACAGTGAGATGGATCTGGTTCACAGTGAGGGACAAGGAGATTGTGAGGACAGGGTGATACAGACTGGACATTGAGATTAGTCGGGTTCACAGTGACGATGAGGAGGGTGTGAAGACAGGGTGATACACACCGGACAGTGACATGGGACGGGTTCACAGTGACGATGAGGAGATTGTGAGGACAGGGTGATACACACCGCAAAGTGAGAAGGGCAGGGTTCGCAGTGAGGGACGAGGAGATTGTGTGGACAGGGTGATACACACCGGACAATGAGATGGGTCGGGATCACAGTGTTGGACGAGGAGATTGTGAGGACAGGGCGATACAGACTGGACAGTGAGATGGGTCAGGTTCACAGTGAGGGACGAGGAGATTGTGAGGACAGGGTGATACAGACTGGACAGTGAGATGGGCTGGGTTCACAGTGAGGGACGAGGAGATTGTGAGGACAGGGTGATACACACCGGACAGTGAGATGGGCCGGTTTCACAGTGAGGGATGAGGAGATTGTGAGGAAATGGTGATACGCACCGGACAGTGAGATGGGTCAGGTTCACAGTGAGGAACGAGGAGATTGTGAGGAATGGGTGATACAGACTGGATAGAGAGATGGGCCGGTTCACAGTGAGGGATGAGGAGATTGTGAGGACAGGGTGATACACACCGGACAATGAGATGGGTCGGGATCACAGTGTTGGACGAGGAGATTGTGAGGACAGGTCGATACAGACTGGACAGTGAGATGGGTCAGGTTCACAGTGAGGGACGAGGAGATTGTGAGGACATGGTGATGCACACCGGACAGTGAGATGGGTCGGGTTCACAGTGAGGGACGAGGAGATTGTGAGGACAGCGTGATACACACCGGACAGTGAGATGGGTCGGGTTCACAGTGAGGGACGAGGAGATTGTGAGGACAGCGTGATACACACCGGGCAGTGAGATGGGCCGGGTTCACAGTGAGGATGAGGAGATTGTAAAGAATGAAATAATTGTGAGGACAAGGTGATACAGACTGGACAGTGAGATGGGTCGGGTTCACAGTGAGGGACGAGGAGATTGTGAGGACAGGGCGATACACACTGGACAGTGAGATGAGTCGGGTTCACAGTAACGATGAGGAGGTTGTGAAGACAGGGTGATACACACCGGACAGTGAGTTGGGCCGGGTTCACAGTGAGGGACGAGAAGATTGCGAGGACAGTGTGATACAGACTGGACCGTGAGATGGGTAAGGTTCACAGTGAGGATGAGGAGATTGTGAGGACAGGGTGATACAGACTGGACAGTGAGATGGGCCGGTTTCACAGTGAGGGACGAGAAGATTGTGAGGACAGGGCGATACACACCGGACAGTGAGATGGGCCGTGTTCACAGTGAGGGATGAGGAGTTTGAGAGGACAGGGCGATACACACCGGACAGTGAGATGGTCCGGTTTCACGGTGAGGATGATGAGATTGTGAGGACAGGGTGATACAGACCGGAAATTGAGATGGGTCGGGTTCACAGTGAGGATCAGGAGATTGTGAGGGATGAAAAGATTGTGAGGAAAGGGTGATACAGACTGGACAGTTAGATGGGTCGGGTTCACAGTCACGGACGAGGAGCTTGTGAGGACAGGATGATACAGACTGGACATTGAGATTCGTCGGGTTCACAATGACGATGAGGAGGGTGTGAAGACAGGGTGATACACACCGGACAGTGACATGGGACGGGTTCACAGTGAGGATGATGAGATTGTGAGGACAGGGTGATACAGACTGGACAGTGAGATGGGTCGGGTACACAGTGAGGGACGAGGAGATTGAGAGGACAGGTTGATACACACCAGACAGTGAGATGAGCCGTGTTCACAGTGAGGATGAGGAGATTGTGAGGGATGAAGAGATTGTGAGGACAGGGTAATACACACCGGACAGTGAGATGGGTCGGGTTCACAGTGAGAGAGGAGGAGATTGTGAGGACAGGGCGATACAGACCGGACAGTGAGATGGGTTGGATCCCAGTGAGGATGAGGAGATTGTGAGCGATGAAGAGGTTGTGAGGACACGGTGATACAGACTGGACATTGAGATTAGTCGGGTTCACAGTGACGATGAGGATGGTGTGAAGACAGGGTGATACACACCGGACAGTGACATGGGACAGGTTCACAGTCAGTACGAGGAGATTGCGAGGACAGGGTGATACACACCGCACAGTGAGAAGGGCCGGGTTCACAGTGAGGATGAGGAGATTGTAAAGAATGAAATAATTGTGAGGACAAGGTGATACAGACAGGACAGTGAGATGGGTCGGGTTCACAGTGAGGGACGAGGAGATTGTGAGGACAGGGCAATACAAACTGGACAGTGAGATGGGTCGGGTTCACAGTGAGGGACGAGGAGATTGTGAGGACAGGGCGATACACACTGGACAGTGAGATGAGTCGGGTTCACAGTAACGATGAGGAGGTTGTGAAGACAGGGTGATACACACCGGACAGTGAGTTAGGCCGGGTTCACAGTGTGGGACGAGAAGATTGCGAGGACAGTGTGATACAGACTGGACCGTGAGATGGGTAAGGTTCACAGTGAGGATGAGGAGATTGTGAGGACAGGGTGATACAGACTGGACAGTGAGATGGGCCGGTTTCACAGTGAGGGACGAGAAGATTGTGAGGACAGGGCGATACACACCGGACAGTGAGATGGGCCGTGTTCACAGTGAGGGATGAGGAGTTTGAGAGGACAGGGCGATACACACCGGACAGTGAGATGGTCCGGTTTCACGGTGAGGATGATGAGATTGTGAGGACACGGTGATAGAGACTGGTCAGTGAGATGGGTCGGGTTCACAGTCAGAGACGAGGAGACTGTGAGGACAGGGTGATACAGACCGGAAATTGAGATGGGTCGGGTTCACAGTGAGGATCAGGAGATTGTGAGGGATGAAAAGATTGTGAGGAAAGGGTGATACAGACTGGACAGTTAGATGGGTCGGGTTCACAGTCACGGACGAGGAGCTTGTGAGGACACGATGATACAGACTGGACATTGAGATTCGTCGGGTTCACAATGACGATGAGGAGGGTGTGAAGACAGGGTGATACACACCGGACAGTGACATGGGACGGGTTCACAGTGAGGATGATGAGATTGTGAGGACAGGGTGATACAGACTGGACAGTGAGATGGGTCGGGTTCACAGTGAGGGACGAGGAGATTGAGAGGACAGGTTGATACACACCAGACAGTGAGATGAGCCGTGTTCACAGTGAGGATCAGAAGATTGTGAGGGATGAAGAGATTGTGAGGACAGGGTAATACACACCGGACAGTGAGATGGGTCGGGTTCACAGTGAGAGAGGAGGAGATTGTGAGGACAGGGCGATACAGACCGGACAGTGAGATGGGTTGGATCCCAGTGAGGATGAGGAGATTGTGAGCGATGAAGAGGTTGTGAGGACACGGTGATACAGACTGGACATTGAGATTAGTCGGGTTCACAGTGACGATGAGGATGGTGTGAAGACAGGGTGATACGCACCGGACAGTGACATGGGACAGGTTCACAGTCAGGACGAGGAGATTGCGAGGACAGGGTGATACACACCGCACAGTGAGAAGGGCCGGGATCGCAGTGAGGGATGAGGAGATTGTGAGGACAGGGTGATACAGACTGGACAGTGAGATGGGCCGGGTTCACAGTGATGGACGAGAAGATTGTGCGGACAGGGCGATACACACCAGACAGTGAGATGTGCCGGGTTCATAGTGAGTGATCAGGAGACTGTGAGGACAGGGTGATGCACACCGGACAGTGAGATGGGTCGGGTTCATAGTCAGGGACGAGGAGACTGTGAGGACAGGGTGATCCACACAGGACAGTGAGATGGGTCAGGTTCACAGTGAGGGACGAGGAGTTTGCGAGAACAGGGTGATACACACCGGACAGTGAGATGTGCCGGGTTCGCAGTGAGGGACGAGGAGATTGTGTGGACAGGGTGATACACACCGGACAATGAGATGGGTCGGGATCACAGTGTTGGACGAGGAGATTGTGAGGACAGGTCGATACAGACTGGACAGTGAGATGGGTCAGGTTCACAGTGAATGACGAGGAGATTGTGAGGACAGGGTGATACACACCGGACAGTGAGATGGGTCGGGTTCACAGTGAGGGACAAGGAGATTGTGAGGACAGGGTGATTCAGACTGGACAGTGAGATGGGCCGGGTTCACAGTGAGGGACGAGGAGATTGTGAGAACAGCATTATACACACCGGACAGTGAGATGGGCCGGGTTCACAGTGAGGATGAAGAGATTGTGAAGAATGAAGTGATTGTGAGGACAAGGTGATACAGACTGGACAGTGAGATGGGTCGGGTTCACAGTGAGGGACGAGGAGATTGTGAGGACAGGGTGATACAAACTGGACAGTGAGATGGGTCGGCTTCAAATTGACGATGAGGCTGGTGTGAAGACAAGGTGATACACACCTGAGAGTGACATGATCCGAGTTCACAGTGAGGACGAGGCAATTGTGAGGACAGGGTGATACAGACTGGACAGTGAGATGGGCCGGGTTCACAGTGAGGATGAGGAGATTGTAGAGCATGAAGTGATTGTGAAGACAAGGTGATACAGACTGGACAGTGAGATGGGTCGGGTTCACATTGAGGGACGAGGAGATTGTGAGGACAGGGCGATACACACTGGACAGTGAGATGAGTCGGGTTCACAGTAACGATGAGGAGGTTGTGAAGACCGGGTGATACACACCGGACAGTGAGTTGGGCCGGGTTCACAGTGAGGGACGAGAAGATTGTGAGGACAGTGTGATACAGACTGGACAGTGAGATGGGTCAGGTTCACAGTGAGGATGAGGAGATTGTGAGGACAGGGCGATACACACCGGACAGTAAGATGGGCCGTGTTCACAGTGAGGGATGAGGAGTTTGAGAGGACAGGGCGATACACACCGGACAGTGAGATGGGCCGGTTTCACGGTGAGGATGATGAGATTGTGAGGACAGGGTGATAGAGACTGGTCAGTGAGATGGGCTGGGTTCACAGTGAGGGACGAGGAGATTGAGAGGACAGGTTGATACACACCAGACAGTGAGATGAGCCGGGTTCACAGTGAGGATGAGGAGATTGTGAGGGTTGAAGAGATTGTGAGGACAGGGCGATACAGACCGGACATTGACATGGGTCGGGTTCACAGTGAGGATGAGGAGATTGTGAGGGATGAAAACATTGTGAGGAAAGGGTGATACAGACTGGACAGTTAGATGGGTCGGCTTCACAGTCACGGACGAGGAGCTTGTGAGGACAGGGTGATACAGACCGGACATTGAGATTAGTCGGGTTCACAGTGACGATGAGGAGGGTGTGAAGACAGGGTGATACACACCGGACAGTGACATGGGACGGGTTCACAGTCAGGACGAGGAGATTGCGAGGACAGGGTGATATACACCGCACAGTGAGAAGGGCCGGGATCACAGTGAGGGATGAGGAGATTGTGAGGACAGGGTGATACACACCGGACAATGAGATGGGTCGGGATCACAGTGTTGGACGAGGAGATTGTGAGGACAGGGCGATACAGACTGGACAGCGAGATGGGTCAGGTTCACAGTGGATAGCGAGGAGATTGTGAGAACAGGGCGATACAGTGGACAGTGAGATGGATCGGGTTCACGGTGAGGATGAGGAGATTGTGAGGACAAGGGTGATACACACCGGACAGTGAGATGGGCCGGGTTCACAGTGAGGGATGAGGAGGTTGCGAGGACAGGGCGATACACACAGTACAGTGAGATGGGCCGGGTTCACAGTGAGGATGATGAGATTGTGAGGACAGGGTGATACAGACTGCACAGTGAGATGGGCTGGGTTCACAACAAGGAACGAGGAGATTGTGAGGACAGAGTGATACACACCAGACAGTGAGATGAGCCAGGTTCACAGTGAGGGACGAGGAGATAGGGAGGAGAGGGTGATACACACCGGACAGTCAGATGGGTCGGGTTCACAGTGAGGGACGAATAGATTGTGAGAACAGGGTGATACACACCGGAGAGTGAAATGGGCCAGGTTCACAGTGAGGGACGAATAGATTGTGAGGACAGGGTGATACAAACCGGACAGTGAAATGGGCCGGTTTCACAGTCAGGATGATCAGATTGTCAGGACAGGCTGAGACACACCGGACAGTGAGATGTTTCTGGTTCACAGTGAGGATGATGAGATTGTGAGGACAGGGTGATACAGAGTGGACAGTGAGATGGGTCGGGTTCACAGTGAGGATCAGGAGATTGTGAGGGATGAAAAGATTGTGAGGAAAGGGTGATACAGACTGGACAGTTAGATGGGTCGGGTTCACAGTCACGGACGAGGAGCTTGTGAGGACAGGATGATACAGACTGGACATTGAGATTCGTCGGGTTCACAATGACGATGAGGAGGGTGTGAAGACAGGGTGATACACACCGGACAGTGACATGGGACGGGTTCACAGTGAGGATGATGAGATTGTGAGGACAGGGTGATACAGACTGGACAGTGAGATGGGTCGGGTTCACAGTGAGGGACGAGGAGATTGAGAGGACAGGTTGATACACACCAGACAGTGAGATGAGCCGTGTTCACAGTGAGGATCAGGAGATTGTGAGGGATGAAGAGATTGTGAGGACAGGGTAATACACACCGGACAGTGAGATGGGTCGGGTTCACAGTGAGAGAGGAGGAGATTGTGAGGACAGGGCGATACAGACCGGACAGTGAGATGGGTTGGATCCCAGTGAGGATGAGGAGATTGTGAGCGATGAAGAGGTTGTGAGGACACGGTGATACAGACTGGACATTGAGATTAGTCGGGTTCACAGTGACGATGAGGATGGTGTGAAGACAGGGTGATACACACCGGACAGTGACATGGGACAGGTTCACAGTCAGGACGAGGAGATTGCGAGGACAGGGTGATACACACCGCACAGTGAGAAGGGCCGGGATCGCAGTGAGGGATGAGGAGATTGTGAGGACAGGGTGATACAGACTGGACAGTGAGATGGGCCGGGTTCACAGTGATGGACGAGAAGATTGTGCGGACAGGGCGATACACACCAGACAGTGAGATGTGCCGGGTTCATAGTGAGTGATCAGGAGACTGTGAGGACAGGGTGATGCACACCGGACAGTGAGATGGGTCGGGTTCATACTCAGGGACGAGGAGACTGTGAGGACAGGGTGATCCACACAGGACAGTGAGATGGGTCAGGTTCACAGTGAGGGACGAGGAGTTTGCGAGAACAGGGTGATACACACCGGACAGTGAGATGTGCCGGGTTCGCAGTGAGGGACGAGGAGATTGTGTGGACAGGGTGATACACACCGGACAATGAGATGGGTCAGGATCACAGTGTTGGACGAGGAGATTGTGAGGACAGGTCGATACAGACTGGACAGTGAGATGGGTCAGGTTCACAGTGAGGGACGAGGAGATTGTGAGGACAGGGTAATACACACCGGACAGTGAGATGGGTCGGGTTCACAGTGAGAGAGGAGGAGATTGTGAGGACAGGGCGATACAGACCGGACAGTGAGATGGGTTGGATCCCAGTGAGGATGAGGAGATTGTGAGCGATGAAGAGGTTGTGAGGACACGGTGATACAGACTGGACATTGAGATTAGTCGGGTTCACAGTGACGATGAGGATGGTGTGAAGACAGGGTGATACACACCGGACAGTGACATGGGACAGGTTCACAGTCAGGACGAGGAGATTGCGAGGACAGGGTGATACACACCGCACAGTGAGAAGGGCCGGGTTCACAGTGAGGATGAGGAGATTGTAAAGAATGAAATAATTGTGAGGACAAGGTGATACAGACTGGACAGTGAGATGGGTCGGGTTCACAGTGAGGGACGAGGAGATTGTGAGGACAGGGCAATACAAACTGGACAGTGAGATGGGTCGGGTTCACAGTGAGGGACGAGGAGATTGTGAGGACAGGGCGATACACACTGGACAGTGAGATGAGTCGGGTTCACAGTAACGATGAGGAGGTTGTGAAGACAGGGTGATACACACCGGACAGTGAGTTGGGCCGGGTTCACAGTGTGGGACGAGAAGATTGCGAGGACAGTGTGATACAGACTGGACCGTGAGATGGGTAAGGTTCACAGTGAGGATGAGGAGATTGTGAGGACAGGGTGATACAGACTGGACAGTGAGATGGGCCGGTTTCACAGTGAGGGACGAGAAGATTGTGAGGACAGGGCGATACACACCGGACAGTGAGATGGGCCGTGTTCACAGTGAGGGATGAGGAGTTTGAGAGGACAGGGCGATACACACCGGACAGTGAGATGGTCCGGTTTCACGGTGAGGATGATGAGATTGTGAGGACACGGTGATAGAGACTGGTCAGTGAGATGGGTCGGGTTCACAGTCAGAGACGAGGAGACTGTGAGGACAGGGTGATACAGACCGGAAATTGAGATGGGTCGGGTTCACAGTGAGGATCAGGAGATTGTGAGGGATGAAAAGATGGTGAGGAAAGGGTGATACAGACTGGACAGTTAGATGGGTCGGGTTCACAGTCACGGACGAGGAGCTTGTGAGGACACGATGATACAGACTGGACATTGAGATTCGTCGGGTTCACAATGACGATGAGGAGGGTGTGAAGACAGGGTGATACACACCGGACAGTGACATGGGACGGGTTCACAGTGAGGATGATGAGATTGTGAGGACAGGGTGATACAGACTGGACAGTGAGATGGGTCGGGTTCACAGTGAGGGACGAGGAGATTGAGAGGACAGGTTGATACACACCAGACAGTGAGATGAGCCGTGTTCACAGTGAGGATCAGAAGATTGTGAGGGATGAAGAGATTGTGAGGACAGGGTAATACACACCGGACAGTGAGATGGGTCGGGTTCACAGTGAGAGAGGAGGAGATTGTGAGGACAGGGCGATACAGACCGGACAGTGAGATGGGTTGGATCCCAGTGAGGATGAGGAGATTGTGAGCGATGAAGAGGTTGTGAGGACAGGGTGATACAGACTGGACATTGAGATTAGTCGGGTTCACAGTGACGATGAGGATGGTGTGAAGACAGGGTGATACGCACCGGACAGTGACATGGGACAGGTTCACAGTCAGGACGAGGAGATTGCGAGGACAGGGTGATACACACCGCACAGTGAGAAGGGCCGGGATCGCAGTGAGGGATGAGGAGATTGTGAGGACAGGGTGATACAGACTGGACAGTGAGATGGGCCGGGTTCACAGTGATGGACGAGAAGATTGTGCGGACAGGGCGATACACACCAGACAGTGAGATGTGCCGGGTTCATAGTGAGTGATCAGGAGACTGTGAGGACAGGGTGATGCACACCGGACAGTGAGATGGGTCGGGTTCATAGTCAGGGACGAGGAGACTGTGAGGACAGGGTGATCCACACAGGACAGTGAGATGGGTCAGGTTCACAGTGAGGGACGAGGAGTTTGCGAGAACAGGGTGATACACACCGGACAGTGAGATGTGCCGGGTTCGCAGTGAGGGACGAGGAGATTGTGTGGACAGGGTGATACACACCGGACAATGAGATGGGTCGGGATCACAGTGTTGGACGAGGAGATTGTGAGGACAGGTCGATACAGACTGGACAGTGAGATGGGTCAGGTTCACAGTGAATGACGAGGAGATTGTGAGGACAGGGTGATACACACCGGACAGTGAGATGGGTCGGGTTCACAGTGAGGGACAAGGAGATTGTGAGGACAGGGTGATTCAGACTGGACAGTGAGATGGGCCGGGTTCACAGTGAGGGACGAGGAGATTGTGAGAACAGCATTATACACACCGGACAGTGAGATGGGCCGGGTTCACAGTGAGGATGAAGAGATTGTGAAGAATGAAGTGATTGTGAGGACAAGGTGATACAGACTGGACAGTGAGATGGGTCGGGTTCACAGTGAGGGACGAGGAGATTGTGAGGACAGGGTGATACAAACTGGACAGTGAGATGGGTCGGCTTCAAATTGACGATGAGGCTGGTGTGAAGACAAGGTGATACACACCTGAGAGTGACATGATCCGAGTTCACAGTGAGGACGAGGCAATTGTGAGGACAGGGTGATACAGACTGGACAGTGAGATGGGCCGGGTTCACAGTGAGGATGAGGAGATTGTAGAGCATGAAGTGATTGTGAAGACAAGGTGATACAGACTGGACAGTGAGATGGGTCGGGTTCACATTGAGGGACGAGGAGATTGTGAGGACAGGGCGATACACACTGGACAGTGAGATGAGTCGGGTTCACAGTAACGATGAGGAGGTTGTGAAGACCGGGTGATACACACCGGACAGTGAGTTGGGCCGGGTTCACAGTGAGGGACGAGAAGATTGTGAGGACAGTGTGATACAGACTGGACAGTGAGATGGGTCAGGTTCACAGTGAGGATGAGGAGATTGTGAGGACAGGGCGATACACACCGGACAGTAAGATGGGCCGTGTTCACAGTGAGGGATGAGGAGTTTGAGAGGACAGGGCGATACACACCGGACAGTGAGATGGGCCGGTTTCACGGTGAGGATGATGAGATTGTGAGGACAGGGTGATAGAGACTGGTCAGTGAGATGGGCTGGGTTCACAGTGAGGGACGAGGAGATTGAGAGGACAGGTTGATACACACCAGACAGTGAGATGAGCCGGGTTCACAGTGAGGATGAGGAGATTGTGAGGGTTGAAGAGATTGTGAGGACAGGGCGATACAGACCGGACATTGACATGGGTCGGGTTCACAGTGAGGATGAGGAGATTGTGAGGGATGAAAACATTGTGAGGAAAGGGTGATACAGACTGGACAGTTAGATGGGTCGGCTTCACAGTCACGGACGAGGAGCTTGTGAGGACAGGGTGATACAGACTGGACATTGAGATTAGTCGGGTTCACAGTGACGATGAGGAGGGTGTGAAGACAGGGTGATACACACCGGACAGTTACATGGGACGGGTTCACAGTCAGGACGAGGAGATTGCGAGGACAGGGTGATATACACCGCACAGTGAGAAGGGCCGGGATCACAGTGAGGGATGAGGAGATTGTGAGGACAGGGTGATACACACCGGACAATGAGATGGGTCGGGATCACAGTGTTGGACGAGGAGATTGTGAGGACAGGGCGATACAGACTGGACAGCGAGATGGGTCAGGTTCACAGTGGATAGCGAGGAGATTGTGAGAACAGGGCGATACAGTGGACAGTGAGATGGATCGGGTTCACGGTGAGGATGAGGAGATTGTGAGGACAAGGGTGATACACACCGGACAGTGAGATGGGCCGGGTTCACAGTGAGGGATGAGGAGGTTGCGAGGACAGGGCGATACACACAGTACAGTGAGATGGGCCGGGTTCACAACAAGGAACGAGGAGATTGTGAGGACAGAGTGATACACACCAGACAGTGAGATGAGCCAGGTTCACAGTGAGGGACGAGGAGATAGGGAGGAGAGGGTGATACACACCGGACAGTCAGATGGGTCGGGTTCACAGTGAGGGACGAATAGATTGTGAGAACAGGGTGATACACACCGGAGAGTGAAATGGGCCAGGTTCACAGTGAGGGACGAATAGATTGTGAGGACAGGGTGATACAAACCGGACAGTGAAATGGGCCGGTTTCACAGTCAGGATGATCAGATTGTCAGGACAGGCTGAGACACACCGGACAGTGAGATGTTTCTGGTTCACAGTGAGGATGATGAGATTGTGAGGACAGGGTGATACAGAGTGGACAGTGAGATGGGTCGGGTTCACAGTGAGGATCAGGAGATTGTGAGGGATGAAAAGATTGTGAGGAAAGGGTGATACAGACTGGACAGTTAGATGGGTCGGGTTCACAGTCACGGACGAGGAGCTTGTGAGGACAGGATGATACAGACTGGACATTGAGATTCGTCGGGTTCACAATGACGATGAGGAGGGTGTGAAGACAGGGTGATACACACCGGACAGTGACATGGGACGGGTTCACAGTGAGGATGATGAGATTGTGAGGACAGGGTGATACAGACTGGACAGTGAGATGGGTCGGGTTCACAGTGAGGGACGAGGAGATTGAGAGGACAGGTTGATACACACCAGACAGTGAGATGAGCCGTGTTCACAGTGAGGATCAGGAGATTGTGAGGGATGAAGAGATTGTGAGGACAGGGTAATACACACCGGACAGTGAGATGGGTCGGGTTCACAGTGAGAGAGGAGGAGATTGTGAGGACAGGGCGATACAGACCGGACAGTGAGATGGGTTGGATCCCAGTGAGGATGAGGAGATTGTGAGCGATGAAGAGGTTGTGAGGACACGGTGATACAGACTGGACATTGAGATTAGTCGGGTTCACAGTGACGATGAGGATGGTGTGAAGACAGGGTGATACACACCGGACAGTGACATGGGACAGGTTCACAGTCAGGACGAGGAGATTGCGAGGACAGGGTGATACACACCGCACAGTGAGAAGGGCCGGGATCGCAGTGAGGGATGAGGAGATTGTGAGGACAGGGTGATACAGACTGGACAGTGAGATGGGCCGGGTTCACAGTGATGGACGAGAAGATTGTGCGGACAGGGCGATACACACCAGACAGTGAGATGTGCCGGGTTCATAGTGAGTGATCAGGAGACTGTGAGGACAGGGTGATGCACACCGGACAGTGAGATGGGTCGGGTTCATAGTCAGGGACGAGGAGACTGTGAGGACAGGGTGATCCACACAGGACAGTGAGATGGGTCAGGTTCACAGTGAGGGACGAGGAGTTTGCGAGAACAGGGTGATACACACCGGACAGTGAGATGTGCCGGGTTCGCAGTGAGGGACGAGGAGATTGTGAGGACAGGGTGATACAAACTGGACAGTGAGATGGGTCGGCTTCAAAGTGACGATGAGGCTGGTGTGAAGACAAGGGGATAAACACCGGAGAGAGACATGAGCCGAGTTCACAGTGAGGACGAGGCAATTGTGAGGACAGGGTGATACAGACTGGACAGTGAGATGGATCGGGTTCACAGTGAGGGACGAGGCAATTGTCAGGACAGGGTGATACACACCAGACAGTGACATGGGACGGGTTCACAGTCAGGACGAGGAGATTGCGAGGACAGGGTGATACACACCGGACAATAAGATGGGTCGGGATCACAGTGTTGGACGAGGAGATTGTGAGGACAGGGTGATACACACCGGACAATGGGATGGGTCGGGATCACAGTGTTGGACGAGGAGATTGTGAGGACAGGGCGATACAGACTGGACAGTGAGATGGGACAGGTTCACAGTGAGGGACGAGGAGATTGTGAGGACAGGGTGATACAGACTGGACAGTGAGATGGGCCGGGTTCACAGTGAGGGACGAGGAGATTGCGAGAACAGGGTGATACACACCGGACAGTGAGATGTGCCGGGTTCGCAGTGAGGGACGAGGAGATTGTGTGGACAGGGTGATACACACCGGACAATGAGATGGGTCGGGATCACAGTGTTGGACGAGGAGATTGTGAGGCAGGTCGATACAGACTGGACAGTGAGATGGGTCAGGTTCACAGTGAGGGACGAGGAGATTGTGAGGACAGGGTGATACACACCGGACAGTGAGATGGGTCGGGTTCACAGTGAGGGACAAGGAGATTGTGAGTACAGGGTGATACAGACTGGACAGTGAGATGGGCCGGGTTCACAGTGAGGGACGAGGAGATTGCGAGAACAGGGTGATACACACCGGACAGTGAGATGTGCCGGGTTCGCAGTGAGGGACGAGGAGATTGTGTGGACAGGGTGATACACACCGGACAATGAGATGGGTCGGGATCACAGTGTTGGACGAGGAGATTGTGAGGCAGGTCGATACAGACTGGACAGTGAGATGGGTCAGGTTCACAGTGAGGGACGAGGAGATTGTGAGGACAGGGTGATACACACCGGACAGTGAGATGGGTCGGGTTCACAGTGAGGGACAAGGAGATTGTGAGTACAGGGTGATACAGACTGGACAGTGAGATGGGCCGGGTTCACAGTGAGGGACGAGGAGATTGTGAGGACAGCGTGATACTCAACGGACAGTGAGATGGGCCGGGTTCACAGTGAGGATGAGGAGATTGTGAAGAAAGAAGTGATTGTGAGGACAAGGTGATACAGACTGGACAGTGAGATGGGTCGGGTTCACATTGAGGGACGAGGAGTTTGTGAGGACAGGTTGATACACACCAGACAGTGAGATGAGCCGTGTTCACAGTGAGGATCAGGAGATTGTGAGGGATGAAGAGATTGTGAGGACAGGGTAATACACACCGGACAGTGAGATGGGTTGGGTTCACAGTGAGAGAGGAGGAGATTGTGAGGACAGGGCGATACAGACCGGACAGTGAGATGGGTTGGATCCCAGTGAGGATGAGGAGATTGTGAGCGATGAAGAGGTTGTGAGGACACGGTGATACAGACTGGACATTGAGATTAGTCGGGTTCACAGTGACGATGAGGATGGTGTGAAGACAGGGTGATACACACCGGACAGTGACATGGGACAGGTTCACAGTCAGGACGAGGAGATTGCGAGGACAGGGTGATACACACCGCACAGTGAGAAGGGCCGGGATCGCAGTGAGGGATGAGGAGATTGTGAGGACAGAGTGATACAGACTGGACAGTGAGATGGGCCGGGTTCACAGTGATGGACGAGAAGATTGTGCGGACAGGGCGATACACACCAGACAGTGAGATGTGCCGGGTTCATAGTGAGTGATCAGGAGACTGTGAGGACAGGGTGATGCACACCGGACAGTGAGATGGGTCGGGTTCATAGTCAGGGACGAGGAGACTGTGAGGACAGGGTGATCCACACAGGACAGTGAGATGGGTCAGGTTCACAGTGAGGGACGAGGAGTTTGCGAGAACAGGGTGATACACACCGGACAGTGAGATGTGCCGGGTTCGCAGTGAGGGATGAGGAGATTGTGTGGACAGGGTGATACACACCGGACAATGAGATGGGTCGGGATCACAGTGTTGGACGAGGAGATTGTGAGGACAGGTCGATACAGACTGGACAGTGAGATGGGTCAGGTTCACAGTGAGGGACGAGGAGATTGTGAGGACAGGGTGATACACACCGGACAGTGAGATGGGTCGGGTTCACAGTGAGGGACAAGGAGATTGTGAGGACAGGGTGATTCAGACTGGACAGTGAGATGGGCCGGGTTCACAGTGAGGGACGAGGAGATTGTGAGAACAGCATTATACACACCGGACAGTGAGATGGGCCGGGTTCACAGTGAGGATGAAGAGATTGTGAAGAATGAAGTGATTGTGAGGACAAGGTGATACAGACTGGACAGTGAGATGGGTCGGGTTCACAGTGAGGGACGAGGAGATTGTGAGGACAGGGTGATACAAACTGGACAGTGAGATGGGTCGGCTTCAAATTGACGATGAGGCTGGTGTGAAGACAAGGTGATACACACCTGAGAGTGACATGATCCGAGTTCACAGTGAGGACGAGGCAATTGTGAGGACAGGGTGATACAGACTGGACAGTGAGATGGGCCGGGTTCACAGTGAGGATGAGGAGATTGTAGAGCATGAAGTGATTGTGAAGACAAGGTGATACAGACTGGACAGTGAGATGGGTCGGGTTCACATTGAGGGACGAGGAGATTGTGAGGACAGGGCGATACACACTGGACAGTGAGATGAGTCGGGTTCACAGTAACGATGAGGAGGTTGTGAAGACCGGGTGATACACACCGGACAGTGAGTTGGGCCGGGTTCACAGTGAGGGACGAGAAGATTGTGAGGACAGTGTGATACAGACTGGACAGTGAGATGGGTCAGGTTCACAGTGAGGATGAGGAGATTGTGAGGACAGGGCGATACACACCGGACAGTAAGATGGGCCGTGTTCACAGTGAGGGATGAGGAGTTTGAGAGGACAGGGCGATACACACCGGACAGTGAGATGGGCCGGTTTCACGGTGAGGATGATGAGATTGTGAGGACAGGGTGATAGAGACTGGTCAGTGAGATGGGCTGGGTTCACAGTGAGGGACGAGGAGATTGAGAGGACAGGTTGATACACACCAGACAGTGAGATGAGCCGGGTTCACAGTGAGGATGAGGAGATTGTGAGGGTTGAAGAGATTGTGAGGACAGGGCGATACAGACCGGACATTGACATGGGTCGGGTTCACAGTGAGGATGAGGAGATTGTGAGGGATGAAAACATTGTGAGGAAAGGGTGATACAGACTGGACAGTTAGATGGGTCGGCTTCACAGTCACGGACGAGGAGCTTGTGAGGACAGGGTGATACAGACTGGACATTGAGATTAGTCGGGTTCACAGTGACGATGAGGAGGGTGTGAAGACAGGGTGATACACACCGGACAGTGACATGGGACGGGTTCACAGTCAGGACGAGGAGATTGTGAGGACAGGGTGATATACACCGCACAGTGAGAAGGGCCGGGATCACAGTGAGGGATGAGGAGATTGTGAGGACAGGGTGATACACACCGGACAATGAGATGGGTCGGGATCACAGTGTTGGACGAGGAGATTGTGAGGACAGGGCGATACAGACTGGACAGTGAGATGGGTCAGGTTCACAGTGGATAGCGAGGAGATTGTGAGAACAGGGCGATACAGTGGACAGTGAGATGGATCGGGTTCACGGTGAGGATGAGGAGATTGTGAGGACAAGGGTGATACACACCGGACAGTGAGATGGGCCGGGTTCACAGTGAGGGATGAGGAGGTTGCGAGGACAGGGCGATACACACAGTACAGTGAGATGGGCCGGGTTCACAGTGAGGATGATGAGATTGTGAGGACAGGGTGATACAGACTGGACAGTGAGATGGGCTGGGTTCACAACAAGGAACGAGGAGATTGTGAGGACAGAGTGATACACACCAGACAGTGAGATGAGCCAGGTTCACAGTGAGGGACGAGGAGATAGGGAGGAGAGGGTGATACACACCGGACAGTCAGATGGGTCGGGTTCACAGTGAGGGACGAATAGATTGTGAGAACAGGGTGATACACACCGGAGAGTGAAATGGGCCAGGTTCACAGTGAGGGACGAATAGATTGTGAGGACAGGGTGATACAAACCGGACAGTGAAATGGGCCGGTTTCACAGTCAGGATGATCAGATTGTCAGGACAGGCTGAGACACACCGGACAGTGAGATGTTTCTGGTTCACAGTGAGGATGATGAGATTGTGAGGACAGGGTGATACAGAGTGGACAGTGAGATGGGTCGGGTTCACAGTGAGGGATCAGGAGATTGTGAGGAAAGGATGATACGCACCGGACAGTGAGATGGGTCCGGTTCACAGTGAGTGACGAGGAGATTGTGAGGACAGGGTGATACACACCGGACAATGAGATGGGTCGGGATCACAGTGTTGAACGAGGAGATTCTGTGGATAGGTCGATACAGACTGGACAGTGAGATGGGTCAGGTTCACGGTGAGGATGAGGAGATTGTGAGGACAGGGTGATACAAACTGGACAGTTAGATGGGTCGGCTTCAAAGTGACGATGAGGCTGGTGTGAAGACAAGGTGATACACACCGGAGAGTGACATGAGCCGAGTTCACAGTGAGGACGAGGCAATTGTGAGGACAGGGTGATACAGACTGGACTGTGAGATGAGTCGGGTTCACAGTAACGATGAGGAGGTTGTGAAGACAGGGTGATACACACCGGACAGTGAGTTGGGCCGGATTCACAGTGAGGGACGAGGCAATTGTGAGCACAGGGTGATACAGACTGGACAGTGAGATGGATCGGGTTCACAGTGAGGGACGAGGCAATTGTGAGCACAGGGTGATACAGACTGGACAGTGAGATGGGTCAGGTTCACAGTGAGGGACGAGAAGATTGTGAGGACAGTGTGATACAGACTGGACAGTGAGATGGGCCGGGTTCACAGTGAGGTTGAGGAAATTGTGAGGACAGGGTGATACAGACTGGACAGTCAGATGGGTCGGCTTCAAAGTGACGATGAGGCTGGTGTGAAGACAAGGTGATACACACCGGAGAGTGACATGAGCCGAGTTCACAGTGAGGACGAGGCAATTGTGAGGACAGGGTGATACAGACTGGACAGTGAGATGGATCGGGTTCACAGTGAGGGACGAGGAGATTGTGAGGACAGGGCGATACACACTGGACAGTGAGATGAGTCGGGTTCACAGTGTCGATGAGGAGGTTGTGAAGACAGGGTGATACACACCGGACAGTGAGTTGGGCCGGGTTCACAGTGAGGGACGAGAAGATTGTGAGGACAGTGTGATACAGACTGGACAGTGAGATGGGTCAGGTTCACAGTGAGGATGAGGAGATTGTGAGGACAGGGTGATACAGACTGGACAGTGAGATGGGCCGGTTTCACAGTGAGGGATGAGGAGATTGTGAGGACAGGGTGATACACACCGGACTGAGAGATGTGCCGGGTTCGCAGTGAGGGACGAGGAGATTGTGTGGACAGGGTGATACACACCGGACAGTGAGATGGGCCGGGTTCACAGTGAGGATGAGGAGATTGTGGGACAGGGTGATACACACCGGACAATGAGATGGGTCGGGATCACAGTGTTGGACGAGGAGATTGTGAGGACAGGTCGATACAGACTGGACAGTGAGATGGGTCAGGTTCACAGTGAGGGACGAGGAGATTGTGAGGACAGGGTGATACACACCGGACAGTGAGATGGGTCGGGTTCACAGTGAGGGACAAGGAGATTGTGAGGACAGGGTGATACAGACTGGACAGTGAGCTGGGCCGGGTTCACAGTGAGGGACGAGGAGATTGTGAGGACAGCGCGATACACACCGGACAGTGAGATGGGCCGGGTTCACAGTGAGGATGAGGAGATTGTGGGACAGGGTGATACACACCGGACAATGAGATGGGTCGGGATCACAGTGTTGGACGAGGAGATTGTGAGGACAGGGTGATACACACCGGACAATGAGATGGGTCGGGATCACAGTGTTGGACGAGGAGATTGTGAGGACAGGGCGATACAGACTGGACAGTGAGATGGGTCAGGTTCACAGTAAGGGACGAGGAGATTGTGAGGACAGGGTGATACAGACTGGACAGTGAGATGGGGTGGGTTCACAGTGAGGGATGAGGAGATTGCGAGAACAGGGTGATACACACCGGACAGTGAGATGTGCCGGGTTCGCAGTGAGGGACGAGGAGATTGTGTGGACAGGGTGATACACACCGGACAATGAGATGGGTCGGGATCACAGTGTTGGACGAGGAGATTGTGAGGACAGGGCGATACAGACTGGACAGTGAGATGGGTCAGGTTCACAGTAAGGGACGAGGAGATTGTGAGGACAGGGTGATACAGACTGGACAGTGAGATGGGGTGGGTTCACAGTGAGGGATGAGGAGATTGCGAGAACAGGGTGATACACACCGGACAGTGAGATGTGCCGGGTTCGCAGTGAGGGACGAGGAGATTGTGTGGACAGGGTGATACACACCGGACAATGAGATGGGTCGGGATCACAGTGTTGGACGAGGAGATTGTGAGGACAGGTCGATACAGACTGGACAGTGAGATGGGTCAGGTTAACAGTGAGGGACGAGGAGATTGTGAGGACAGGGTGATACACACCGGACAGTGAGATGGGTCGGGTTCACAGTGAGGGACAAGGAGATTGTGAGGACAGGGTGATACAGACTGGACAGTGAGATGGGCCGGGTTCACAGTGAGGGACGAGGAGATTGTGAGGACAGCGTGATACACACCGGACAGTGAGATGGGCCGGGTTCACAGTGAGGATGAGGAGATTGTGAAGAATGAAGTGATTGTGAGGACAAGGTGATACAGACTGGACAGTGAGATGGGTCGGGTTCACAGTGAGGGACGAGGAGATTGTGAGGACAGGGTGATACAAACTGGACAGTGAGATGGGTCGGCTTCAAAGTGACGATGAGGCTGGTGTGAAGACAAGGTGATACACAACGGAGAGTGACATGAGCCGAGTTCACAGTGAGGACGAGGAGATTGTGAGGACAGGGCGATACAGACTGGACAGTGAGATGGGTCAGGTTCACAGTGAGGGACGAGGAGATTGTGAGGACAGGGTGATACAGACTGGACAGGGAGATGGATCGGGTTCACAGTGAGGGACGAGGAGATTGTGAGGACAAGGCGATACACACTGGACAGTGAGATGAATCGGGTTCACAGTAACGATGAGGAGGTTGTGAAGACAGGGTGATACACACCGGACAGTGAGTTGGGCCGGGTTCACAGTGAGGGACGAGAAGTTTGTGAGGACAGTGTGATACAGACTGGACAGTGAGATGGGTCGGGTTCACAGTGAGGATGAGGAGATTGTGAGCGATGAAGAGATTGTGAGGACAAAGCGATACAGACCGGACATTGACATGGGTCGGGTTCACAGTGAGGATGAGGAGATTGTGAGGGATGAAAAGATTGTGAGGAAAGGGTGATACAGACTGGACAGTTAGATGGGTCGGGATCACAATGCTGGACGAGGAGATTGTGAGGACAGGGAGATACAGACTGGACAGTCAGATGGGTCAGGCTCACAGTGAGGGACGAGGAGATTGTGAGGACAGGGTGATACAGACTGGACAGTGAGATGGGTTGCGTTCAGAGTGAGGATGAGGAAATTGTGAGGACAGGGTGATACAGACTGGACAGTGAGATGGTTCGGCTTCAAAGTGACGATGAGGCTGGTGTGAAGACAACGTGACACACACCGGAGAGTGACATGAGCAGAGTTCACAGTGAGGACGAGGCAATTGTGAGGACAGGGTGATACAGACTGGACAGTGAGATGGATCGGGTTCACAGTGAGGGACGAGGAGATTGTGAGGACAGGGCGATACACACTGGACAGTGAGATGAGTCGGGTTTACAGTAACGATGAGGAGGTTGTGAAGACAGGGTGATACACACCGGACAGTGAGTTGGGCCGGGTTCACAGTGAGGGACGAGAAGATTGTGAGGACAGTGTGATACAGACTGGACAGTGAGATGGGCCGGTTTCACAGAGAGGGACGAGAAGATTGTGAGGACAGGGTGATACAGACTGGACAGTGAGATGGGTTGCGTTCAGAGTGAGGATGAGGAAATTGTGAGGACAGGGTGATACAGACTGGACAGTGAGATGGTTCGGCTTCAAAGTGACGATGAGGCTGGTGTGAAGACAACGTGACACACACCGGAGAGTGACATGAGCAGAGTTCACAGTGAGGACGAGGCAATTGTGAGGACAGGGTGATACAGACTGGACAGTGAGATGGATCGGGTTCACAGTGAGGGACGAGGAGATTGTGAGGACAGGGCGATACACACTGGACAGTGAGATGAGTCGGGTTTACAGTAACGATGAGGAGGTTGTGAAGACAGGGTGATACACACCGGACAGTGAGTTGGGCCGGGTTCACAGTGAGGGACGAGAAGATTGTGAGGACAGTGTGATACAGACTGGACAGTGAGATGGGCCGGTTTCACAGAGAGGGACGAGAAGATTGTGAGGACAGGGCGATACACACCGGACAGTGAGATGGGCTGTGTTCACAGTGAGGGATGAGGAGTTTGAGAGGACAGGGCGATACACACCGGACAGTGAGATGGGCCGGTTTCACGGTGAGGATGATGAGATTGTGAAAAACAGGGTGATATAGACTGGTCAGTGAGATGGGCTGTGTTCACAGTGAGGGACGAGGAGATTGAGAGGACAGGTTGATACACACCAGACAGTGAGATGAGCCGGGTTCACAGTGAGGATGAGGAGATTGTGAGGGATGAAGAGATTGTGAGGACAGGGTAATACACACCGGACAGTGAGATGGGTCGGGTTCACAGTGAGGGACAAGGAGATTGTGAGGACAGGGCGATACAGACTGGACAGTGAGATGGGTCAGGTTCACAGTGAGGGACGAGGAGTTTGTGAGAACAGGGTGATACACACCCGACAGTGAGATGTGCCGGGTTCGCAGTGAGGGACGAGGAGATTGTGAGGACAGGTCGATACAGACTGGACAGTGAGATGGGTCAGGTTCACAGTGAGGGACGAGGAGATTGTGAGGACAGGGTGATACACACCGGACAGTGAGATGGGTCAGGTTCACAGTGAGGGACAAGGAGATTGTGAGGACAGGGTGATACAGACTGGACAGTGAGATGGGCCGGGTTCACAGTGAGGGACGAGGAGATTGTGAGGACAGCGTGATACACACCGGACAGTGAGATGGGCCAGGTTCACCGTGAGGATGAGGAGATTGTGAGGACAGGGTGATACACACCGGAGAATGAGATGGGTCGGGATCACAGTGTTGGACGAGGAGATTGTGAGGACAGGGTGACACACACCGGACAATGAGATGGGTCGGGATCACAGTGTTGGACGAGGAGATTGTGAGGACAGGGCGATACAGACTGGACAGTGAGATCGGCCGGGTTCACAGTGAGGGACGAGGAGATTGCGAGAACAGGGTGATACACACCGGACAGTGAGATGCGCCGGGTTCGCAGTGAGGGACGAGGAGATTGTGTGGACAGGGTGATACACACCGGACAATGAGATGGGTCGGGATCACAGTGTTGGACGAGGAGATTGTGAGGACAGGTCGATACAGACTGGACAGTGAGATGGGCCGGGTTCACAGTGAGGATGAGGAGATTGTGAATAATGAAGTGATTGTGAGGACAAGGTGATACAGACTGGACAGTGAGATGGGTCAGGTTCACAGTGAGGGACGAGGAGATTGTGAGGACAGGGTGATACAAACTGGACAGTGAGATGGGTCGGCTTCAACGTGACGATGAGGCTGGTGTGAAGACAAGGTAATACAGACCGGAGAGTGACATTAGCCGAGTTCACAGTGAGGACGACGCAATTGTGAGGACAGGGTGATACAGACCGGACAGTGAGATGGGTTGGATTCCCAGTGAGAATGAGGAGATTGTGAGCGATGAAGAGATTGTGAGGACAGAGCGAAACAGACCGGACATTGACATGGGTCGGGTTCACAGTGAGGATGAGGAGATTGTGAGGGATGAAAAGATTGTGAGGAAAGGGTGATACAGACTTGACAGTTAGATGGGTCGGGTTCACAGTCACGGACGAGGAGCTTGTGAGGACAGGGTGATACAGACTGGACATTGAGATTAGTTGGGTTCACAGTGACGATGAGGAGGGTGTGAAGACAGTGTGATACACACCGGACAGTGACATGGGACGGGTTCACAGTCAGGATGAGCAGGTTGTGAGACAGGGCGATACAGACTGGACAGTGAGATGGGCCGGTTTTACAGAGAGGGACGAGAAGATTGTGAGGACAGGGCGATACACACCGGACAGTGAGATGGGCCGTGTTCACAGTGAGGGATGAGGAGTTTGAGAGGACAGGGCGATACACACCGGACAGTGAGATGGGCCGGTTTCACGGTGAGGATGATGAGATTGTGAAAAACAGGGTGATATAGACTGGTCAGTGAGATGGGCTGTGTTCACAGTGAGGGACGAGGAGATTGAGAGGACAGGTTGATACACACCAGACAGTGAGATGAGCCGGGTTCACAGTGAGGATGAGGAGATTGTGAGGGATGAAGAGATTGTGAGGACAGGGTAATACACACCGGACAGTGAGATGGGTCGGGTTCACAGTGAGGGAGGAGGAGATTGTGAGGACAGGGCGATACAGACCGGACAGTGAGATGGGTTGGATTCCCAGTGAGGATGAGGAGATTGTGAGCGATGAAGAGATTGTGAGGACAGGGCGATACAGACCGGACATTGACATGGGTCGGGTTCACAGTGAGGATGAGGAGATTGTGAGGCATGAAAAGATTGTGAGGAAAGGGTGATACAGACTGGACAGTTAGATGGGTCGGGTTCACAGTCACGGACGAGGAGCTTGTGAGGACAGTGTGATACAGACTGGACATTGAGGTTAGTCGGGTTCACAGTGACGATGAGGAGGGTGTGAAGACAGGGTGAAACACACCGGACAGTGACATGGGACGGGTTCACAGTCAGGACGAGGAGATTGCGAGGACAGGGTGATACACACCGCACAGTGAGAAGGGCCGGGATCACAGTGACGGATGAGGAGATTGTCCGGTGTGTATCACCCTGTCCTCACAATGAGATGGGTCGGGATCACAGTGTTGGACGAGGAGATTGTGAGGACAGGGTGATACACACCGGAGAGTGAGATGGGTCGGGATCACAGTGTTGGATGAGGAGATTGTGAGGACAGGGCGATACAGACTGGACAGTGAGATGGGTCAGGTTCACAGTGAGGGACGAGGAGATTGTGAGAACAGGGTGATACACACCCGACAGTGAGATGTGCCGGGTTCGCAGTGAGGGACGAGGAGATTGTGTGGACAGGGTGATACACACCGGACAATGAGATGGGTCGGGATCACAGTGTTGGACGAGGAGATTGTGAGGACAGGTCGATACAGACTGGACAGTGAGATGGGTCAGGTTCACAGTGAGGGACGAGGAGATTGTGAGGACAGGGTGATACACACCGGACAGTGAGATGGGTCAGGTTCACAGTGAGGGACAAGGAGATTGTGAGGACAGGGTGATACAGACTGGACAGTGAGATGGGCCGGGTTCACAGTGAGGGACGAGGAGATTGTGAGGACAGCGTGATACACACCGGACAGTGAGATGGGCCGGGTTCACCGTGAGGATGAGGAGATTGTGAGGACAGGGTGACACACACCAGACAATGAGATGGGTCGGGATCACAGTGTTGGACGAGGAGATTGTGAGGACAGGGCGATACAGACTGGACAGTGAGATCGGCCGGGTTCACAGTGAGGGACGAGGAGATTGCGAGAACAGGGTGATACACACCGGACAGTGAGATGCGCCGGGTTCGCAGTGAGGGACGAGGAGATTGTGTGGACAGGGTGATACACACCGGACAATGAGATGGGTCGGGATCACAGTGTTGGACGAGGAGATTGTGAGGACAGGTCGATACAGACTGGACAGTGAGATGGGCCGGGTTCACAGTGAGGATGAGGAGATTGTGAATAATGAAGTGATTGTGAGGACAAGGTGATACAGACTGGACAGTGAGATGGGTCAGGTTCACAGTGAGGGACGAGGAGATTGTGAGGACAGGGTGATACAAACTGGTCAGTGAGATGGGTCGGCTTCAACGTGACGATGAGGCTGGTGTGAAGACAAGGTAATACAGACCGGAGAGTGACATTAGCCGAGTTCACAGTGAGGACGACGCAATTGTGAGGACAGGGTGATACAGACCGGACAGTGAGATGGGTTGGATTCCCAGTGAGAATGAGGAGATTGTGAGCGATGAAGAGATTGTGAGGACAGAGCGAAACAGACCGGACATTGACATGGTTCGGGTTCACAGTGAGGATGAGGAGATTGTGAGGGATGAAAAGATTGCGAGGAAAGGGTGATACAGACTTGACAGTTAGATGGGTCGGGTTCACAGTCACGGACGAGGAGCTTGTGAGGACAGGGTGATACAGACTGGACATTGAGATTAGTTGGGTTCACAGTGACGATGAGGAGGGTGTGAAGACAGTGTGATACACACCGGACAGTGACATGGGACGGGTTCACAGTCAGGATGAGCAGGTTGTGAGACAGGGCGATACAGACTGGACAGTGAGATGGGTCAGGTTCACAGTGAGGGACGAGGAGATTGTGAGGACAGGGTGATACAGACTGGACAGTGACATGGGACGGGTTCACAGTGAGGATGACGAGGTTGTAAAGACAGGGAGATACACACCGCACAGTGAGATGGGCCGGGATCAAAGTGAGCGACGAGAAGATTGTGAGGACAGGGTGATACAGACTGGACAGTGAGATGGGCCGGGTTCACAGTGAGGTTGAGGAAATTGTGAGGACAGGGTGATACAGACTGGACAGTGACATGGGTCGGCTTCAAAGTGACGATGAGGCTGGTGTGAAGACAAGGTGATACACACCGGAGAGTGACATGAGCCGAGTTCACAGTGAGGACGAGGCAATTGTGAGGACAGGGTGATACAGAGTGGACTGTGAGATGGATCGGGTTCACAGTGAGGGACGAGGAGATTGTGAGGACAGGGCGATACACACTGGACAGTGAGATGAGTCGGGTTCACAGTAACGATGAGGAGGTTGAGAAGACAGGGTGATACACACCGGACAGTGAGTTGGGCCGGGTTCACAGTGAGGGACGAGAAGATTGAGGACAGTGTGATACAGACTGGACAGTGAGATGGGTCAGGTTCACAGTGAGGATGAGGAGATTGTGAGGACAGGGTGATACACACCGGACAGTGAGATGGGCCGGGTTCACCGTGAGGATGAGGAGATTGTGAGGACAGGGTGATACACACCGGACAATGAGATGGGTCGGGATCACAGTGTTGGACGAGGAGATTGTGAGGACAGGGCGATACAGACTGGACAGTGAGATCGGCCGGGTTCACAGTGAGGGACGAGGAGATTGCGAGAACAGGGTGATACACACCGGACAGTGAGATGGGTCAGGTTCACAGTGAGGATGAGGAGATTGTGAGGACAGGGTGATAAAGACTGGACAGTGAGATGGGCCGGTTTCACAGTGAGGGACGAGAAGATTGTTAGGACAGGGCGATACACACCGGACAGTGAGATGGGCCGTGTTCACAGTGACGGACGAGGAGATTGTGAGGACAGCGTGATACACACCGGAGAGTGAGATGGGCCGGGTTCACAGTGAGGATGAGGAGATTGTGAAGAATGAAATAATTGTGAGGACAAGGTGATACAGACTGGACAGTGAGATGGGCTGTGTTCACAGTGAGGGACGAGGAGATTGAGAGGACAGGTTGATACACACCAGACAGTGAGATGAGCCGGGTTCACAGTGAGGATGAGGAGATTGTGAGGGATTAAGAGATTGTGAGGACAGGGCGATACACACCGGACAGTGAGATGGGTTGGATTCCCAGTGAAGATGAGGAGATTGTGAGGAAAGGGTGATAGAGACTGGACAGTTAGATGGGTCGGGTTCACAGTCACGGACGAGGAGATTGTGAGGACAGGGTGATACACACCGGACAATGAGATGGGTCGGGATCACAGTGTTGGACGAGGAGATTGTGAGGACAGGGTGATACACACCGGACAATGAGATGGGTCGGGATCACAGTGAGGTTGAGGAAATTGTGAGGACAGGGTGATACAGACTGGACAGTGACATGGGTCGGCTTCAAAGTGACGATGAGGCTGGTGTGAAGACAACGTGATACACACCGGAGAGTGACATGAGCCGAGTTCAGAGTGAGGACTAGGCAATTGTGAGGACAGGGTGATACAGACTGGAAAGTGAGATGGATCGGGTTCACAGTGAGGGACGAGGAGATTGTGAGGACAGGGCGATACACACTGGACAGTGAGATGAGTCGGGTTCACAGTAACGATGAGGAGGTTGTGAAGACAGGGTGATACACACCGGACAGTGAGTTGGGCCGGGTTCACAGTGAGGGACGAGAAGATTGAGGACAGTGTGATACAGACTGGACAGTGAGATGGGTCAGGTTCACAGTGAGGATGAGGAGATTGTGAGGACAGGGTGATAAAGACTGGACAGTGAGATGGGCTGGTTTCACAGTGAGGGACGAGAAGATTGTTAGGACAGGGCGATACACACCGGACAGTGAGATGGGTCGTGTTCACAGTGACGGACGAGGAGATTGTGAGGACAGCGTGATACACACCGGAGAGTGAGATAGGCCGGGTTCACAGTGAGGATGAGGAGATTGTGAAGAATGAAATAATTGTGAGGACAAGGTGATACAGACTGGACAGTGAGATGGGCTGTGTTCACAGTGAGGGACGAGGAGATTGAGAGGACAGGTTGATACACACCAGACAGTGAGATGAGCCGGGTTCACAGTGAGGATGAGGAGATTGTGAGGGATTAAGAGATTGTGAGGACAGGGCGATACACACCGGACAGTGAGATGGGTTGGATTCCCAGTGAAGATGAGGAGATTGTGAGGAAAGGGTGATAGAGACTGGACAGTTAGATGGGTCGGGTTCACAGTCACGGACGAGGAGATTGTGAGGACAGGGTGATACACACCGGACAATGAGATGGGCCGGGTTCACAGTGAGGGACGAGGAGATTGCGAGAACAGGGTGATACACACCGGACAGTGAGATGTGCCGGGTTCGCAGTGAGGGACGAGGAGATTGTGTGGACAGGGTGATACACACCGGACAATGAGATGGGTCGGGATCACAGTGTTGGACGAGGAGATTGTGAGGACAGGGTGATACACACCGGACAGTGAGATGGGTCGGGTTCACAGTGAGGGACAAGGAGATTGTGAGGACAGGGTGATACAGACTGGACAGTGAGATGGGCCGGGTTCACAGTGACGGACGAGGAGATTGTGAGGACAGCGTGATACACACCGGAGAGTGAGATGGGCCGGGTTCACAGTGAGGATGAGGAGATTGTGAATAATGAAATAATTGTGAGGACAGGGTGATACAGACTGGACAGTGACATGGGTCAGCTTCAAAGTGACGATGAGGCTGGTGTGAAGACAAGGTGATACACACCGGAGAGTGACATGAGCCGAGTTCACAGTGAGGACGAGGCAATTGTGAGGACAGGGTGATACAGAGTGGACTGTGAGATGGATCGGGTTCACAGTGAGGGACGAGGAGATTGTGAGGACAGGGCGATACACACTGGACAGTGAGATGAGTCGGGTTCACAGTAACGATGAGGAGGTTGTGAAGACAGGGTGATACACACCGGACAGTAGGTTGGGCCGGGTTCACAGTGAGGGACGAGAAGATTGAGGACAGTGTGATACAGACTGGACAGTGAGATGGGTCAGGTTCACAGTGAGGATGAGGAGATTGTGAGGACAGGGTGATACACACCGGACAGTGAGATGGGCCGGGTTCACCGTGAGGATGAGGAGATTGTGAGGACAGGGTGATACACACCGGACAATGAGATGGGTCGGGATCACAGTGTTGGACGAGGAGATTGTGAGGACAGGGTGACACACACCGGACAATGAGATGGGTCGGGATCACAGTGTTGGACGAGGAGATTGTGAGGACAGGGCGATACAGACTGGACAGTGAGATCGGCCGGGTTCACAGTGAGGGACGAGGAGATTGCGAGAACAGGGTGATACACACCGGACAGTGAGATGGGTCAGGTTCACAGTGAGGATGAGGAGATTGTGAGGACAGGGTGATAAAGACTGGACAGTGAGATGGGCCGGTTTCACAGTGAGGGACGAGAAGATTGTTAGGACAGGGCGATACACACCGGACAGTGAGATGGGCCGTGTTCACAGTGACGGACGAGGAGATTGTGAGGACAGCGTGATACACACCGGAGAGTGAGATGGGCCGGGTTCACAGTGAGGATGAGGAGATTGTGAAGAATGAAATAATTGTGAGGACAAGGTGATACAGACTGGACAGTGAGATGGGCTGTGTTCACAGTGAGGGACGAGGAGATTGAGAGGACAGGTTGATACACACCAGACAGTGAGATGAGCTGGGTTCACAGTGAGGATGAGGAGATTGTGAGGGATTAAGAGATTGTGAGGACAGGGCGATACACACCGGACAGTGAGATGGGTTGGATTCCCAGTGAAGATGAGGAGATTGTGAGGAAAGGGTGATAGAGACTGGACAGTTAGATGGGTCGGGTTCACAGTCACGGACGAGGAGATTGTGAGGACAGGGTGATACACACCGGACAATGAGATGGGTCGGGATCACAGTGTTGGACGAGGAGATTGTGAGGACAGGGTGATACACACCGGACAATGAGATGGGTCGGGATCACAGTGTTGGACGAGGAGATTGTGAGGACAGGGTGATACAGACTGGACAGTGAGATGGGTCAGGTTCACAGTGAGGGACGAGGAGATTGTGAGGACAGGGTGATACATACTGGACAGTGAGATGGGCCGGGTTCACAGTGAGGGACGAGGAGATTGCGAGAACAGGGTGATACACACCGGACAGTGAGATGTGCCGGGTTCGCAGTGAGGGACGAAGAGATTGTGTGGACAGGGTGATACACACCGGACAATGAGATGGGTCGGGATCACAGTGTTGGACGAGGAGATTGTGAGGACAGGGTGATACACACCGGACAGTGAGATGGGTCGGGTTCACAGTGAGGGACAAGGAGATTGTGAGGACAGGGTGATACAGACTGGACAGTGACATGGGACGGGTTCACAGTGAGGATGACGAGGTTGTAAAGACAGGGAGATACACACCGCACAGTGAGATGGGCCGGGATCAAAGTGAGCGACGAGAAGATTGTGAGGACAGGGTGATACAGACTGGACAGTGAGATGGGCCGGGTTCACAGTGAGGTTGAGGAAATTGTGAGGACAGGGTGATACAGACTGGACAGTGACATGGGTCGGCTTCAAAGTGACGATGAGGCTGGTGTGAAGACAAGGTGATACACACCGGAGAGTGACATGAGCCGAGTTCACAGTGAGGACGAGGCAATTGTGAGGACAGGGTGATACAGAGTGGACTGTGAGATGGATCGGGTTCACAGTGAGGGACGAGGAGATTGTGAGGACAGGGCGATACACACTGGACAGTGAGATGAGTCGGGTTCACAGTAACGATGAGGAGGTTGTGAAGACAGGGTGATATACACCGGACAGTGAGTTGGGCCGGGTTCACAGTGAGGGACGAGAAGATTGAGGACAGTGTGATACAGACTGGACAGTGAGATGGGTCAGGTTCACAGTGAGGGACGAGGAGATTGCGAGAACAGGGTGATACACACCGGACAGTGAGATGTGCCGGGTTCGCAGTGAGGGACGAAGAGAGTGTGTGGACAGGGTGATACACACCGGACAATGAGATGGGTCGGGATCACAGTGTTGGACGAGGAGATTGTGAGGACAGGGTGATACACACCGCACAGTGAGATGGGCCGGGATCAAAGTGAGCGACGAGAAGATTGTGAGGACAGGGTGATACAGACTGGACAGTGAGATGGGCCGGGTTCACAGTGAGGTTGAGGATATTGTGAGGACAGGCTGAGACAGACTGGACAGTGACATGGGTCGGCTTCAAAGTGACGATGAGGCTGGTGTGAAGACAAGGTGATACACACCGGAGAGTGACATGAGCCGAGTTCACAGTGAGGACGAGGCAATTGTGAGGACAGGGTGATACAGAGTGGACTGTGAGATGGATCGGGTTCACAGTGAGGGACGAGGAGATTGTGAGGACAGGGCGATACACACTGGACAGTGAGATGAGTCGGGTTCACAGTAACGATGAGGAGGTTGTGAAGACAGGGTGATACACACCGGACAGTGAGTTGGGCCGGGTTCACAGTGAGGGACGAGAAGATTGAGGACAGTGTGATACAGACTGGACAGTGAGATGGGTCAGGTTCACAGTGAGGGACGAGGAGATTGCGAGAACAGGGTGATACACACCGGACAGTGAGATGTGCCGGGTTCGCAGTGAGGGACGAAGAGATTGTGTGGACAGGGTGATACACACCGGACAATGAGATGGGTCGGGATCACAGTGTTGGACGAGGAGATTGTGAGGACAGGGTGATACACACCGCACAGTGAGATGGGCCGGGATCAAAGTGAGCGACGAGAAGATTGTGAGGACAGGGTGATACAGACTGGACAGTGAGATGGGCCGGGTTCACAGTGAGGTTGAGGAAATTGTGAGGACAGGCTGATACAGACTGGACAGTGACATGGGTCGGCTTCAAAGTGACGATGAGGCTGGTGTGAAGACAAGGTGATACACACCGGAGAGTGACATGAGCCGAGTTCACAGTGAGGACGAGGCAATTGTGAGGACAGGGTGATACAGAGTGGACTGTGAGATGGATCGGGTTCACAGTGAGGGACGAGGAGATTGTGAGGACAGGGCGATACACACTGGACAGTGAGATGAGTCGGGTTCACAGTAACGATGAGGAGGTTGTGAAGACAGGGTGATACACACCGGACAGTGAGTTGGGCCGGGTTCACAGTGAGGGACGAGAAGATTGAGGACAGTGTGATACAGACTGGACAGTGAGATGGGTCAGGTTCACAGTGAGGGACGAGGAGATTGCGAGAACAGGGTGATACACACCGGACAGTGAGATGTGCCGGGTTCGCAGTGAGGGACGAAGAGATTGTGTGGACAGGGTGATACACACCGGACAATGAGATGGGTCGGGATCACAGTGTTGGACGAGGAGATTGTGAGGACAGGGTGATACACACCAGACAGTGAGATGGGTCGGGTTCACAGTGAGGGACAAGGAGATTGTGAGGACAGGGTGATACAGACTGGACAGTGACATGGGACGGGTTCACAGTGAGGATGACGAGGTTGTAAAGACAGGGAGATACACACCGCACAGTGAGATGGGCCGGGATCAAAGTGAGCGACGAGAAGATTGTGAGGACAGGGTGATACAGACTGGACAGTGAGATGGGCCGGGTTCACAGTGAGGTTGAGGAAATTGTGAGGACAGGGTGATACAGACTGGACAGTGACATGGGTCGGCTTCAAAGTGACGATGAGGCTGGTGTGAAGACAAGGTGATACACACCGGAGAGTGACATGAGCCGAGTTCACAGTGAGGACGAGGCAATTGTGAGGACAGGGTGATACAGAGTGGACTGTGAGATGGATCGGGTTCACAGTGAGGGACGAGGAGATTGTGAGGACAGGGCGATACACACTGGACAGTGAGATGAGTCGGGTTCACAGTAACGATGAGGAGGTTGTGAAGACAGGGTGATACACACCGGACAGTGAGTTGGGCCGGGTTCACAGTGAGGGACGAGAAGATTGAGGACAGTGTGATACAGACTGGACAGTGAGATGGGTCAGGTTCACAGTGAGGATGAGGATATTGTGAGGACAGGGTGATAAAGACTGGACAGTGAGATGGGCCGGTTTCACAGTGAGGGACGAGAAGATTGTTAGGACAGGGCGATACACACCGGACAGTGAGATGGGCCGTGTTCACAGTGACGGACGAGGAGATTGTGAGGGCAGCGTGATACACACCGGAGAGTGAGATGGGCCGGGTTCACAGTGAGGATGAGGAGATTGTGAAGAATGAAATAATTGTGAGGACAAGGTGATACAGACTGGACAGTGAGATGGGCTGTGTTCACAGTGAGGGACGAGGAGATTGAGAGGACAGGTTGATACACACCAGACAGTGAGATGAGCCGGGTTCACAGTGAGGATGAGGAGATTGTGAGGGATTAAGAGATTGCGAGGACAGGGCGATACACACCGGACAGTGAGATGGGTTGGATTCCCAGTGAAGATGAGGAGATTGTGAGGAAAGGGTGATAGAGACTGGACAGTTAGATGGGTCGGGTTCACAGTCACGGACGAGGAGATTGTGAGGACAGGGTGATACACACCGGACAATGAGATGGGTCGGGATCACAGTGTTGGACGAGGAGATTGTGAGGACAGGGTGATACACACCGGACAATGAGATGGGTCGGGATCACAGTGTTGGACGAGGAGATTGTGAGGACAGGGTGATACAGACTGGACAGTGAGATGGGTCAGGTTCACAGTGAGGGACGAGGAGATTGTGAGGACAGGGTGATACATACTGGACAGTGAGATGGGCCGGGTTCACAGTGAGGGACGAGGAGATTGCGAGAACAGGGTGATACACACCGGACAGTGAGATGTGCCGGCTTCGCAGTGAGGGACGAAGAGATTGTGTGGACAGGGTGATACACACCGGACAATGAGATGGGTCGGGATCACAGTGTTGGACGAGGAGATTGTGAGGACAGGGTGATACACACCGGACAGTGAGATGGGTCGGGTTCACAGTGAGGGACAAGGAGATTGTGAGGACAGGGTGATACAGACTGGACAGTGAGATGGGCCGGGTTCACAGTGACGGACGAGGAGATTGTGAGGACAGCGTGATACACACCGGAGAGTGAGATGGGCCGGGTTCACAGTGAGGATGAGGAGATTGTGAAGAATGAAATAATTGTGAGGACAAGGTGATACAGACTGGACAGTGAGATGGGTCGGGTTCACAGTGAGGGACGAGGAGATTGTGAGGACAGGGTGATACAATCTGGACAGTGAGACGGGTCGGCTTCAAAGTGACGATGAGGCTGGTGTGAAGACAACGTGATACACACCGGAGAGTGACATGAGCCGAGTTCAGAGTGAGGACTAGGCAATTGTGAGGACAGGGTGATACAGACTGGACAGTGAGATGGGTTAGGTTCACAGTGAGGATGAGGAGATTGTGAAGACAGGGTGATACAGACTGGACAGTGAGATGGGCCGGTTTCACAGTGAGGGACGAGAAGATTGTGAGGACAGGGCGATACACACCGGACAGTGAGATGGTCTGGTTTCACGGTGAGGATGATGAGATTGTGAGGACAGGGTGATAGAGACTGGTCAGTGAGATGGACTGGGTTCACAGTGAGGGACAAGGAGATTGAGAGGACAGGTTGATACACACCAGACAGTGAGATGAGCCGGGTTCACACTGAGGATCAGGAGATTGTGAGGGATGAAGAGATTGTGAGGACAGGGTAATACACACCGGACAGTGAGGTGGGTCGGGTTCACAGTGAGGGAGGAGGAGATTGTGAGAACAGGGTGATACAGACTGGACATTGAGATTAGTTGGGTTCACAGTGACGATGAGGAGGGTGTGAAGACAGTGTGATACACACCGGACAGTGACATGGGACGGGTTCACAGTCAGGATGAGGAGGTTGTGAGACAGGGCGATACAGACTGGACAGTGAGTTGGGCCAGGTACACAGTGAGGGATGAGGAGATTGTGAGGACAGGGTGATACAGACTGGACAGTGAGATGGGTCAGGTTCACTGTGAGGGACGAGGAGATTGTGAGGACAGGGTGATACAGACTGGACAGTGAGATGGGACGGGTTCACAGTGAGGATGACGAGGTTGTAAAGACAGGGAGATACACACCGCACAGTGAGATGGGCCGGGATCAAAGTGAGCGACGAGAAGATTGTGAGGACAGGATGATACAGACTGGACAGTGAGATGGGCCGGGTTCACAGTGAGGTTGAGGAAATTGTGAGGACAGGGTGATACAGACTGGACAGTGACATGGGTCGGCTTCAAAGTGACGATGAGGCTGGTGTGAAGACAACGTGATACACACCGGAGAGTGACATGAGCCGAGTTCAGAGTGAGGACTAGGCAATTGTGAGGACAGGGTGATACAGACTGGAAAGTGAGATGGATCGGGTTCACAGTGAGGGACGAGGAGATTGTGAGGACAGGGCGATACACACTGGACAGTGAGATGAGTCGGGTTCACAGTAACGATGAGGAGGTTGTGAAGACAGGGTGATACACACCGGACAGTGAGTTGGGCCGGGTTCACAGTGAGGGACGAGAAGATTGAGGACAGTGTGATACAGACTGGACAGTGAGATGGGTCAGGTTCACAGTGAGGATGAGGAGATTGTGAAGAATGAAATAATTGTGAGGACAAGGTGATACAGACTGGACAGTGAGATGGGCTGTGTTCACAGTGAGGGACGAGGAGATTGAGAGGACAGGTTGATACACACCAGACAATGAGATGGGTCGGGATCACAGTGTTGGACGAGGAGATTGTGAGGACAGGGTGATACACACCGGACAGTGAGATGGGTCGGGTTCACAGTGAGGGACAAGGAGATTGTGAGGACAGGGTGATACAGACTGGACAGTGAGATGGGCCGGGTTCACAGTGACGGACGAGGAGATTGTGAGGACAGCGTGATACACACCGGAGAGTGAGATGGGCCGGGTTCACAGTGAGGATGAGGAGATTGTGAAGAATGAAATAATTGTGAGGACAAGGTGATACAGACTGGACAGTGAGATGGGTCGGGTTCACAGTGAGGGACGAGGAGATTGTGAGGACAGGGTGATACAATCTGGACAGTGAGATGGGTCGGCTTCAAAGTGACGATGAGGCTTGTGTGAAGACAACGTGATACACACCGGAGAGTGACATGAGCCGAGTTCAGAGTGAGGACTAGGCAATTGTGAGGACAGGGTGATACAGACTGGACAGTGAGATGGGTTAGGTTCGCAGTGAGGATGAGGAGATTGTGAGGACAGGGTGATACAGACTGGACAGTGAGATGGGCCGGTTTCACAGTGAGGGACGAGAAGATTGTGAGGACAGGGCGATACACACCGGACAGTGAGATGGTCTGGTTTCACGGTGAGGATGATGAGATTGTGAGGACAGGGTGATAGAGACTGGTCAGTGAGATGGGCTGGGTTCACAGTGAGGGACGAGGAGATTGAGAGGACAGGTTGATACACACCAGACAGTGAGATGAGCCGGGTTCACACTGAGGATGAGGAGATTGTGAGGGATGAAGAGATTGTGAGGACAGGGTAATACACACCGGACAGTGAGATGGGTCGGGTTCACAGTGAGGGAGGAGGAGATTGTGTGGACAGGGTGATACAGACCGGACAGTGAGATGGGTTGGATTCCCAGTGAGAATGAGGAGATTGTGAGCGATGAAGAGATTGTGAGGACAGGGCGAAACAGACCGGACATTGACATGGGTCGGGTTCACAGTGAGGATGAGGAGATTGTGAGGGATGAAAAGATTGTGAGGAAAGGGTGATACAGACTTGACAGTTAGATGGGTCGGGTTCACAGTCACGGACGAGGAGCTTGTGAGGACAGGGTGATACAGACTTGACATTGAGATTAGTTTGGTTCACAGTGACGATGAGGAGGGTGTGAAGACAGTCTGATACACACCGGACAGTGACATGGGACGGGTTCACAGTCAGGATGAGGAGGTTGTGAGACAGGGCGATACAGACTGGACAGTGAGTTGGGCCAGGTACACAGTGAGGGACGAGGAGATTGTGAGGACAGGGTGATACACACTGGACAATGAGATGGTTCGGGATCACAGTGTTGGACGAGGAGATTGTGAGGACAGGGTTATACAGACTGGACAGTCAGATGGGTCAGGTTCACAGTGAGGGACGAGGAGATTGTGAGAACAGGGTGATAGAGACTGCACAGTGAGATGGGTTGGGTTCACAGTGAGGATGAGGAGATTGTGAGGACAGGGTGATACAGACTGGACAGTGAGATGGGCCGGGTTCACAGTGAGGTTGAGGAAATTGTGAGGACAGGGTGATACAGACTGGACAGTGAGATGGGTCGGCTTCAAAGTGACGATGAGGCTGGTGTGAAGACAAGGTGATACACACCGGAGAGTGACATGAGCCGAGTTCACAGTGAGGACGAGGCAATTGTGAGGACAGGGTGATACAGACTGGACTGTGAGATGAGTCGGGTTCACAGTAACGATGAGGAGGTTGTGAAGACAGGGTGATACACACCGGACAGTGAGTTGGGCCGGGTTCACAGTGAGGGACGAGAAGATTGAGGACAGTGTGATACAGACTGGACAGTGAGATGGGTCAGGTTCACAGTGAGGATGAGGAGATTGTGAGGACAGGGTGATACAGACTGGACAGTGAGATGGGCCGGTTTCACAGTGAGGGACGAGAAGATTGTGAGGACAGGGCGATACACACCGGACAGTGAGGTGGGCCGTGTTCACAGTGAGATATGAGGAGTTTGAGAGGACAGGGCGATACACACCGGACAGTGAGATGGGCCGGTTTCACGGTGAGGATGATGAGATTGTGAGGACAGGGTGATACAGACAGGACAGTGAGATGGGTTGGATTCCCAGTGAGAATGAGGAGATTGTGAGGGATGAAAAGATTGTGAGGAAAGGGTGATACAGACTTGACAGTTAGATGGGTCGGGTTCACAGTCACGGACGAGGAGCTTGTGAGGACTGGGTGATACAGACTTGACATTGAGATTAGTTTGGTTCACAGTGACGATGAGGAGGGTGTGAAGACAGTGTGATACACACCGGACAGTGACATGGGACGGGTTCACAGTCAGGATGAGGAGGTTGTGAGACAGGGCGATACAGACTGGACAGTGAGTTGGGCCAGGTACACAGTGAGGGACGAGGAGATTGTGAGGACAGGGTGATACACACTGGACAATGAGATGGTTCGGGATCACAGTGTTCGACGAGGAGATTGTGAGGACAGGGTTATACAGACTGGACAGTCAGATGGGTCAGGTTCACA
Organism: Mobula birostris; assembly: GCF_030028105.1. Classification (NCBI taxonomy): domain Eukaryota; kingdom Metazoa; phylum Chordata; class Chondrichthyes; order Myliobatiformes; family Myliobatidae; genus Mobula; species Mobula birostris. The sequence goes on from NW_027277800.1 coordinate 250,937, forward strand.
GTGAGGGACGAGGAGATTGTGAGGACAGGGTGATAGAGACTGGACAGTGAGATGGGTTGGGTTCACAGTGAGGATGAGGAGATTGTGAGGACAGGGTGATACAGACTGGACAGTGAGATGGGCCGGGTTCACAGTGAGGTTGAGGAAATTGTGAGGACAGGGTGATACAGACTGGACAGTGAGATGGGTCGGCTTCAAAGTGACGATGAGGCTGGTGTGAAGACAAGGTGATACACACCGGAGAGTGACATGAGCCGAGTTCACAGTGAGGACGAGGCAATTGTGAGGACAGGGTGATACAGACTGGACTGTGAGATGCGTCGGGTTCACAGTAACGATGAGGAGGTTGTGAAGACAGGGTGATACACACCAGACAGTGAGTTGGGCCGGGTTCACAGTGAGGGACGAGAAGATTGAGGACAGTGTGATACAGACTGGACAGTGAGATGGGTCAGGTTCACAGTGAGGATGAGGAGATTGTGAGGACAGGGTGATACAGACTGGACAGTGAGATGGGCCGGTTTCACAGTGAGGGACGAGAAGATTGTGAGGACAGGGCGATACACACCGGACAGTGAGATGGGCCGTGTTCACAGTGAGATATGAGGAGTTTGAGAGGACAGGGCGATACACACCGGAGAGTGAGATGGGCCGGTTTCACGGTGAGGATGATGAGATTGTGAGGACAGGGTGATACAGACAGGACAGTGAGATGGGCTGTGTTCACAGTGAGGGACGAGGAGATTGAGAGGACAGGTTGATACACACCAGACAGTGAGATGAGCCGGGTTCACAGTGAGGATGAGGAGATTGTGAGGGATGAAGAGATTGTGAGGACAGGGCAATACACACCGGACAGTGAGATGGGTTGGATTCCCAGTGAGGATGAGGAGATTGTGAGCGATGAAGAGATTGTGAGGACAGGGCGATACAGACCGGACATTGACATGGGTCGGGTTCACAGTGAGGATGAGGAGATTGTGAGGAAAGGGTGATAGAGACTGGACAGTTAGATGGGTCGGGTTCACAGTCACGGACGAGGAGCTTGTGAGGACAGGGTGATACAGACTGGACATTGAGATTAGTCGGGTTCACAGTGACGATGAGGAGGGTGTGAATACAGGGTGATACACACCGGACAGTGACATGGGACGGGTTCACAGTCAGGACGAGGAGATTGTGAGGACAGGGTGATACACACCGGACAATGAGATGGGTCGGGATCACAGTGTTGGACGAAGATATTGTGAGGACAGGGTGATACACACCGGACAATGAGATGGGTCGGGATCACAGTGTTGGACGAGGAGATTGTGAGGACAGGGCGATACAGACTGGACAGTGAGATGGGTCAGGTTCACAGTGACGATGAGGCTGGTGTGAAGACAAGGTGATACACACCGGAGAGTGACATGAGCCGAGTTCACAGTGAGGACGAGGCAATTGTGAGGACAGGGTGATACAGACTGGACAGTGAGATGGATCGGGTTCACAGTGAGGGACGAGGAGATTGTGAGGACAGGGCGATACAGACTGGACATTGAGATTAGTCGGGTTCACAGTGACGATGAGGAGGGTGTGAAGACAGGGTGATACACACCGGACAGTGAGATGGGTCAGGTTCACAGTCAGGACGAGGAGATTGTGAGGACAGGGTGATACACACCGGACAGTGAGATGGGTCGGGTTCACAGTGAGGGACGACGAGATTGTGAGGACAGGGTGATACAGACTGGACAGTGAGATGGGCCGGGTTCACGGTGAGGGACGAGGAGATTGTGAGGACAGGGTGATGCACACCGGACAGTGAGATGGGCCGGGTTGACAGTGAGGATGTGGAGATTGTGAGGGATGAAGAGATTATGAGGACAGGGTGATACACACCGGACAGTGAGATGGGTTGGGATCACAATGAGGGAGGAGGAGATTGTGAGGACAGGGCGATACAGACCGGACAGTGAGATGGGTTGGGTTCCCAGTGAGTATGAGGAGAATGTGAGGGATGAAGAGATTGTGAGGACAAGGTGATACCGACTGGACAGTGAGATGGATCGGGTTCACGGTGAGGGACTAGGAGATTGTGAGGACAGGGTGATACACACCGGACAGTGAGATGGTTCAGGTTCACAGTGAGGGATGAGGAGATTGTGAGGACAGGGTGATACACACCGGACCGTGAGATGTGACGGGATCACAGTGAGGGACGGGGAGATTGTGAGTACAGGGCGATAGAGACTGGACAGTGAAATGGATCGGGTTCACGGTGAGAATGAGGAGATTTTGAGGACAGGGTGATACACACCGGAAAGTGAGATGGGCCGGGTTCACAGTGAGGATGAGGAGATTGTGAGAGAGGAAGAGATTGTGAGGACAGGGTGATACACACCGGACAGTGAGATGTGATGGGATCACAGTGAGGGACGAGGAGATTGTGAGTACAGGGCGATACAGACTGGACAGTGAGATGGGTCGCGTTCACACTGATGGACGATAAGATAGTGAGGACAGTGCGATACACAGCGGACAGGGAGATGTGCCGGGTCGATAGTCAGGGATGAGGAGATTGTGAGTACAGGGTGATGCACACCGGACAGTGAGATGGGCCGGGTTCACAGTGAGGATGATGAGATTGTGAGGACAGAGCGATACAGACTGGACAGTGAGTTGGGCCAGGTTCACAGTGAGGGACGAGGAGATTGTGTGGACAGGGTGATACACACCGGACAATGAGATGGGTCGGGATCACAGTGTTGGACGAGGAGATTGTGAGGACAGGGTGATACAGACAGGACAGTGAGATGGGCTGTGTTCACAGTGAGGGACGAGGAGATTGAGAGGACAGGTTGATACACACCAGACAGTGAGATGAGCCGGGTTCACAGTGAGGATGAGGAGATTGTGAGGGATGAAGAGATTGTGAGGACAGGGCAATACACACCGGACAGTGAGATGGGTTGGATTCCCAGTGAGGATGAGGAGATTGTGAGCGATGAAGAGATTGTGAGGACAGGGCGATACAGACCGGACATTGACATGGGTCGGGTTCACAGTGAGGATGAGGAGATTGTGAGGAAAGGGTGATAGAGACTGGAGAGTTAGATGGGTCGGGTTCACAGTCACGGACGAGGAGCTTGTGAGGACAGGGTGATACAGACTGGACATTGAGATTAGTCGGGTTCACAGTGACGATGAGGAGGGTGTGAAGACAGGGTGATACACACCGGACAGTGACATGGGACGGGTTCACAGTCAGGACGAGGAGATTGTGAGGACAGGGTGATACACACCGGACAATGAGATGGGTCGGGATCACAGTGTTGGACGAAGATATTGTAAGGACAGGGTGATACACACCGGACAATGAGATGGGTCGGGATCACAGTGTTGGACGAGGAGATTGTGAGGACAGGGTGATGCACACCAGACAGTGAGATGGGCCGGGTTGACAGTGAGGATGTGGAGATTGTGAGGGATGAAGAGATTATGAGGACAGGGTGATACACACCGGACAGTGAGATGGGTTGGGATCACAAAGAGGGAGGAGGAGATTGTGAGGACAGGGCGATACAGACCGGACAGTGAGATGGGTTGGGTTCCCAGTGAGGATGAGGAGAATGTGAGGGATGAAGAGATTGTGAGGACAAGGTGAAACCGACTGGACAGTGAGATGGATCGGGTTCACGGTGAAGATGAGGAGATTGTGAGGACAGGGTGATACACACTGGACAGTAAGATGGGCCGAGTTCACAGTGAGGATGAGGAGATTGTGAGGAATGAAGAGATTGTGAGGATAGGGTGATACAGACTGGACAGTGAGATGGGTCGTGTTCACAGTGAGGGACGAGGAGATTGTGAGAACAGGGTGATACACACTGGACAGTGAAATGGGCCGGGTTCACAGTGAGGGACTAAGGAGATTGTGAGGACAGGGTGATACACACCGGACAGTGAGATGGTTCAGGTTCACAGTGAGGATGATGAGATTGTGAGGACAGGGTGATGCAGACTGGACAGTGAGTTGGGTCGGGTTCACAGTGAGGGATGAGGAGATTTTGAGGACAGGGTGATACACACTGGACAGTTAGATGTGACGGGATCACAGTGTTGGACGAGGAGATTGTGAGGACAGGGTGATACAGACAGGACAGTGAGATGGGCTGTGTTCACAGTGAGGGACGAGGAGATTGAGAGGACAGGTTGATACACACCAGACAGTGAGATGAGCCGGGTTCACAGTGAGGATGAGGAGATTGTGAGGGATGAAGAGATTGTGAGGACAGGGCAATACACACCGGACAGTGAGATGGGTTGGATTCCCAGTGAGGATGAGGAGATTGTGAGCGATGAAGAGATTGTGAGGACAGGGCGATACAGACCGGACATTGACATGGGTCGGGTTCACAGTGAGGATGAGGAGATTGTGAGGAAAGGGTGATAGAGACTGGAGAGTTAGATGGGTCGGGTTCACAGTCACGAACGAGGAGCTTGTGAGGACAGGGTGATACAGACTGGACATTGAGATTAGTCGGGTTCACAGTGACGATGAGGAGGGTGTGAAGACAGGGTGATACACACCGGACAGTGACATGGGACGGGTTCACAGTCAGGACGAGGAGATTGTGAGGACAGGGTGATACACACCGGACAATGAGATGGGTCGGGATCACAGTGTTGGACGAAGATATTGTAAGGACAGGGTGATACACACCGGACAATGAGATGGGTCGGGATCACAGTGTTGGACGAGGAGATTGTGAGGACAGGGCGATACAGACTGGACAGTGAGATGGGTCAGGTTCACAGTGAGGGACGAGGAGATTGTGAGGACAGGGTGATGCACACCAGACAGTGAGATGGGCCGGGTTGACAGTGAGGATGTGGAGATTGTGAGGGATGAAGAGATTATGAGGACAGGGTGATACACACCGGACAGTGAGATGGGTTGGGATCACAAAGAGGGAGGAGGAGATTGTGAGGACAGGGCGATACAGACCGGACAGTGAGATGGGTTGGGTTCCCAGTGAGGATGAGGAGAATGTGAGGGATGAAGAGATTGTGAGGACAAGGTGAAACCGACTGGACAGTGAGATGGATCGGGTTCACGGTGAAGATGAGGAGATTGTGAGGACAGGGTGATACACACTGGACAGTAAGATGGGCCGAGTTCACAGTGAGGATGAGGAGATTGTGAGGAATGAAGAGATTGTGAGGATAGGGTGATACAGACTGGACAGTGAGATGGGTCGTGTTCACAGTGAGGGACGAGGAGATTGTGAGAACAGGGTGATACACACTGGACAGTGAAATGGGCCGGGTTCACAGTGAGGGACTAAGGAGATTGTGAGGACAGGGTGATACACACCGGACAGTGAGATGGTTCAGGTTCACAGTGAGGATGATGAGATTGTGAGGACAGGGTGATACAGACTGGACAGTGAGTTGCGTCGGGTTCACAGTGAGGGATGAGGAGATTTTGAGGACAGGGTGATACACACTGGACAGTTAGATGTGACGGGATCACAGTGATGGACGAGAAGATTGTGAGGATAGTGCGATACACACCTGACAGGGAGATGTGCCGGGTCGATAGTGAGGGATGAGGAGATTGTGAGTACAGGGTGATGCACACCGGACAGTCAGATGGGCCGGGTTCACAGTGAGGATGATGAGATTGTGAGGACAGAGCGATACAGACAGGACAGTGAGTTGGGCCAGGTTCACAGTGAGTGACGAGGAGATTGTGAGGACAGGGTGATACACACCGGACAGTGAGATGTGTCGGGTTCACAGTGAGGGACGAGGAGATTGTGAGGACACGGTGATACAGACTGGACAGTATAATGGGCCGGGTTCACAGTGAGGTATGAGGAGATTGTGAGGACAGCGTGATACACACCAGAAAGTGAGATGGGCTGGGTTCAGAGTGAGGATGAGGTGATTGTGAGAAATCAAGTGATTCTGAGGACAGGGTGATACAGACTGGACAGTGAGATGGGTCGGGTTCACAGTGAGGGATGAGGAGATTGTGAGGACAGGGTGATACAGACTGGACAGTGAGATGTGTCGGGTTCACCGTGACGATGAGGAGGGTGTGAAGACAGGGTGATACACTCCGGAGAGTGACATGAGCCGAGTTCACAGTGAGGACAGGGCGATACAGTCTGGACAGTCAGATGGGCCGGTTTCACAGTGAGGGACGAGAAGATTGTGAGGACAGGGCGATACACACCGGACAGTGAGATGGGCCGGGTTCACAGTGAGGGACGAGGAGATTGACAGGACAGGTTGATACACACCAGACAGTGAGATGAGCCGGGTTCACAGTGAGCTTGATGAGATTGTGAGGACAGGGTGATACACTCCGGACAGTGAGATGGGTCAGGTTCACAGTGATGGACGAGGACATTTTGAGGACAGGGTGATACACACCGGACAGTGAGATGGGTCGGGTTCACAGTGAGGGACGACGAGATTGTGAGGACAGGGTGATACAGACTGGACAGTGAGATGGGCCGGGTTCACGGTGAGGGACGAGGAGATTGTGAGGACAGGGTGATGCACACCGGACAGTGAGATGGGCCGGGTTGACAGTGAGGATGTGGAGATTGTGAGGGATGAAGAGATTATGAGGACAGGGTGATACACACCGGACAGTGAGATGGGTTGGGATCACAATGAGGGAGGAGGAGATTGTGAGGACAGGGCGATACAGACCGGACAGTGAGATGGGTTGGGTTCCCAGTGAGTATGAGGAGAATGTGAGGGATGAAGAGATTGTGAGGACAAGGTGATACCGACTGGACAGTGAGATGGATCGGGTTCACGGTGAGGGACTAGGAGATTGTGAGGACAGGGTGATACACACCGGACAGTGAGATGGTTCAGGTTCACAGTGAGGGATGAGGAGATTGTGAGGACAGGGTGATACACACCGGACCGTGAGATGTGACGGGATCACAGTGAGGGACGGGGAGATTGTGAGTACAGGGCGATAGAGACTGGACAGTGAAATGGATCGGGTTCACGGTGAGAATGAGGAGATTTTGAGGACAGGGTGATACACACCGGAAAGTGAGATGGGCCGGGTTCACAGTGAGGATGAGGAGATTGTGAGAGAGGAAGAGATTGTGAGGACAGGGTGATACACACCGGACAGTGAGATGTGATGGGATCACAGTGAGGGACGAGGAGATTGTGAGTACAGGGCGATACAGACTGGACAGTGAGATGGGTCGCGTTCACACTGATGGACGAGAAGATAGTGAGGACAGTGCGATACACAGCGGACAGGGAGATGTGCCGGGTCGATAGTCAGGGATGAGGAGATTGTGAGTACAGGGTGATGCACACCGGACAGTGAGATGGGCCGGGTTCACAGTGAGGATGATGAGATTGTGAGGACAGAGCGATACAGACTGGACAGTGAGTTGGGCCAGGTTCACAGTGAGGGACGAGGAGATTGTGAGGACAGGGTGATACACACCGGAGAGTGAGATATGTCGGGTTCACAGTGAGGGACGAGGAGATTGTGAGGACAGGGTGATACAGACTGGACAGTGAGATGGGCCGGGTTCAAAGTGAGGTATGAGGAGATTGTGAGGACAGCGTGATACACACCGGAAAGTGAGATGGGCTGGGTTCACAGTGAGGATGAGGTGATTGTGAGGAATCAAGTGATTGTGAGGACAGGGTGATACAGACTGGACAGTGAGATGGGTCGGGTTCACAGTGACGATGAGGAGGGTGTGAAGACAGGGTGATACACACAGGAGATTGACATGAGCCGAGTTCTCAGTGAGGACGAGGCAATTGTGAGGACAGGGCGATACAGACTGGACATTGAGATGGATCGGGTTCACAGTGAGGGACGAGAAGATTGTGAGGACAGGGAGATACACACCCGACAGTGAGATGGGCCGGGTTCACAGTGAGGGACGAGGAGATTGAGAGGACAGGTTGATACACACCAGACAGTGAGATGAGCCGGGTTCACAGTGAGGGACTAAGGAGATTGTGAGGACAGGGTGATACACACCGGACAGTGAGATGGTTCAGGTTCACAGTGAGGATGATGAGATTGTGAGGACAGGGTGATGCAGACTGGACAGTGAGTTGGGTCGGGTTCACAGTGAGGGATGAGGAGATTTTGAGGACAGGGTGATACACACTGGACAGTTAGATGTGACGGGATCACAGTGTTGGACGAGGAGATTGTGAGGACAGGGTGATACAGACAGGACAGTGAGATGGGCTGTGTTCACAGTGAGGGACGAGGAGATTGAGAGGACAGGTTGATACACACCAGACAGTGAGATGAGCCGGGTTCACAGTGAGGATGAGGAGATTGTGAGGGATGAAGAGATTGTGAGGACAGGGCAATACACACCGGACAGTGAGATGGGTTGGATTCCCAGTGAGGATGAGGAGATTGTGAGCGATGAAGAGATTGTGAGGACAGGGCGATACAGACCGGACATTGACATGGGTCGGGTTCACAGTGAGGATGAGGAGATTGTGAGGAAAGGGTGATAGAGACTGGAGAGTTAGATGGGTCGGGTTCACAGTCACGAACGAGGAGCTTGTGAGGACAGGGTGATACAGACTGGACATTGAGATTAGTCGGGTTCACAGTGACGATGAGGAGGGTGTGAAGACAGGGTGATACACACCGGACAGTGACATGGGACGGGTTCACAGTCAGGACGAGGAGATTGTGAGGACAGGGTGATACACACCGGACAATGAGATGGGTCGGGATCACAGTGTTGGACGAAGATATTGTAAGGACAGGGTGATACACACCGGACAATGAGATGGGTCGGGATCACAGTGTTGGACGAGGAGATTGTGAGGACAGGGCGATACAGACTGGACAGTGAGATGGGTCAGGTTCACAGTGAGGGACGAGGAGATTGTGAGGACAGGGTGATGCACACCAGACAGTGAGATGGGCCGGGTTGACAGTGAGGATGTGGAGATTGTGAGGGATGAAGAGATTATGAGGACAGGGTGATACACACCGGACAGTGAGATGGGTTGGGATCACAAAGAGGGAGGAGGAGATTGTGAGGACAGGGCGATACAGACCGGACAGTGAGATGGGTTGGGTTCCCAGTGAGGATGAGGAGAATGTGAGGGATGAAGAGATTGTGAGGACAAGGTGAAACCGACTGGACAGTGAGATGGATCGGGTTCACGGTGAAGATGAGGAGATTGTGAGGACAGGGTGATACACACTGGACAGTAAGATGGGCCGAGTTCACAGTGAGGATGAGGAGATTGTGAGGAATGAAGAGATTGTGAGGATAGGGTGATACAGACTGGACAGTGAGATGGGTCGTGTTCACAGTGAGGGACGAGGAGATTGTGAGAACAGGGTGATACACACTGGACAGTGAAATGGGCCGGGTTCACAGTGAGGGACTAAGGAGATTGTGAGGACAGGGTGATACACACCGGACAGTGAGATGGTTCAGGTTCACAGTGAGGATGATGAGATTGTGAGGACAGGGTGATACAGACTGGACAGTGAGTTGCGTCGGGTTCACAGTGAGGGATGAGGAGATTTTGAGGACAGGGTGATACACACTGGACAGTTAGATGTGACGGGATCACAGTGATGGACGAGAAGATTGTGAGGATAGTGCGATACACACCTGACAGGGAGATGTGCCGGGTCGATAGTGAGGGATGAGGAGATTGTGAGTACAGGGTGATGCACACCGGACAGTCAGATGGGCCGGGTTCACAGTGAGGATGATGAGATTGTGAGGACAGAGCGATACAGACAGGACAGTGAGTTGGGCCAGGTTCACAGTGAGTGACGAGGAGATTGTGAGGACAGGGTGATACACACCGGACAGTGAGATGTGTCGGGTTCACAGTGAGGGACGAGGAGATTGTGAGGACACGGTGATACAGACTGGACAGTATAATGGGCCGGGTTCACAGTGAGGTATGAGGAGATTGTGAGGACAGCGTGATACACACCAGAAAGTGAGATGGGCTGGGTTCAGAGTGAGGATGAGGTGATTGTGAGAAATCAAGTGATTCTGAGGACAGGGTGATACAGACTGGACAGTGAGATGGGTCGGGTTCACAGTGAGGGATGAGGAGATTGTGAGGACAGGGTGATACAGACTGGACAGTGAGATGTGTCGGGTTCACCGTGACGATGAGGAGGGTGTGAAGACAGGGTGATACACTCCGGAGAGTGACATGAGCCGAGTTCACAGTGAGGACAGGGCGATACAGTCTGGACAGTCAGATGGGCCGGTTTCACAGTGAGGGACGAGAAGATTGTGAGGACAGGGCGATACACACCGGACAGTGAGATGGGCCGGGTTCACAGTGAGGGACGAGGAGATTGACAGGACAGGTTGATACACACCAGACAGTGAGATGAGCCGGGTTCACAGTGAGCTTGATGAGATTGTGAGGACAGGGTGATACACTCCGGACAGTGAGATGGGTCAGGTTCACAGTGATGGACGAGGACATTTTGAGGACAGGGTGATACACACCGGACAGTGAGATGGGTCGGGTTCACAGTGAGGGACGACGAGATTGTGAGGACAGGGTGATACAGACTGGACAGTGAGATGGGCCGGGTTCACGGTGAGGGACGAGGAGATTGTGAGGACAGGGTGATGCACACCGGACAGTGAGATGGGCCGGGTTGACAGTGAGGATGTGGAGATTGTGAGGGATGAAGAGATTATGAGGACAGGGTGATACACACCGGACAGTGAGATGGGTTGGGATCACAATGAGGGAGGAGGAGATTGTGAGGACAGGGCGATACAGACCGGACAGTGAGATGGGTTGGGTTCCCAGTGAGTATGAGGAGAATGTGAGGGATGAAGAGATTGTGAGGACAAGGTGATACCGACTGGACAGTGAGATGGATCGGGTTCACGGTGAGGGACTAGGAGATTGTGAGGACAGGGTGATACACACCGGACAGTGAGATGGTTCAGGTTCACAGTGAGGGATGAGGAGATTGTGAGGACAGGGTGATACACACCGGACCGTGAGATGTGACGGGATCACAGTGAGGGACGGGGAGATTGTGAGTACAGGGCGATAGAGACTGGACAGTGAAATGGATCGGGTTCACGGTGAGAATGAGGAGATTTTGAGGACAGGGTGATACACACCGGAAAGTGAGATGGGCCGGGTTCACAGTGAGGATGAGGAGATTGTGAGAGAGGAAGAGATTGTGAGGACAGGGTGATACACACCGGACAGTGAGATGTGATGGGATCACAGTGAGGGACGAGGAGATTGTGAGTACAGGGCGATACAGACTGGACAGTGAGATGGGTCGCGTTCACACTGATGGACGAGAAGATAGTGAGGACAGTGCGATACACAGCGGACAGGGAGATGTGCCGGGTCGATAGTCAGGGATGAGGAGATTGTGAGTACAGGGTGATGCACACCGGACAGTGAGATGGGCCGGGTTCACAGTGAGGATGATGAGATTGTGAGGACAGAGCGATACAGACTGGACAGTGAGTTGGGCCAGGTTCACAGTGAGGGACGAGGAGATTGTGAGGACAGGGTGATACACACCGGAGAGTGAGATATGTCGGGTTCACAGTGAGGGACGAGGAGATTGTGAGGACAGGGTGATACAGACTGGACAGTGAGATGGGCCGGGTTCAAAGTGAGGTATGAGGAGATTGTGAGGACAGCGTGATACACACCGGAAAGTGAGATGGGCTGGGTTCACAGTGAGGATGAGGTGATTGTGAGGAATCAAGTGATTGTGAGGACAGGGTGATACAGACTGGACAGTGAGATGGGTCGGGTTCACAGTGACGATGAGGAGGGTGTGAAGACAGGGTGATACACACAGGAGATTGACATGAGCCGAGTTCTCAGTGAGGACGAGGCAATTGTGAGGACAGGGCGATACAGACTGGACATTGAGATGGATCGGGTTCACAGTGAGGGACGAGAAGATTGTGAGGACAGGGAGATACACACCCGACAGTGAGATGGGCCGGGTTCACAGTGAGGGACGAGGAGATTGAGAGGACAGGTTGATACACACCAGACAGTGAGATGAGCCGGGTTCACAGTGAGGATGATGAGATTGTGAGGACAGGGTGATACACTCCGGACAGTGAGATGGGTCAGGTTCACAGTGATGGACGAGGAGATTCTGAGGACAGGGTGATACACACCGGACAGTGAGATGGGTCGGGTTCACAGTGAGGGACGAGGAGATTGTGAGGACAGGGTGATACAGACTGGACAGTGAGATGGGCCGGGTTCACGGTGAGGGACGAGGAGATTGTGAGGACAGGGTGATGCACACCGGACAGTGAGATGGGCCGGGTTGACAGTGAGGATGTGGAGATTGTGAGGGATGAAGAGATTATGAGGACAGGGTGATACACACCGGACAGTGAGATGGGTTGGGATCACAATGAGGGAGGAGGAGATTGTGATGACAGGGCGATACAGACCGGACATTGAGATGGGTTGGGTTCCCAGTGAGGATGAGGAGAATGTGAGGGATGAAGAGATTGTGAGGACAAGGTGATACCGACTGGACAGTGAGATGCATCGGGTTCACGGTGAAGATGAGGAGATTGTGAGGACAGGGTGATACACACTGGACAGCAAGATGGGCCGAGTTCACAGTGAGGATGAGGAGATTGTGAGGAATGAAGCGATTGTGAGGATAGGGTGATACAGACTGGACAGTGAGATGGGTCGTGTTCACAGTGAGGGATGAGGAGATTGTGAGAACAGGGTGATACACACTGGACAGTGAGATGGGTCGGGTTCACAGTGAGGGATGAGGAGATTTTGAGGACAGGGTGATACACACCGGACAGTGAGATGGGCCGGGTTCACAGTGAGGATGAGGAGATTGTGAGAGAGGAAGAGATTGTGAGGACAGGGTGATACACACCGGACAGTGAGATGTGACGGGATCACAGTGAGGGACGAGGAGATTGTGAGGACAGGGTGATACACACCGGACAGTGAGATGGTTCAGGTTCACAGTGGGGGACGAGGAGATACTGAGGACAGGTTGATACAGACTGGACAGTGAGATGAGTCGGGTTCACAGTGAGGGACGAGAAGATTGTGAGGACAGGGCGATACACACCGGACAGTGAGATGGGCCAGGTTCACAGTGAGGATGTGGAGATTGTGAGAGAGGAAGAGATTGTGAGGACAGGGTGATACACACCGGACAGTGAGATGGTTCAGGTTCACAGTGATGGATGAAGAGATTGTGAGGACAGGTTGATATACACCGGACAGTGAGATGTGACGGGATCACAGTGAGGGACGAGGAGATTGTGAGTACATGGCGATACAGACTGGACAGTGAGATGGGCCGGGTTCACAGTGATGGACGAGAAGATTGTGAGGACAGGGCGATACACACCGGACAGTGAGATGGGTTGGGATCACAATGAGGGAGGAGGAGATTGTGAGGACAGGGCGATACAGACCGGACAGTGAGATGGGTTGGGTTCCCAGTGAGGATGAGGAGAATGTGAGGGATGAAGAGATTGTGAGGACAAGGTGATACCGACTGGACAGTGAGATGGATTGGGTTCACGGTGAAGATGAGGAGATTGTGAGGAATGAAGAGATTGTGAGGATAGGGTGATACAGACTGGACAGTGAGATGGGTCGTGTTCACAGTGAGGGACGAGGAGATTGTGAGAACAGGGTGATACACACTGGACAGTGAAATGGGCCGGGTTCACAGTGAGGGACTAGGAGATTGTGAGGACAGGGTGATACACACCGGACAGTGAGATGGTTCAGGTTCACAGTGAGGATGATGAGATTGTGAGGACAGGGTGATACAGACTGGACAGTGAGATGGGTCGGGTTCACAGTGAGGGATGAGGAGATTTTGAGGACAGGGTGATACACACCGGACAGTGAGTTGGGCCAGGTTCACAGTGAGGATGAGGAGATTGTGAGAGAGGAAGAGATTGTGAGGACAGGGTGATACACTCCGGACAGTGAGATGGGTCAGGTTCACAGTGATGGACGAGGAGATTGTGAGGACAGGGTGATACAGACTGGACAGTGAGATGGGCCGGGTTGACAGTGAGGTTGTGGAGATTGTGAGGGATGAAGAGATTATGAGGACAGGGTGATGCACACCGGACAGTGAGATGGGTTGGGATCACAATGAGGAAGGAGGAGATTGTGAGGACAGGGCGATACACACCGGACAGTGAGATGGTTCAGGTTCACAGTGCAGATGATGAGATTGTGAGGACAGGGTGATACAGACTGGACAGTGAGATGGGTCGGGTTCACAGTTAGGGATGAGGAGATTTTGAGGACAGGGTGATACACACCGGACAGTGAGATGGGCCGGGTTCACAGTGAGGATGAGGAGATTGTGAGAGAGGAAGAGATTGTGAGGACAGGGTGATACACACCGGACAGTGAGATGTGACGGGATCACAGTGAGGGACGAGGAGATTGTGAGTACAGGGAGATACAGGCTGGACAGTGAGATGGGCCGGGTTAACAGTGATGGACGAGAAGATTGTGAGGACAGTGCGATACACACCGGACAGGGAGATGTGCCGGGTCGATAGTGAGGGATGAGGAGATTGTGAGTACAGGGTGATGCACTCCGGACAGTGAGATGGGCCGGGTTCACAGTGAGGATGATGAGATTGTGAGGACAGAGCAATACAGACCTGACAGTGAGATGGGTCGGGTTCACAGTGAGGGACGAGGAGATTGTGAGGACAGGGCGATACAGACTGGACAGAGAGATGGGCCGCGTTCTCAGGGTGGGACGAGGAGATTGTGAGGACAAGGCGAAACAGACTGGTCAGTGAGATGGGTGGGGTTCACAGTGAGGGATGAGGAGATTGTGAGGACAGGGAGATGCAGACCGGACAGTGAGATGGGTCAGGTTCACAGTGAGGATGAGGAGATTGTGAGGGATGAAGAGATTGTGACGACAGGGTGATACAGACTGGACAGTGAGATGGGTCGGGTTCACAGTGAAGAGCAAGGAGATTGTGAGGGCAGTGCGATACCGACTGGACAGTGAGATGGATCGGGTTCACAGTGAGGGACGAGGAGATTGTGAGTACAGCGCGATACACACTGGAGAGTGAGATGAGTCGGGTTCACAGTAACGATGAGGAGGTTGTGAAGACAGGGTGATACACACCAGACAATGAGTTGGGCCGGGTTCACAGTGAGGGACGAGAAGATTGTGAAGGACAGTGTGATACAGACTGGACAGTGAGATGGGCCGGCTTCACACTGAGGGACGAGAAGATTGTGAGGACAGGGCGATATACACCGGACAGTGAGATGGGCCGGGTTCACAGTGAGGGATGAGGAGATTGAGAGAACAGGGCGATACACACCGGACAGTGAGATGGGCCGGTTTCACGGTGAGGATGATGAGATTGTGAGGGCAGGGTGATACAGACTGGACAGTGAGATGGGCTGCGTTCACAGCGAGGATGAGGAGATTGTGAGGGATGAAGAGATTGTGAGGACAAGGTAATACACCCCAGACAGTGAGATGGGTCGGGTTCACAGTGAGGGAGGAGGAGGTTGTGAGGACAGGGCGATACAGAACGGACAGTGAGATGGGTTAGATTCCCAGTGAGGATGAGGAGATTGTGAGCGATGACGAGATTGTGAGGACAGGGCGATACAGACAGGACAGTGAGATGGATCGGGTTCACGGTGAGGATGAGGAGATTGTGAGGACAGGGTGATACACACCGGACAGTGAGATGTGACGGGATCACAGTGAGGGACGGGGAGATTGTGAGTACAGGGCGATAGAGACTGGACAGTGAAATGGATCGGGTTCACGGTGAGAATGAGGAGATTTTGAGGATAGGGTGATACACACCGGAAAGTGAGATGGGCCGGGTTCACAGTCAGGATGAGGAGATTGTGAGAGAGGAAGAGATTGTGAGGACAGGGTGATACACACCGGACAGTGAGATGTGATGGGATCACAGTGAGGGACGAGGAGATTGTGAGTACAGGGCGATACAGACTGGACAGTGAGATGGGTCGCGTTCACACTGATGGACGAGAAGATAGTGAGGACAGTGCGATACACAGCGGACAGGGAGATGTGCCGGGTCGATAGTCAGGGATGAGGAGATTGTGAGTACAGGGTGATGCACACCGGACAGTGAGATGGGCCGGGTTCACAGTGAGGATGATGAGATTGTGAGGACAGAGCGATACAGACTGGACAGTGAGTTGGGCCAGGTTCACAGTGAGGGACGAGGAGATTGTGAGGACAGGGTGATACACACCGGAGAGTGAGATATGTCGGGTTCACAGTGAGGGACGAGGAGATTGTGAGGACAGGGTGATACAGACTGGACAGTGAGATGGGCCGGGTTCAAAGTGAGGTATGAGGAGATTGTGAGGACAGCGTGATACACACCGGAAAGTGAGATGGGCTGGGTTCACAGTGAGGATGAGGTGATTGTGAGGAATCAAGTGATTGTGAGGACAGGGTGATACAGACTGGACAGTGAGATGGGTCGGGTTCACAGTGACGATGAGGAGGGTGTGAAGACAGGGTGATACACACAGGAGATTGACATGAGCCGAGTTCTCAGTGAGGACGAGGCAATTGTGAGGACAGGGCGATACAGACTGGACATTGAGATGGATCGGGTTCACAGTGAGGGACGAGAAGATTGTGAGGACAGGGAGATACACACCCGACAGTGAGATGGGCCGGGTTCACAGTGAGGGACGAGGAGATTGAGAGGACAGGTTGATACACACCAGACAGTGAGATGAGCCGGGTTCACAGTGAGGATGATGAGATTGTGAGGACAGGGTGATACACTCCGGACAGTGAGATGGGTCAGGTTCACAGTGATGGACGAGGAGATTCTGAGGACAGGGTGATACACACCGGACAGTGAGATGGGTCGGGTTCACAGTGAGGGACGAGGAGATTGTGAGGACAGGGTGATACAGACTGGACAGTGAGATGGGCCGGGTTCACGGTGAGGGACGAGGAGATTGTGAGGACAGGGTGATGCACACCGGACAGTGAGATGGGCCGGGTTGACAGTGAGGATGTGGAGATTGTGAGGGATGAAGAGATTATGAGGACAGGGTGATACACACCGGACAGTGAGATGGGTTGGGATCACAATGAGGGAGGAGGAGATTGTGATGACAGGGCGATACAGACCGGACATTGAGATGGGTTGGGTTCCCAGTGAGGATGAGGAGAATGTGAGGGATGAAGAGATTGTGAGGACAAGGTGATACCGACTGGACAGTGAGATGCATCGGGTTCACGGTGAAGATGAGGAGATTGTGAGGACAGGGTGATACACACTGGACAGCAAGATGGGCCGAGTTCACAGTGAGGATGAGGAGATTGTGAGGAATGAAGCGATTGTGAGGATAGGGTGATACAGACTGGACAGTGAGATGGGTCGTGTTCACAGTGAGGGATGAGGAGATTGTGAGAACAGGGTGATACACACTGGACAGTGAGATGGGTCGGGTTCACAGTGAGGGATGAGGAGATTTTGAGGACAGGGTGATACACACCGGACAGTGAGATGGGCCGGGTTCACAGTGAGGATGAGGAGATTGTGAGAGAGGAAGAGATTGTGAGGACAGGGTGATACACACCGGACAGTGAGATGTGACGGGATCACGGTGAGGGACGAGGAGATTGTGAGGACAGGGTGATACACACCGGACAGTGAGATGGTTCAGGTTCACAGTGGGGGACGAGGAGATTCTGAGGACAGGGTGATACAGACTGGACAGTGAGATGGGTCGGGTTCACAGTGAGGGATGAGGAGATTTTGAGGACAGGGTGATACACACCGGACAGTGAGTTGGGCCAGGTTCACAGTGAGGATGAGGAGATTGTGAGAGAGGAAGAGATTGTGAGGACAGGGTGATACACTCCGGACAGTGAGATGGGTCAGGTTCACAGTGATGGACGAGGAGATTGTGAGGACAGGGTGATACAGACTGGACAGTGAGATGGGCCGGGTTGACAGTGAGGTTGTGGAGATTGTGAGGGATGAAGAGATTATGAGGACAGGGTGATGCACACCGGACAGTGAGATGGGTTGGGATCACAATGAGGAAGGAGGAGATTGTGAGGACAGGGCGATACACACCGGACAGTGAGATGGTTCAGGTTCACAGTGCGGATGATGAGATTGTGAGGACAGGGTGATACAGACTGGACAGTGAGATGGGTCGGGTTCACAGTTAGGGATGAGGAGATTTTGAGGACAGGGTGATACACACCGGACAGTGAGATGGGCCGGGTTCACAGTGAGGATGAGGAGATTGTGAGAGAGGAAGAGATTGTGAGGACAGGGTGATACACACCGGACAGTGAGATGTGACGGGATCACAGTGAGGGACGAGGAGATTGTGAGTACAGGGAGATACAGACTGGACAGTGAGATGGGCCGGGTTAACAGTGATGGACGAGAAGATTGTGAGGACAGTGCGATACACACCGGACAGGGAGATGTGCCGGGTCGATAGTGAGGGATGAGGAGATTGTGAGTACAGTGTGATGCACTCCGGACAGTGAGATGGGCCGGGTTCACAGTGAGGATGATGAGATTGTGAGGACAGAGCGATACAGACCTGACAGTGAGATGGGTCGGGTTCACAGTGAGGGACGAGGAGATTGTGAGGACAGGGCGATACAGACTGGACAGAGAGATGGGCCGCGTTCTCAGGGAGGGACGAGGAGATTGTGAGGACAAGGCGAAACAGACTGGTCAGTGAGATGGGTGGGGTTCACAGTGAGGGATGAGGAGATTGTGAGGACAGGGAGATGCAGACCGGACAGTGAGATGGGTCGGGTTCACAGTGAGGATGAGGAGATTGTGAGGGATGAAGAGATTGTGACGACAGGGTGATACAGACTGGACAGTGAGATGGGTCGGGTTCACAGTGAAGAGCAAGGAGATTGTGAGGGCAGTGCGATACCGACTGGACAGTGAGATGGATCGGGTTCACAGTGAGGGACGAGGAGATTGTGAGTACAGCGCGATACACACTGGAGAGTGAGATGAGTCGGGTTCACAGTAACGATGAGGAGGTTGTGAAGACAGGGTGATACACACCAGACAGTGAGTTGGGCCGGGTTCACAGTGAGGGACGAGAAGATTGTGAAGGACAGTGTGATACAGACTGGACAGTGAGATGGGCCGGCTTCACACTGAGGGACGAGAAGATTGTGAGGACAGGGCGATATACACCGGACAGTGAGATGGGCCGTGTTCACAGTGAGGGATGAGGAGATTGAGAGGACAGGGCGATACACACCGGACAGTGAGATGGGCCGGTTTCACGGTGAGGATGATGAGATTGTGAGGACAGGGTGATACAGACTGGACAGTGAGATGGGCTGCGTTCACAGTGAGGATGAGGAGATTGTGAGGGATGAAGAGATTGTGAGGACAAGGTAATACACACCAGACAGTGAGATGGGTCGGGTTCACAGTGAGGGAGGAGGAGGTTGTGAGGACAGGGCGATACAGAACGGACAGTGAGATGGGTTAGATTCCCAGTGAGGATGAGGAGATTGTGAGCGATGACGAGATTGTGAGGACAGGGCGATACAGACAGGACAGTGAGATGGATCGGGTTCACGGTGAGGATGAGGAGATTTTGAGGACAGGGTGATACACACCGGACAGTGAGATGGGCCGGGTTCACAGTGTGGGACGAGAAGATTGTGAGGACATGGTGATACAGACTGGACAGTGAGATGGGCCGGGTTCACAGTGAGTATGAGGAGATTGTGAGGACAGGGTAATACACTCCGCACAGTGAGATGGGACGGGTTCACAGTGAGGGACGAGGAGATTGTGAGGACAGGGCGCGACATACTGGACAGTGAGATGGGTCAGTTTCACAGTGATGGACGAGGAGATTGTGAGGACAGGGTGATACACACCGGACAGTGAGATGGGTCGGGTTCACAGTGAGGGAGGATGAGATTGTGAGGACAGGGTGATACAGACTGGCCAGTGAGATGGGCCGGGTTCACAGTGAGAGACGAGAGATTGTGAGGACAGGGTGATGCACACCAGACAGTGAGATGGGCCGGGTTCACAGTGAGGATGAGGAGAATGTGAGGGATGAAGAGATTGTGAGGACAGGGTGATACAGACTGGACAGTGAGATGGGCCGGGTTCACAGTACGGATGATGAGATTGTGAGGACAGGGTGATACAGACTGGACAGTGAGATGGGCTGCGTTCACAGCGAGGAACGAGGAGATTGGGAGGACAGGGTGATACACACAGGACAGTGAGATGGGCCGGGTTCACAGTGACGATGATGAGATTGTGAGGACAGGGCGTTACCCACCGGACATTGTGATGGGTCGGGTTCACAGTGATGGACGTGGAGATTGTGAGGACAGGTTGATACACACCGGACAGTGAGATGGGTCGGGTTCACAGTGAGGGACGAGGAGATTGTGAGGACAGGGTGATACAGACTGGACAGTGAGATGTTCCGGGTTCACGGTGAGGGACAAGGAGATTGTGAGGACAGGGTGATGCACACCAGACAGTGAGATGGGCCGGGTTGACAGTGAGGATGTGGAGATTGGGAGGGATGAAGAGATTATGAGGACAGGGTGATACACACCGGACAGTGAGATGGGTTGGGATCACAAAGAGGGAGGAGGAGATTGTGAGCACAGGGCGATACAGACCGGACGGTGAGATGGGTTGGGTTCCCAGTGAGGATGAGGAGAATGTGAGGGATGAAGAGATTGTGAGGACAGTGTGATACAGACTGGACAGTGAGATGTTCCGGGTTCACGGTGAGGGACGAGGAGATTGTGAGGACAGGGTGATGCACACCAGACAGTGAGATGGGCCGGGTTGACAGTGAGGATGTGGAGATTGTGAGGGATGAAGAGATCATGAGGACAGGGTGATACACACCGGACAGTGAGATGGGTTGGGATCACAAAGAGGGAGGAGGAGATTGTGAGGACAGGGCGATACAGACCGGACAGTGAGATGGGTTGGGTTCCCAGTGAGGATGAGGAGAATGTGAGGGATGAAGAGATTGTGAGGACAAGGTGATACCGACCGGACAGTGAGATGGTTCAGGTTCACAGTGAGGATGATGAGATTGTGAGGACAGGGTGATACAGACTGGACAGTGAGTTGGGTCGGGTTCACAGTGAGGGGTGAGGAGATTTTGAGGACAGGGTGATACACACTGGACAGTGAGATGTGACGGGATCACAGTGAGGGACGAGGAGATTGTGAGTACAGGACGATACACACTGGACAGTGAGATGGGCCGGGTTCACAGTGATGGACGAGAAGATTGTGAGGATAGTGCGATACACACCTGACAGGGAGATGTGCCGGGTCGATAGTGAGGGATGAGGAGATTGTGAGTACAGGGTGATGCACACCGGACAGTGAGATGGGCCGGGTTCACAGTGAGGTATGAGGAGATTGTGAGGACAGCGTGATACACACCAGAAAGTGAGATGGGTTGGGTTCACAGTGAGGATGAGGTGATTGTGAGGAATGAAGCGATTGTGAGGATAGGGTGATACAGACTGGACAGTGAGATGGGTCGTGTTCACAGTGAGGGATGAGGAGATTGTGAGAACAGGGTGATACACACTGGACAGTGAGATGGGCCGGGTTCACAGTGAGGATGAGGAGATTGTGAGAGAGGAAGAGATTGTGAGGACAGGGTGATACACACCGGACAGTGAGATGTGACGGGATCACAGTGAGGGACGAGGAGATTGTGAGGACAGGGTGATACACACCGGACAGTGAGATGGGTCGGGTTCACAGTGAGGGATGAGGAGATTTTGAGGACAGGGTGATACACACCGGACAGTGAGTTGGGCCAGGTTCACAGTGAGGATGAGGAGATTGTGAGAGAGGAAGAGATTGTGAGGACAGGGTGATACACTCCGGACAGTGAGATGGGTCAGGTTCACAGTGATGGACGAGGAGATTGTGAGGACAGGGTGATACAGACTGGACAGTGAGATGGGCCGGGTTGACAGTGAGGTTGTGGAGATTGTGAGGGATGAAGAGATTATGAGGACAGGGTGATGCACACCGGACAGTGAGATGGGTTGGGATCACAATGAGGAAGGAGGAGATTGTGAGGACAGGGCGATACACACCGGACAGTGAGATGGTTCAGGTTCACAGTGCGGATGATGAGATTGTGAGGACAGGGTGATACAGACTGGACAGTGAGATGGGTCGGGTTCACAGTTAGGGATGAGGAGATTTTGAGGACAGGGTGATACACACCGGACAGTGAGATGGGCCGGGTTCACAGTGAGGATGAGGAGATTGTGAGAGAGGAAGAGATTGTGAGGACAGGGTGATACACACCGGACAGTGAGATGTGACGGGATCACAGTGAGGGACGAGGAGATTGTGAGTACAGGGAGATACAGGCTGGACAGTGAGATGGGCCGGGTTAACAGTGATGGACGAGAAGATTGTGAGGACAGTGCGATACACACCGGACAGGGAGATGTGCCGGGTCGATAGTGAGGGATGAGGAGATTGTGAGTACAGTGTGATGCACTCCGGACAGTGAGATGGGCCGGGTTCACAGTGAGGATGATGAGATTGTGAGGACAGAGCGATACAGACCTGACAGTGAGATGGGTCGGGTTCACAGTGAGGGACGAGGAGATTGTGAGGACAGGGCGATACAGACTGGACAGAGAGATGGGCCGCGTTCTCAGGGAGGGACGAGGAGATTGTGAGGACAAGGCGAAACAGACTGGTCAGTGAGATGGGTG
Source organism: Mobula birostris (assembly GCF_030028105.1). Lineage (NCBI taxonomy): Eukaryota > Metazoa > Chordata > Chondrichthyes > Myliobatiformes > Myliobatidae > Mobula > Mobula birostris. The sequence continues at coordinate 273,771 of NW_027277800.1, forward strand.
GGGTTCACAGTGAGGGATGAGGAGATTGTGAGGACAGGGAGATGCAGACCGGACAGTGAGATGGGTCGGGTTCACAGTGAGGATGAGGAGATTGTTAGGGATGAAGAGATTGTGACGACAGGGTGATACAGACTGGACAGTGAGATGGGTCGGGTTCACAGTGAAGAGCAAGGAGATTGTGAGGGCAGTGCGATACCGACTGGACAGTGAGATGGATCGGGTTCACAGTGAGGGACGAGGAGATTGTGAGTACAGCGCGTTACACACTGGACAGTGAGATGGGCCGGCTTCACACTGAGGGACGAGAAGATTGTGAGGACAGGGCGATATACACCGGACAGTGAGATGGGCCGTGTTCACAGTGAGGGATGAGGAGATTGAGAGGACAGGGCGATACACACCGGACAGTGAGATGGGCCGGTTTCACGGTGAGGATGATGAGATTGTGAGGACAGGGTGATACAGACTGGACAGTGAGATGGGCTGCGTTCACAGTGAGGATGAGGAGATTGTGAGGGATGAAGAGATTGTGAGGACAAGGTAATACACACCAGACAGTGAGATGGGTCGGGTTCACAGTGAGGGAGGAGGAGGTTGTGAGGACAGGGCGATACAGAACGGACAGTGAGATGGGTTAGATTCCCAGTGAGGATGAGGAGATTGTGAGCGATGACGAGATTGTGAGGACAGGGCGATACAGACAGGACAGTGAGATGGATCGGGTTCACGGTGAGGATGAGGAGATTTTGAGGACAGGGTGATACACACCGGACAGTGAGATGGGCCGGGTTCACAGTGTGGGACGAGAAGATTGTGAGGACATGGTGATACAGACTGGACAGTGAGATGGGCCGGGTTCACAGTGAGTATGAGGAGATTGTGAGGACAGGGTAATACACTCCGCACAGTGAGATGGGACGGGTTCACAGTGAGGGACGAGGAGATTGTGAGGACAGGGCGCGACATACTGGACAGTGAGATGGGTCAGTTTCACAGTGATGGACGAGGAGATTGTGAGGACAGGGTGATACACACCGGACAGTGAGATGGGTCGGGTTCACAGTGAGGGAGGATGAGATTGTGAGGACAGGGTGATACAGACTGGCCAGTGAGATGGATCGGGTTCACAGTGAGGGACGAGGAGATTGTGAGTACAGCGCGATACACACTGGAGAGTGAGATGAGTCGGGTTCACAGTAACGATGAGGAGGTTGTGAAGACAGGGTGATACACACCAGACAGTGAGTTGGGCCGGGTTCACAGTGAGGGACGAGAAGATTGTGAAGGACAGTGTGATACAGACTGGACAGTGAGATGGGCCGGCTTCACACTGAGGGACGAGAAGATTGTGAGGACAGGGCGATATACACCGGACAGTGAGATGGGCCGGGTTCACAGTGAGGGATGAGGAGATTGAGAGGACAGGGCGATACACACCGGACAGTGAGATGGGCCGGTTTCACGGTGAGGATGATGAGATTGTGAGGACAGGGTGATACAGACTGGACAGTGAGATGGGCTGCGTTCACAGTGAGGATGAGGAGATTGTGAGGGATGAAGAGATTGTGAGGACAAGGTAATACACACCAGACAGTGAGATGGGTCGGGTTCACAGTGAGGGAGGAGGAGGTTGTGAGGACAGGGCGATACAGAACGGACAGTGAGATGGGTTAGATTCCCAGTGAGGATGAAGAGATTGTGAGCGATGACGAGATTGTGAGGACAGGGCGATACAGACAGGACAGTGAGATGGATCGGGTTCACGGTGAGGATGAGGAGATTTTGAGGACAGGGTGATACACACCGGACAGTGAGATGGGCCGGGTTCACAGTGTGGGACGAGAAGATTGTGAGGACATGGTGATACAGACTGGACAGTGAGATGGGCCGGGTTCACAGTGAGTATGAGGAGATTGTGAGGACAGGGTAATACACTCCGCACAGTGAGATGGGACGGGTTCACAGTGAGGGACGAGGAGATTGTGAGGACAGGGCGCGACATACTGGACAGTGAGATGGGTCAGTTTCACAGTGATGGACGAGGAGATTGTGAGGACAGGGTGATACACACCGGACAGTGAGATGGGTCGGGTTCACAGTGAGGGAGGATGAGATTGTGAGGACAGGGTGATACAGACTGGCCAGTGAGATGGGCCGGGTTCACAGTGAGAGACGAGAGATTGTGAGGACAGGGTGATGCACACCAGACAGTGAGATGGGCCGGGTTCACAGTGAGGATGAGGAGAATGTGAGGGATGAAGAGATTGTGAGGACAGGGTTATACAGACTGGACAGTGAGATGGGTGGGATTCACAGTGAGGGACGAGAAGATTGCGAGGACAGGGTGATACAGACTGGACAGTGAGATGGGCCGGGTTCACAGTACGGATGATGAGATTGTGAGGACAGGGTGATACAGACTGGACAGTGAGATGGGCTGCGTTCACAGCGAGGAACGAGGAGATTGGGAGGACAGGGTGATACACACAGGACAGTGAGATGGGCCGGGTTCACAGTGACGATGATGAGATTGTGAGGACAGGGCGTTACCCACCGGACATTGTGATGGGTCGGGTTCACAGTGATGGACGTGGAGATTGTGAGGACAGGTTGATACACACCGGACAGTGAGATGGGTCGGGTTCACAGTGAGGGACGAGGAGATTGTGAGGACAGGGTGATACAGACTGGACAGTGAGATGTTCCGGGTTCACGGTGAGGGACAAGGAGATTGTGAGGACAGGGTGATGCACACCAGACAGTGAGATGGGCCGGGTTGACAGTGAGGATGTGGAGATTGTGAGGGATGAAGAGATTATGAGGACAGGGTGATACACACCGGACAGTGAGATGGGTTGGGATCACAAAGAGGGAGGAGGAGATTGTGAGCACAGGGCGATACAGACCGGACAGTGAGATGGGTTGGGTTCCCAGTGAGGATGAGGAGAATGTGAGGGATGAAGAGATTGTGAGGACAGGGTGATACAGACTGGACAGTGAGATGTTCCGGGTTCACGGTGAGGGACGAGGAGATTGTGAGGACAGGGTGATGCACACCAGACAGTGAGATGGGCCGGGTTGACAGTGAGGATGTGGAGATTGTGAGGGATGAAGAGATCATGAGGACAGGGTGATACACACCGGACAGTGAGATGGGTTGGGATCACAAAGAGGGAGGAGGAGATTGTGAGGACAGGGCGATACAGACCGGACAGTGAGATGGGTTGGGTTCCCAGTGAGGATGAGGAGAATGTGAGGGATGAAGAGATTGTGAGGACAAGGTGATACCGACCGGACAGTGAGATGGTTCAGGTTCACAGTGAGGATGATGAGATTGTGAGGACAGGGTGATACAGACTGGACAGTGAGTTGGGTCGGGTTCACAGTGAGGGGTGAGGAGATTTTGAGGACAGGGTGATACACACTGGACAGTGAGATGTGACGGGATCACAGTGAGGGACGAGGAGATTGTGAGTACAGGACGATACACACTGGACAGTGAGATGGGCCGGGTTCACAGTGATGGACGAGAAGATTGTGAGGATAGTGCGATACACACCTGACAGGGAGATGTGCCGGGTCGATAGTGAGGGATGAGGAGATTGTGAGTACAGGGTGATGCACACCGGACAGTGAGATGGGCCGGGTTCACAGTGAGGTATGAGGAGATTGTGAGGACAGCGTGATACACACCAGAAAGTGAGATGGGCTGGGTTCACAGTGAGGATGAGGTGATTGTGAGAAATCAAGTGATTGTGAGGACAGGGTGATACAGACTGGACAGTGAGATGGGTCGGGTTCACAGTGAGGGATGAGGAGATTGTGAGGACAGGGTGATACAGACTGGACAGTGAGATGGGTCGGTTCACAGTGACGATGAGGAGTGTGTGAAGACAGGGTGATACACTCCTGAGAGTGACATGAGCCGAGTTCACAGTGAGGACGAGGCAATTGTGAGGACAGGGCGATACAGACTGGACATTGAGATGGATCGGGTTCACAGTGAGGGACGAGAAGATTGTGAGAACAGTGTGATACAGACTGGACAGTGAGATGGGTCAGGTTCACAGTGAGGTTGAGGAGATTCTGAGGACAGGGTGATACAGTCTGGACAGTCAGATGGGCCGGTTTCACAGTGAGGGATGAGAAGATTGTGAGGACAGGGCGATACACACCGGACAGTGAGATGGGCCGGGTTCACAGTGAGGGACGAGGAGATTGACATGACAGGTTGATACACACCAGACAGTGAGATGAGCCGGGTTCACAGTGAGCTTGATGAGATTGTGAGGACAGGGTGATACACTCCGGACAGTGAGATGGGTCAGGTTCACAGTGATGGACGAGGAGATTTTGAGGACAGGGTGATACACACCGGACAGTGAGATGGGTTGGGATCACAATGAGGGAGGAGGAGATTGTGAGGACAGGGCGATACAGACCGGACAGTGAGATGGGTTGGGTTCCCAGTGAGTATGAGGAGAATGTGAGGGATGAAGAGATTGTGAGGACAAGGTGATACCGACTGGACAGTGAGATGGATCGGGTTCACGGTGAGGGACTAGGAGATTGTGAGGACAGGGTGATACACACCGGACAGTGAGATGGTTCAGGTTCACAGTGAGGGATGAGGAGATTGTGAGGACAGGGTGATACACACCGGACCGTGAGATGAGCCGGGTTCACAGTGAGGATGATGAGATTGTGAGGACAGGGTGATACACTCCGGACAGTGAGATGGGTCAGGTTCACAGTGATGGACGAGGAGATTGTGAGGACAGGGTGATACACACCGGACAGTGAGATGGGTCGGGTTCACAGTGAGGGACGAGGAGATTGTGAGGACAGGGCGATACACACCGGACAGTGAGATGGGTTGGGATCACAATGAGGGAGGAGGAGATTGTGAGGACAGGGCGATACAGACCGGACAGTGAGATGGGTTGGGATCCCAGTGAGGATGAGGAGAATGTGAGGGATGAAGAGATTGTGAGGACAAGGTGATACCGACTGGACAGTGAGATGGATTGGCTTCACGGTGAAGATGAGGAGATTGTGAGGAATGAAGAGATTGTGAGGATAGGGTGATACAGACTGGACAGTGAGATGGGTCGTGTTCACAGTGAGGGACGAGGAGATTGTGAGAACAGGGTGATACACACTGGACAGTGAAATGGGCCGGGTTCACAGTGAGGGACTAGGAGATTGTGAGGACAGGGTGATACAGACTGGACAGTGAGATGGGCCGGGTTGACAGTGAGGTTGTGGAGATTGTGAGGGATGAAGAGATTATGAGGACAGGTTGATGCACACCGGACAGTGAGATGGGTTGGGATCACAATGACGAAGGAGGAGATTGTGAGGACAGGGCGATACACACCGGACAGTGAGATGGTTCAGGTTCACAGTGAGGATGATGAGATTGTGAGGACAGGGTGATACAGACTGGACAGTGAGATGGGTCGGGTTCACAGTTAGGGATGAGGAGATTTTGAGGACAGGGTGATACACACCGGACAGTGAGATGGGCCGGGTTCACAGTGAGGATGAGGAGATTGTGAGAGAGGAAGAGATTGTGAGGACAGGGTGATACACACCGGACAGTGAGATGTGACGGGATCACAGTGAGGGACGAGGAGATTGTGAGTACAGGGAGATACAGGCTGGACAGTGAGATGGGCCGGGTTCACAGTGATGGACGAGAAGATTGTGAGGACAGTGCGATACACACCGGACAGGGAGATGTGCCGGGTCGATAGTGAGGGATGAGGAGATTGTGAGTACAGGGTGATGCACTCCGGACAGTGAGATGGGCCGGGTTCACAGTGAGGATGATGAGATTGTGAGGACAGAGCGATACAGACCTGACAGTGAGATGGGTCGGGTTCACAGTGAGGGACGAGGAGATTGTGAGGACAGGGCGATACAGACTGGACAGAGAGATGGGCCGCGTTCTCAGGGAGGGACGAGGAGATTGTGAGGACAAGGCGAAACAGACTGGTCAGTGAGATGGGTGGGGTTCACAGTGAGGGATGAGGAGATTGTGAGGACAGGGAGATGCAGACCGGACAGTGAGATGGGTCGGGTTCACAGTGAGGATGAGGAGATTGTGAGGGATGAAGAGATTGTGACGACAGGGTGATACAGACTGGACAGTGAGATGGGTCGGGTTCACAGTGAAGAGCGAGGAGATTGTGAGGGCAGTGTGATACCGACTGGACAGTGAGATGGATCGGGTTCACAGTGAGGGACGAGGAGTTTGTGAGTACAGCGCGATACACACTGGAGAGTGAGATGAGTCGGGTTCACAGTAACGATGAGGAGGTTGTGAAGACAGGGTGATACACACCAGACAGTGAGTTGGGCCGGGTTCACAGTGAGGGACGAGAAGATTGTGAAGGACAGTGTGATACAGACTGGACAGTGAGATGGGCCGGCTTCACACTGAGGGACGAGAAGATTGTGAGGACAGGGCGATATACACCGGACAGTGAGATGGGCCGGGTTCACAGTGAGGGATGAGGAGATTGAGAGGACAGGGCGATACACACCGGACAGTGAGATGGGCCGGTTTCACGGTGAGGATGATGAGATTGTGAGGACAGGGTGATACAGACTGGACAGTGAGATGGGCTGCGTTCACAGTGAGGATGAGGAGATTGTGAGGGATGAAGAGATTGTGAGGACAAGGTAATACACACCAGACAGTGAGATGGGTCGGGTTCACAGTGAGGGAGGAGGAGGTTGTGAGGACAGGGCGATACAGAACGGACAGTGAGATGGGTTAGATTCCCAGTGAGGATGAGGAGATTGTGAGCGATGACGAGATTGTGAGGACAGGGCGATACAGACAGGACAGTGAGATGGATCGGGTTCACGGTGAGGATGAGGAGATTGTGAGGACAGGGTGATACACACCGGACAGTGAGATGGGCCGGGTTCACAGTGTGGGACGAGAAGATTGTGAGGACATGGTGATACAGACTGGACACTGAGATGGGCCGGGTTCACAGTGAGTATGAGGAGATTGTGAGGGCAGGGTGATACAGACTGGACAGTGAGATGGGTGGGGTTCACAGTGAGGGACGAGGAGTTTGTGAGAACAGGGTGATACACTCCAGACTGTGAGATTAGCCGGGTTCACAGTGAGGATGATAAGATTGTGAGGACAGGCTGATACACACCGGACAGTGAGATGGGCCGGGTTCACAGTGAGGGACGAGGAGATTGTGAGGACAGGGTGATACACACCGGACAGTGAGATGGGTCGGGTTCAAGGTGAAGGAGGATGAGATTGTGAGGACAGGGTGATACAGACTGGCCAGTGAGATGGGCCGGGTTCACAGTGAGAGACGAGAGATTGTGAGGACAGGGTGATGCACACCAGACAGTGAGATGGGCCGGGTTCACAGTGAGGATGAGGAGAATGTGAGGGACGAAGAGATTGTGAGGACAGGGTTATACAGACTGGACAGTGAGATGGGTGGGATTCACAGTGAGGGGCGAGAAGATTGCGAGGACAGGGTGATACAGACTGGACAGTGAGATGGGCCGGGTTCACAGTACGGATGATGAGATTGTGAGGACAGGGTGATACAGACTGGACAGTGAGATGGGCTGCGTTCACAGCGAGGAACGAGGAGATTGTGAGGACAGGGTGATATACACCGGACAGTGAGATGGTTCAGGTTCACAGTGATGGACGAGGAGATTGTGAGGACAGGGTGATACACACCGGACAGTGAGATGTGACGGGATCACAGTGAGGGACGAGGAGATTGTGAGTACAGGGTGATATAGTCTGGACAGTCAGATGGGCCGGTTTCACAGTGAGGGACGAGAAGATTGTGAGGACAGGGCGATACACACCGGACAGTGAGATGGGCCGGGTTCACAGTGAGGATGAGGAGATTGTGAGAGAGGAAGAGATTGTGAGGACAGGGTGATACACACCGGACAGTGAGATGTGACGGGATCACAGTGAGGGACGAGGAGATTGTGAGGACAGGGTGATACACACCGGACAGTGAGATGTGTCGGGTTCACAGTGAGGGACGAGGAGATTGTGAGGACAGGGTGATACGGACTGGACAGTGAGATGGGCCGGGTTCACAGTGAGGTATGAGGAGAATGTGAGGACAGCGTGATACACACCGGAAAGTGAGAGGCGCTGGGTTCACAGTGAGGATGAGGTGATTGTGAGGAATCAAGTGATTGTGAGGACAGGGTGATACAGACTGGACAGTGAGATGGGTCGGGTTCACAGTGAGGGAGGAGGAGATTGTGAGGACAGGGCGATACAGACCGGACAGTGAGATGGGTTGGGTTCCCAGTGAGGATGAGGAGAATGTGAGGGATGAAGAGATTGTGAGGACAAGGTGATACCGACTGGACAGTGAGATGGATTGGGTTCACGGTGAAGATGAGGAGATTGTGAGGACAGGGTGATACACACTGGACAGCAAGATGGGCCGAGTTCACAGTGAGGATGAGGAGATTGTGAGGAATGAAGAGATTGTGAGGATAGGGTGATACAGACTGGACAGTGAGATGGGTCGTGTTCACAGTGAGGGACGAGGAGATTGTGAGAACAGGGTGAATCACACTGGACAGTGAAATGGGCCGGGTTCACAGTGAGGGACTAGGAGATTGTGAGGACAGGGTGATACACACCGGACAGTGAGATGGTTCAGGTTCACAGTGAGGATGATGAGATTGTGAGGACAGGGTGATACAGACTGGACAGTGAGATGGGTCGGGTTCACAGTGAGGATGAGGTGATTGTGAGAAATCAAGTGATTGTGAGGACAGGGTGATACAGACTGGACAGTGAGATGGGTCGGGTTCACAGTGAGGGATGAGGAGATTGTGAGGACAGGGAGATGCAGACCGGACAGTGAGATGGGTCGGGTTCACAGTGAGGATGAGGAGATTGTGAGGGATGAAGAGATTGTGACGACAGGGTGATACAGACTGGACAGTGAGATGGGTCGGGTTCACAGTGAAGAGCGAGGAGATTGTGAGGGCAGTGTGATACCGACTGGACAGTGAGATGGATCGGGTTCACAGTGAGGGACGAGGAGTTTGTGAGTACAGCGCGATACACACTGGAGAGTGAGATGAGTCGGGTTCACAGTAACGATGAGGAGGTTGTGAAGACAGGGTGATACACACCAGACAGTGAGTTGGGCCGGGTTCACAGTGAGGGACGAGAAGATTGTGAAGGACAGTGTGATACAGACTGGACAGTGAGATGGGCCGGCTTCACACTGAGGGACGAGAAGATTGTGAGGACAGGGCGATATACACCGGACAGTGAGATGGGCCGGGTTCACAGTGAGGGATGAGGAGATTGAGAGGACAGGGCGATACACACCGGACAGTGAGATGGGCCGGTTTCACGGTGAGGATGATGAGATTGTGAGGACAGGGTGATACAGACTGGACAGTGAGATGGGCTGCGTTCACAGTGAGGATGAGGAGATTGTGAGGGATGAAGAGATTGTGAGGACAAGGTAATACACACCAGACAGTGAGATGGGTCGGGTTCACAGTGAGGGAGGAGGAGGTTGTGAGGACAGGGCGATACAGAACGGACAGTGAGATGGGTTAGATTCCCAGTGAGGATGAGGAGATTGTGAGCGATGACGAGATTGTGAGGACAGGGCGATACAGACAGGACAGTGAGATGGATCGGGTTCACGGTGAGGATGAGGAGATTGTGAGGACAGGGTGATACACACCGGACAGTGAGATGGGCCGGGTTCACAGTGTGGGACGAGAAGATTGTGAGGACATGGTGATACAGACTGGACACTGAGATGGGCCGGGTTCACAGTGAGTATGAGGAGATTGTGAGGGCAGGGTGATACAGACTGGACAGTGAGATGGGTGGGGTTCACAGTGAGGGACGAGGAGTTTGTGAGAACAGGGTGATACACTCCAGACTGTGAGATTAGCCGGGTTCACAGTGAGGATGATAAGATTGTGAGGACAGGCTGATACACACCGGACAGTGAGATGGGCCGGGTTCACAGTGAGGGACGAGGAGATTGTGAGGACAGGGTAATACACTCCGCACAGTGAGATGGGACGGGTTCACAGTGAGGGACGAGGAGATTGTGAGGACAGGGCGCGACATACTGGACAGTGAGATGGGTCAGTTTCACAGTGATGGACGAGGAGATTGTGAGGACAGGGTGATACACACCGGACAGTGAGATGGGTCGGGTTCACAGTGAGGGACGAGGAGATTGTGAGGACAGGGTGATACAGACTGGACAGTGAGATGGGCCGGGTTCACGGTGAGGGACGAGGAGATTGTGAGGACAGGGTGATGCACACCGGACAGTGAGATGGGCCGGGTTGACAGTGAGGATGTGGAGATTGTGAGGGATGAAGAGATTGTGAGGACAAGGTGATACCGACTGGACAGTGAGATGGATCGGGTTCACGGTGAAGATGAGGAGATTGTGAGGACAGGGTGATACACACTGGACAGCAAGATGGGCCGAGTTCACAGTGAGGATGAGGAGATTGTGAGGATAGGGTGATACAGACTGGACAGTGAGATGGGTCGTGTTCACAGTGAGGGATGAGGAGATTGTGAGAACAGGGTGATACACACTGGACAGTGAAATGGGCCGGGTTCACAGAGAGGGACGAGGAGATTGTGAGGACAGGGTGATACACACCGGACAGTGAGATGGTTCAGGTTCACAGTGATGGATGAGGAGATTGTGAGGACAGGGTGATATACACCAGACAGTGAGATGTGACGGGATCACAGTGAGGGACGAGGAGATTGTGAGTACATGGCGATACAGACTGGACAGTGAGATGGGCCGGGTTCACAGTGATGGACGAGAAGATTGTGAGGACAGGGCGATACACACCGGACAGTGAGATGGGTTGGGATCACAATGAGGGAGGAGGAGATTGTGAGGACAGGGCGATACAGACCGGACAGTGAGATGGGTTGGGATCCCAGTGAGGATGAGGAGAATGTGAGGGATGAAGAGATTGTGAGGACAAGGTGATACCGACTGGACAGTGAGATGGATTGGCTTCACGGTGAAGATGAGGAGATTGTGAGGAATGAAGAGATTGTGAGGATAGGGTGATACAGACTGGACAGTGAGATGGGTCGTGTTCACAGTGAGGGACGAGGAGATTGTGAGAACAGGGTGATACACACTGGACAGTGAAATGGGCCGGGTTCACAGTGAGGGACTAGGAGATTGTGAGGACAGGGTGATACAGACTGGACAGTGAGATGGGCCGGGTTGACAGTGAGGTTGTGGAGATTGTGAGGGATGAAGAGATTATGAGGACAGGTTGATGCACACCGGACAGTGAGATGGGTTGGGATCACAATGACGAAGGAGGAGATTGTGAGGACAGGGCGATACACACCGGACAGTGAGATGGTTCAGGTTCACAGTGAGGATGATGAGATTGTGAGGACAGGGTGATACAGACTGGACAGTGAGATGGGTCGGGTTCACAGTTAGGGATGAGGAGATTTTGAGGACAGGGTGATACACACCGGACAGTGAGATGGGCCGGGTTCACAGTGAGGATGAGGAGATTGTGAGAGAGGAAGAGATTGTGAGGACAGGGTGATACACACCGGACAGTGAGATGTGACGGGATCACAGTGAGGGACGAGGAGATTGTGAGTACAGGGAGATACAGGCTGGACAGTGAGATGGGCCGGGTTCACAGTGATGGACGAGAAGATTGTGAGGACAGTGCGATACACACCGGACAGGGAGATGTGCCGGGTCGATAGTGAGGGATGAGGAGATTGTGAGTACAGGGTGATGCACTCCGGACAGTGAGATGGGCCGGGTTCACAGTGAGGATGATGAGATTGTGAGGACAGAGCGATACAGACCTGACAGTGAGATGGGTCGGGTTCACAGTGAGGGACGAGGAGATTGTGAGGACAGGGCGATACAGACTGGACAGAGAGATGGGCCGCGTTCTCAGGGAGGGACGAGGAGATTGTGAGGACAAGGCGAAACAGACTGGTCAGTGAGATGGGTGGGGTTCACAGTGAGGGATGAGGAGATTGTGAGGACAGGGAGATGCAGACCGGACAGTGAGATGGGTCGGGTTCACAGTGAGGATGAGGAGATTGTGAGGGATGAAGAGATTGTGACGACAGGGTGATACAGACTGGACAGTGAGATGGGTCGGGTTCACAGTGAAGAGCGAGGAGATTGTGAGGGCAGTGTGATACCGACTGGACAGTGAGATGGATCGGGTTCACAGTGAGGGACGAGGAGTTTGTGAGTACAGCGCGATACACACTGGAGAGTGAGATGAGTCGGGTTCACAGTAACGATGAGGAGGTTGTGAAGACAGGGTGATACACACCAGACAGTGAGTTGGGCCGGGTTCACAGTGAGGGACGAGAAGATTGTGAAGGACAGTGTGATACAGACTGGACAGTGAGATGGGCCGGCTTCACACTGAGGGACGAGAAGATTGTGAGGACAGGGCGATATACACCGGACAGTGAGATGGGCCGGGTTCACAGTGAGGGATGAGGAGATTGAGAGGACAGGGCGATACACACCGGACAGTGAGATGGGCCGGTTTCACGGTGAGGATGATGAGATTGTGAGGACAGGGTGATACAGACTGGACAGTGAGATGGGCTGCGTTCACAGTGAGGATGAGGAGATTGTGAGGGATGAAGAGATTGTGAGGACAAGGTAATACACACCAGACAGTGAGATGGGTCGGGTTCACAGTGAGGGAGGAGGAGGTTGTGAGGACAGGGCGATACAGAACGGACAGTGAGATGGGTTAGATTCCCAGTGAGGATGAGGAGATTGTGAGCGATGACGAGATTGTGAGGACAGGGCGATACAGACAGGACAGTGAGATGGATCGGGTTCACGGTGAGGATGAGGAGATTGTGAGGACAGGGTGATACACACCGGACAGTGAGATGGGCCGGGTTCACAGTGTGGGACGAGAAGATTGTGAGGACATGGTGATACAGACTGGACACTGAGATGGGCCGGGTTCACAGTGAGTATGAGGAGATTGTGAGGGCAGGGTGATACAGACTGGACAGTGAGATGGGTGGGGTTCACAGTGAGGGACGAGGAGTTTGTGAGAACAGGGTGATACACTCCAGACTGTGAGATTAGCCGGGTTCACAGTGAGGATGATAAGATTGTGAGGACAGGCTGATACACACCGGACAGTGAGATGGGCCGGGTTCACAGTGAGGGACGAGGAGATTGTGAGGACAGGGTAATACACTCCGCACAGTGAGATGGGACGGGTTCACAGTGAGGGACGAGGAGATTGTGAGGACAGGGCGCGACATACTGGACAGTGAGATGGGTCAGTTTCACAGTGATGGACGAGGAGATTGTGAGGACAGGGTGATACACACCGGACAGTGAGATGGGTCGGGTTCAAGGTGAAGGAGGATGAGATTGTGAGGACAGGGTGATACAGACTGGCCAGTGAGATGGGCCGGGTTCACAGTGAGAGACGAGAGATTGTGAGGACAGGGTGATGCACACCAGACAGTGAGATGGGCCGGGTTCACAGTGAGGATGAGGAGAATGTGAGGGACGAAGAGATTGTGAGGACAGGGTTATACAGACTGGACAGTGAGATGGGTGGGATTCACAGTGAGGGGCGAGAAGATTGCGAGGACAGGGTGATACAGACTGGACAGTGAGATGGGCCGGGTTCACAGTACGGATGATGAGATTGTGAGGACAGGGTGATACAGACTGGACAGTGAGATGGGCTGCGTTCACAGCGAGGAACGAGGAGATTGTGAGGACAGGGTGATATACACCGGACAGTGAGATGGTTCAGGTTCACAGTGATGGACGAGGAGATTGTGAGGACAGGGTGATACACACCGGACAGTGAGATGTGACGGGATCACAGTGAGGGACGAGGAGATTGTGAGTACAGGGTGATATAGTCTGGACAGTCAGATGGGCCGGTTTCACAGTGAGGGACGAGAAGATTGTGAGGACAGGGCGATACACACCGGACAGTGAGATGGGCCGGGTTCACAGTGAGGATGAGGAGATTGTGAGAGAGGAAGAGATTGTGAGGACAGGGTGATACACACCGGACAGTGAGATGTGACGGGATCACAGTGAGGGACGAGGAGATTGTGAGGACAGGGTGATACACACCGGACAGTGAGATGTGTCGGGTTCACAGTGAGGGACGAGGAGATTGTGAGGACAGGGTGATACGGACTGGACAGTGAGATGGGCCGGGTTCACAGTGAGGTATGAGGAGAATGTGAGGACAGCGTGATACACACCGGAAAGTGAGAGGCGCTGGGTTCACAGTGAGGATGAGGTGATTGTGAGGAATCAAGTGATTGTGAGGACAGGGTGATACAGACTGGACAGTGAGATGGGTCGGGTTCACAGTGAGGGAGGAGGAGATTGTGAGGACAGGGCGATACAGACCGGACAGTGAGATGGGTTGGGTTCCCAGTGAGGATGAGGAGAATGTGAGGGATGAAGAGATTGTGAGGACAAGGTGATACCGACTGGACAGTGAGATGGATTGGGTTCACGGTGAAGATGAGGAGATTGTGAGGACAGGGTGATACACACTGGACAGCAAGATGGGCCGAGTTCACAGTGAGGATGAGGAGATTGTGAGGAATGAAGAGATTGTGAGGATAGGGTGATACAGACTGGACAGTGAGATGGGTCGTGTTCACAGTGAGGGACGAGGAGATTGTGAGAACAGGGTGAATCACACTGGACAGTGAAATGGGCCGGGTTCACAGTGAGGGACTAGGAGATTGTGAGGACAGGGTGATACACACCGGACAGTGAGATGGTTCAGGTTCACAGTGAGGATGATGAGATTGTGAGGACAGGGTGATACAGACTGGACAGTGAGATGGGTCGGGTTCACAGTGAGGGATGAGGAGATTTTGAGGACAGGGTGATACACACCGGACAGTGAGTTGGGCCGGGTTCACAGTGAGGATGAGGAGATTGTGAGAGAGGAAGAGATTGTGAGGACAGGGTGATACACTCCGGACAGTGAGATGGGTCAGGTTCACAGTGATGGACGAGGAGATTGTGAGGACAGGGTGATACACACCGGACAGTGAGATGGGTCGGGTTCACAGTGAGGGACTAGGAGATTGTGAGGACAGGGTGATACAGACTGGACAGTGAGATGGGCCGGTTTGACAGTGAGGATGTGGAGATTGTGAAGGATGAGGAGATTATGAGGACAGGGTGATGCACACCGGACAGTGAGATGGGTTGGGATCACAATGAGGAAGGAGGAGATTGTGAGGACAGGGTGATACACACCAGAAAGTGAGATGGGCTGGGTTCACAGTGAGGATGAGGTGATTGTGAGAAATCAAGTGATTGTGAGGACAGGGTGATACAGACTGGACAGTGAGATGGGTCGGGTTCACAGTGAGGGATGAGGAGATTGTGAGGACAGGGTGATACAGACTGGACAGTGAGATGGGTCGGGTTCACAGTGACGATGAGGAGGGTGTGAAGACAGGGTGATACACTCCGGAGAGTGACATGAGCCGAGTTCACAGTGAGGACGAGGCAATTGTGAGGACAGGGCGATACAGACTGGACATTGAGATGGATCGGGTTCACAGTGAGGGACGAGAAGATTGTGAGAACAGTGTGATACAGACTGGACAGTGAGATGGGTCAGGTTCACAGTAAGGTTGAGGAGATTCTGAGGACAGGGTGATACAGTCTGGACAGTCAGATGGGCCGGTTTCACAGTGAGGGACGAGAAGATTGTGAGGACAGGGCGATACACACCGGACAGTGAGATGGGCCGGGTTCACAGTGAGGGACGAGGAGATTGACAGGACAGGTTGATACACACCAGACAGTGAGATGAGCCGGGTTCACAGTGAGCTTGATGAGATTGTGAGGACAGGGTGATACACTCCGGACAGTGAGATGGGTCAGGTTCACAGTGATGGACGAGGAGATTTTGAGGACAGGGTGATACACACCGGACAGTGAGATGGGTCGGGTTCACAGTGAGGGACGACGAGATTGTGAGGACAGGGTGATACAGACTGGACAGTGAGATGGGCCGGGTTCACGGTGAGGGACGAGGAGATTGTGAGGACAGGGTGATGCACACCGGACAGTGAGATGGGCCGGGTTGACAGTGAGGATGTGGAGATTGTGAGGGATGAAGAGATTATCAGGACAGGGTGATACACACCGGACAGTGAGATGGGTTGGGATCACAGTGAGGGACGAGGAGATTGTGAGGACAGGGTGATACACACCGGACAGTGAGATGTGTCGGGTTCACAGTGAGGGACGAGGAGATTGTGAGGACACGGTGATACAGACTGGACAGTGAGATGGGCCGGGTTCACAGTGAGGTATGAGGAGATTGTGAGGACAGCGTGATACACACCAGAAAGTGAGATGGGCTGGGTTCACAGTGAGGATGAGGAGATTGTGAGGACAGGGTGATACAGACTGGACAGTGAGATGGGTCGGGTTCACAGTGACGATGAGGAGGGTGTGAAGACAGGGTGATACACTCCGGAGAGTGACATGAGCCGAGTTCACAGTGAGGACGAGGCAATTGTGAGGACAGGGCGATACAGACTGGACATTGAGATGGATCGGGTTCACAGTGAGGGACGAGAAGATTGTGAGAACAGTGTGATGTAGACTGGACAGTGAGATGGGTCAGGTTCACAGTAAGGTTGAGGAGATTCTGAGGACAGGGTGATACAGTCTGGACAGTCAGATGGGCCGGTTTCACAGTGAGGGACGAGAAGATTGTGAGGACAGGGCGATACACACCGGACAGTGAGATGGGCCGGGTTCACAGTGAGGGACGAGGAGATTGACAGGACAGGTTGATACACACCAGACAGTGAGATGAGCCGGGTTCACAGTGAGCTTGATGAGATTGTGAGGACAGGGTGATACACTCCGGACAGTGAGATGGGTCAGGTTCACAGTGATGGACGAGGAGATTTTGAGGACAGGATGATACACACCGGACAGTGAGATGGGTCGGGTTCACAGTGAGGGACGACGAGATTGTGAGGACAGGGTGATACAGACTGGACAGTGAGATGGGCCGGGTTCACGGTGAGGGACGAGGAGATTGTGAGGACAGGGTGATGCACACCGGACAGTGAGATGGGCCGGGTTGACAGTGAGGATGTGGAGATTGTGAGGGATGAAGAGATTATCAGGACAGGGTGATACACACCGGACAGTGAGATGGGTTGGGATCACAATGAGGGAGGAGGAGATTGTGAGGACAGGGCGATACAGACCGGACAGTGAGATGGGTTGGGTTCCCAGTGAGTATGAGGAGAATGTGAGGGATTAAGAGATTGTGAGGACAAGGTGATACCGACTGGACAGTGAGATGGATCGGGTTCACGGTGAAGATGAGGAGATTGTGAGGACAGGGTGATACACACTGGACAGCAAGATGGGCCGAGTTCACAGTGAGGATGAGGAGATTGTGAGGAATGAAGAGATTGTGAGGATAGGGTGATACAGACTGGACAGTGAGATGGGTCGTGTTCACAGTGAGGGATGAGGAGATTGTGAGAACAGGGTGATACACACTGGACAGTGAAATGGGCCGGGTTCACAGAGAGGGACTAGGAGACTGTGAGGACAGGGTGATACACACCGGACAGTGAGATGGTTCAGGTTCACAGTGAGGATGATGAGATTGTGAGGACAGGGTGATACAGACTGGACAGTGAGATGGGTCGGGTTCACAGTGAGGGATGAGGAGATTTTGAGGACAGGGTGATACACACCGGACAGTGAGATGGGCCGGGTTCACAGTGAGGATGAGGAGATTGTGAGAGAGGAAGAGATTGTGAGGACAGGGTGATACACACCGGACAGTGAGATGTGACGGGATCACAGTGAGGGACGAGGAGATTGTGAGGATAGGGTGATACACACCGGACAGTGAGATGTGTCGGGTTCACAGTGAGGGACGAGGAGATTGTGAGGACAGGGTGATACAGACTTGACAGGGAGATGGGCCGGGTTCACAGTGAGGTATGAGGAGATTGAGAGGACAGCGTGATACACACCGGAAAGTGAGATCCGCCTGGTTCACAGTGAGGATGAGGTGATTGTGAGGAATCAAGTGATTGTGAGGACAGGGTGATACAGATTGGACAGTGAGATGGGTCGGGTTCACAGTGAGGGTTGAGGAGATTGTGAGGACAGGGTGATACAGACTGGACAGTGAAATGGGTCGGGTTCACAGTAACGATGAGGAGGGTGTGAAGACAGGGTGATACACACCGGAGAGTGACATGAGCCGAGTTCACAGTGAGGACGAGGCAATTGTGAGGACAGGGCCATACAGACAGGACAGTGAGTTGGGCCAGGTTCACAGTGACGGACGAAAAGATTGTGAGAACAGTGTGATACAGACTGGACAGTGAGATGGGTCAGGTTCACAGTGAGGTTCAGGAGATTGTGAGGACAGGGTGATACAGTCTGGACAGTCAGATGGGCCGGTTTCACAGTGAGGGACGAGAAGATTGTGAGGACAGGGCGATACACACCGGACAGTGAGATGGGCTGGGTTCACAGTGAGGGACGAGGAGATTGAGGGGACAGGTTGATACACACCAGACAGTGAGATGAGCCGGGTTCACAGTGAGGATGATGAGATTGTGAGGACAGGGTGATACACTCCGGACAGTGAGATGGGTCAGGTTCACAGTGATGGACGAGGAGATTGTGAGGACAGGGTGATACACACCGGACAGTGAGATGGTTCAGGTTCACAGTGGGGGACGAGGAGATTGTGAGGACAGGGCGCGACATACTGGACAGTGAGATGGGTCAGTTTCACAGTGATGGACGAGGAGATTGTGAGGACAGGGTGATACACACCGGACAGTGAGATGGGTCGGGTTCAAGGTGAAGGAGGATGAGATTGTGAGGACAGGGTGATACAGACTGGCCAGTGAGATGGGCCGGGTTCACAGTGAGAGACGAGAGATTGTGAGGACAGGGTGATGCACACCAGACAGTGAGATGGGCCGGGTTCACAGTGAGGATGAGGAGAATGTGAGGGACGAAGAGATTGTGAGGACAGGGTTATACAGACTGGACAGTGAGATGGGTGGGATTCACAGTGAGGGGCGAGAAGATTGCGAGGACAGGGTGATACAGACTGGACAGTGAGATGGGCCGGGTTCACAGTACGGATGATGAGATTGTGAGGACAGGGTGATACAGACTGGACAGTGAGATGGGCTGCGTTCACAGCGAGGAACGAGGAGATTGTGAGGACAGGGTGATATACACCGGACAGTGAGATGGTTCAGGTTCACAGTGATGGACGAGGAGATTGTGAGGACAGGGTGATACACACCGGACAGTGAGATGTGACGGGATCACAGTGAGGGACGAGGAGATTGTGAGTACAGGGTGATATAGTCTGGACAGTCAGATGGGCCGGTTTCACAGTGAGGGACGAGAAGATTGTGAGGACAGGGCGATACACACCGGACAGTGAGATGGGCCGGGTTCACAGTGAGGATGAGGAGATTGTGAGAGAGGAAGAGATTGTGAGGACAGGGTGATACACAGCGGACAGTGAGATGTGACGGGATCACAGTGAGGGACGAGGAGATTGTGAGGACAGGGTGATACACACCGGACAGTGAGATGTGTCGGGTTCACAGTGAGGGACGAGGAGATTGTGAGGACAGGGTGATACGGACTGGACAGTGAGATGGGCCGGGTTCACAGTGAGGTATGAGGAGAATGTGAGGACAGCGTGATACACACCGGAAAGTGAGAGGCGCTGGGTTCACAGTGAGGATGAGGTGATTGTGAGGAATCAAGTGATTGTGAGGACAGGGTGATACAGACTGGACAGTGAGATGGGTCGGGTTCACAGTGAGGGAGGAGGAGATTGTGAGGACAGGGTGATACACACTGGACAGCAAGATGGGCCGAGTTCACAGTGAGGATGAGGAGATTGTGAGGAATGAAGAGATTGTGAGGATAGGGTGATACAGACTGGACAGTGAGATGGGTCGTGTTCACAGTGAGGGACGAGGAGATTGTGAGAACAGGGTGAATCACACTGGACAGTGAAATGGGCCGGGTTCACAGTGAGGGACTAGGAGATTGTGAGGACAGGGTGATACACACCGGACAGTGAGATGGTTCAGGTTCACAGTGAGGATGATGAGATTGTGAGGACAGGGTGATACAGACTGGACAGTGAGATGGGTCGGGTTCACAGTGAGGGATGAGGAGATTTTGAGGACAGGGTGATACACACCGGACAGTGAGTTGGGCCGGGTTCACAGTGAGGATGAGGAGATTGTGAGAGAGGAAGAGATTGTGA
The DNA here is from genome assembly GCF_030028105.1 of Mobula birostris. Classification (NCBI taxonomy): domain Eukaryota; kingdom Metazoa; phylum Chordata; class Chondrichthyes; order Myliobatiformes; family Myliobatidae; genus Mobula; species Mobula birostris. The sequence continues at coordinate 294,174 of NW_027277800.1, forward strand.
GGACAGGGTGATACACTCCGGACAGTGAGATGGGTCAGGTTCACAGTGATGGACGAGGAGATTGTGAGGACAGGGTGATACACACCGGACAGTGAGATGGGTCGGGTTCACAGTGAGGGACTAGGAGATTGTGAGGACAGGGTGATACAGACTGGACAGTGAGATGGGCCGGTTTGACAGTGAGGATGTGGAGATTGTGAAGGATGAGGAGATTATGAGGACAGGGTGATGCACACCGGACAGTGAGATGGGTTGGGATCACAATGAGGAAGGAGGAGATTGTGAGGACAGGGTGATACACACCAGAAAGTGAGATGGGCTGGGTTCACAGTGAGGATGAGGTGATTGTGAGAAATCAAGTGATTGTGAGGACAGGGTGATACAGACTGGACAGTGAGATGGGTCGGGTTCACAGTGAGGGATGAGGAGATTGTGAGGACAGGGTGATACAGACTGGACAGTGAGATGGGTCGGGTTCACAGTGACGATGAGGAGGGTGTGAAGACAGGGTGATACACTCCGGAGAGTGACATGAGCCGAGTTCACAGTGAGGACGAGGCAATTGTGAGGACAGGGCGATACAGACTGGACATTGAGATGGATCGGGTTCACAGTGAGGGACGAGAAGATTGTGAGAACAGTGTGATACAGACTGGACAGTGAGATGGGTCAGGTTCACAGTAAGGTTGAGGAGATTCTGAGGACAGGGTGATACAGTCTGGACAGTCAGATGGGCCGGTTTCACAGTGAGGGACGAGAAGATTGTGAGGACAGGGCGATACACACCGGACAGTGAGATGGGCCGGGTTCACAGTGAGGGACGAGGAGATTGACAGGACAGGTTGATACACACCAGACAGTGAGATGAGCCGGGTTCACAGTGAGCTTGATGAGATTGTGAGGACAGGGTGATACACTCCGGACAGTGAGATGGGTCAGGTTCACAGTGATGGACGAGGAGATTTTGAGGACAGGGTGATACACACCGGACAGTGAGATGGGTCGGGTTCACAGTGAGGGACGACGAGATTGTGAGGACAGGGTGATACAGACTGGACAGTGAGATGGGCCGGGTTCACGGTGAGGGACGAGGAGATTGTGAGGACAGGGTGATGCACACCGGACAGTGAGATGGGCCGGGTTGACAGTGAGGATGTGGAGATTGTGAGGGATGAAGAGATTATCAGGACAGGGTGATACACACCGGACAGTGAGATGGGTTGGGATCACAGTGAGGGACGAGGAGATTGTGAGGACAGGGTGATACACACCGGACAGTGAGATGTGTCGGGTTCACAGTGAGGGACGAGGAGATTGTGAGGACACGGTGATACAGACTGGACAGTGAGATGGGCCGGGTTCACAGTGAGGTATGAGGAGATTGTGAGGACAGCGTGATACACACCAGAAAGTGAGATGGGCTGGGTTCACAGTGAGGATGAGGAGATTGTGAGGACAGGGTGATACAGACTGGACAGTGAGATGGGTCGGGTTCACAGTGACGATGAGGAGGGTGTGAAGACAGGGTGATACACTCCGGAGAGTGACATGAGCCGAGTTCACAGTGAGGACGAGGCAATTGTGAGGACAGGGCGATACAGACTGGACATTGAGATGGATCGGGTTCACAGTGAGGGACGAGAAGATTGTGAGAACAGTGTGATGTAGACTGGACAGTGAGATGGGTCAGGTTCACAGTAAGGTTGAGGAGATTCTGAGGACAGGGTGATACAGTCTGGACAGTCAGATGGGCCGGTTTCACAGTGAGGGACGAGAAGATTGTGAGGACAGGGCGATACACACCGGACAGTGAGATGGGCCGGGTTCACAGTGAGGGACGAGGAGATTGACAGGACAGGTTGATACACACCAGACAGTGAGATGAGCCGGGTTCACAGTGAGCTTGATGAGATTGTGAGGACAGGGTGATACACTCCGGACAGTGAGATGGGTCAGGTTCACAGTGATGGACGAGGAGATTTTGAGGACAGGATGATACACACCGGACAGTGAGATGGGTCGGGTTCACAGTGAGGGACGACGAGATTGTGAGGACAGGGTGATACAGACTGGACAGTGAGATGGGCCGGGTTCACGGTGAGGGACGAGGAGATTGTGAGGACAGGGTGATGCACACCGGACAGTGAGATGGGCCGGGTTGACAGTGAGGATGTGGAGATTGTGAGGGATGAAGAGATTATCAGGACAGGGTGATACACACCGGACAGTGAGATGGGTTGCGATCACAATGAGGGAGGAGGAGATTGTGAGGACAGGGCGATACAGACCGGACAGTGAGATGGGTTGGGTTCCCAGTGAGTATGAGGAGAATGTGAGGGATTAAGAGATTGTGAGGACAAGGTGATACCGACTGGACAGTGAGATGGATCGGGTTCACGGTGAAGATGAGGAGATTGTGAGGACAGGGTGATACACACTGGACAGCAAGATGGGCCGAGTTCACAGTGAGGATGAGGAGATTGTGAGGAATGAAGAGATTGTGAGGATAGGGTGATACAGACTGGACAGTGAGATGGGTCGTGTTCACAGTGAGGGATGAGGAGATTGTGAGAACAGGGTGATACACACTGGACAGTGAAATGGGCCGGGTTCACAGAGAGGGACTAGGAGACTGTGAGGACAGGGTGATACACACCGGACAGTGAGATGGTTCAGGTTCACAGTGAGGATGATGAGATTGTGAGGACAGGGTGATACAGACTGGACAGTGAGATGGGTCGGGTTCACAGTGAGGGATGAGGAGATTTTGAGGACAGGGTGATACACACCGGACAGTGAGATGGGCCGGGTTCACAGTGAGGATGAGGAGATTGTGAGAGAGGAAGAGATTGTGAGGACAGGGTGATACACACCGGACAGTGAGATGTGACGGGATCACAGTGAGGGACGAGGAGATTGTGAGGATAGGGTGATACACACCGGACAGTGAGATGTGTCGGGTTCACAGTGAGGGACGAGGAGATTGTGAGGACAGGGTGATACAGACTTGACAGGGAGATGGGCCGGGTTCACAGTGAGGTATGAGGAGATTGAGAGGACAGCGTGATACACACCGGAAAGTGAGATCCGCCTGGTTCACAGTGAGGATGAGGTGATTGTGAGGAATCAAGTGATTGTGAGGACAGGGTGATACAGATTGGACAGTGAGATGGGTCGGGTTCACAGTGAGGGTTGAGGAGATTGTGAGGACACGGTGATACAGACTGGACAGTGAAATGGGTCGGGTTCACAGTAACGATGAGGAGGGTGTGAAGACAGGGTGATACACACCGGAGAGTGACATGAGCCGAGTTCACAGTGAGGACGAGGCAATTGTGAGGACAGGGCCATACAGACAGGACAGTGAGTTGGGCCAGGTTCACAGTGACGGACGAAAAGATTGTGAGAACAGTGTGATACAGACTGGACAGTGAGATGGGTCAGGTTCACAGTGAGGTTCAGGAGATTGTGAGGACAGGGTGATACAGTCTGGACAGTCAGATGGGCCGGTTTCACAGTGAGGGACGAGAAGATTGTGAGGACAGGGCGATACACACCGGACAGTGAGATGGGCTGGGTTCACAGTGAGGGACGAGGAGATTGAGGGGACAGGTTGATACACACCAGACAGTGAGATGAGCCGGGTTCACAGTGAGGATGATGAGATTGTGAGGACAGGGTGATACACTCCGGACAGTGAGATGGGTCAGGTTCACAGTGATGGACGAGGAGATTGTGAGGACAGGGTGATACACACCGGACAGTGAGATGGTTCAGGTTCACAGTGGGGGACGAGGAGATTCTGAGGACAGGGTGATACAGACTGGAAAGTGAGATGGGTCGGGTTCACAGTGAGGGACGAGAAGATTGTGAGGACAGGGCGATACACACCGGACAGTGAGATGGGCCAGGTTCACAGTGAGGATGAGGAGATTGTGAGAGAGGAAGAGATTGTGAGGACAGGGTGATACACACCGGACAGTGAGATGGTTCAGGTTCACAGTGATGGATGAGGAGATAGTGAGGACAGGGTGATATACACCGGACAGTGAGATGTGATGGGATCACAGTGAGGGACGAGGAGATTGTGAGTACATGGCGATACAGACTGGACAGTGAGATGGGCCGGGTTCACAGTGATGGACGAGAAGATTGTGAGGACAGGGCGATACACACCGGACAGTGAGATGGGTTGGGATCACAATGAGGGAGGAGGAGATTGTGAGGACAGGGCGATACAGACCGGACAGTGAGATGGGTTGGGTTCCCAGTGAGGATGAGGAGAATGTGAGGGATGAAGAGATTGTGAGGACAAGGTGATACCGACTGGACAGTGAGATGGATTGGGTTCACGGTGAAGATGAGGAGATTGTGAGGAATGAAGAGATTGTGAGGATAGGGTGATACAGACTGGACAGTGAGATGGGTCGTGTTCACAGTGAGGGACGAGGAGATTGTGAGAACAGGGTGATACACACTGGACAGTGAAATGGGCCGGGTTCACAGTGAGGGACTAGGAGATTGTGAGGACAGGGTGATACACACCGGACAGTGAGATGGTTCAGGTTCACAGTGAGGATGATGAGATTGTGAGGACAGGGTGATACAGACTGGACAGTGAGATGGGTCGGGTTCACAGTGAGGGATGAGGAGATTTTGAGGACAGGGTGATACACACCGGACAGTGAGTTGGGCCGGGTTCACAGTGAGGATGAGGAGATTGTGAGAGAGGAAGAGATTGTGAGGACAGGGTGATACACTCCGGACAGTGAGATGGGTCAGGTTCACAGTGATGGACGAGGAGATTGTGAGGACAGGGTGATACAGACTGGACAGTGAGATGGGCCGGGTTCACAGTGAGGATGAGGAGATTGTGAGAGAGGAAGAGATTGTGAGGACAGGGTGATACACACCGGACAGTGAGATGTGACGGGATCACAGTGAGGGACGAGGAGATTGTGAGTACAGGGAGATACAGGCTGGACAGTGAGATGGGCCGGGTTCACAGTGATGGACGAGAAGATTGTGAGGACAGTGCGATACACACCGGACAGGGAGATGTGCCGGGTCGATAGTGAGGGATGAGGAGATTGTGAGTACAGGGTGATGCACTCCGGACAGTGAGATGGGCCGGGTTCACAGTGAGGATGATGAGATTGTGAGGACAGAGCGATACAGACCTGACAGTGAGATGGGTCGGGTTCACAGTGAGGGACGAGGAGATTGTGAGGACAGGGCGATACAGACTGGACAGAGAGATGGGCCGCGTTCTCAGGGAGGGACGAGGAGATTGTGAGGACAAGGCGAAACAGACTGGTCAGTGAGATGGGTGGGGTTCACAGTGAGGGATGAGGAGATTGTGAGGACAGGGAGATGCAGACCGGACAGTGAGATGGGTCGGGTTCACAGTGAGGATGAGGAGATTGTGAGGGATGAAGAGATTGTGACGACAGGGTGATACAGACTGGACAGTGAGATGGGTCGGGTTCACAGTGAAGAGCGAGGAGATTGTGAGGGCAGTGCGATACCGACTGGACAGTGAGATGAATCGGGTTCACAGTGAGGGACGAGGAGATTGTGAGTACAGCGCGATACACACTGGAGAGTGAGATGAGTCGGGTTCACAGTAACGATGAGGAGGTTGTGAAGACAGGGTGATACACACCAGACAGTGAGTTGGGCCGGGTTCACAGTGAGGGACGAGAAGATTGTGAAGGACAGTGTGATACAGACTGGACAGTGAGATGGGCCGGCTTCACACTGAGGGACGAGAAGATTCTGAGGACAGGGCGATATACACCGGACAGTGAGATGGGCCGGGTTCACAGTGAGGATGATGAGATTGTGAGGACAGGGTGATACAGACTGGACAGTGAGATGGGCTGCGTTCACAGTGAGGATGAGGAGATTGTGAGGGATGAAGAGATTGTGAGGACAAGGTAATACACACCAGACAGTGAGATGGGTCGGGTTCACAGTGAGGGAGGAGGAGGTTGTGAGGACAGGGCGATACAGAACGGACAGTGAGATGGGTTAGATTCCCAGTGAGGATGAGGAGATTGTGAGCGATGACGAGATTGTGAGGACAGGCGATACAGACAGGACAGTGAGATGGATCGGGTTCACGGTGAGGATGAGGAGATTGTGAGGACAGGGTGATACACACCGGACAGTGAGATGGGCCGGGTTCACAGTGTGGGACGAGAAGATTGTGAGGACATGGTGATACAGACAGGACAATGAGATGGGCCGGGTTCACAGTGAGTATGAGGAGATTGTGAGGGCAGGGTGATACAGACTGGACAGTGAGATGGGTGGGGTTCACAGTGAGGGACGAGGAGTTTGTGAGAACAGGGTGATACACTCCAGACTGTGAGATTAGCCGGGTTCACAGTGAGGATGATAAGGTTGTGAGGACAGGCTGATACACACCGGACAGTGAGATGGGCCGGGTTCACAGTGAGGGACGAGGAGATTGTGAGGACAGGGTAATACACTCCGCACAGTGAGATGGGACGGGTTCACAGTGAGGGACGAGGAGATTGTGAGGACAGGGCGCGACAGACTGGACAGTGAGATGGGTCAGTTTCACAGTGATGGACGAGGAGATTGTGAGGACAGGGTGATACACACCGGACAGTGAGATGGGTCGGGTTCACAGTGAGGGAGGATGAGATTGTGAGGACAGGGTGATACAGACTGGCCAGTGAGATGGGCCGGGTTCACAGTGAGAGACGAGAGATTGTGAGGACAGGGTGATACACACCGGACAGTGAGATGGGTCGAGTTCACAGTGAGGATGAGGAGACTGTGAGAGAGGAAGAGATTGTGAGGACAGGGTGATACACACCGGACAGTGAGATGTGACGGGATCACAGTGAGGGACGAGGAGATTGTGAGTACAGGGAGATACAGGCTGGACAGTGAGATGGGCCGGGTTCACAGTGATGGACGAGAAGATTGTGAGGACAGTGCGATACACACCGGACAGGGAGATGTGCCGGGTCGATAGTGAGGGATGAGGAGATTGTGAGTACAGGGTGATGCACTCCGGACAGTGAGATGGGCCGGGTTCACAGTGAGGATGATGAGATTGTGAGGACAGAGCGATACAGACCTGACAGTGAGATGGGTCGGGTTCACAGTGAGGGACGAGGAGATTGTGAGGACAGGGCGATACAGACTGGACAGAGAGATGGGCCGCGTTCTCAGGGAGGGACGAGGAGATTGTGAGGACAAGGCGAAACAGACTGGTCAGTGAGATGGGTGGGGTTCACAGTGAGGGATGAGGAGATTGTGAGGACAGGGAGATGCAGACCGGACAGTGAGATGGGTCGGGTTCACAGTGAGGATGAGGAGATTGTGAGGGATGAAGAGATTGTGACGACAGGGTGATACAGACTGGACAGTGAGATGGGTCGGGTTCACAGTGAAGAGCGAGGAGATTGTGAGGGCAGTGCGATACCGACTGGACAGTGAGATGGATCGGGTTCACAGTGAGGGACGAGGAGATTGTGAGTACAGCGCGATACACACTGGAGAGTGAGATGAGTCGGGTTCACAGTAACGATGAGGAGGTTGTGAAGACAGGGTGATACACACCAGACAGTGAGTTGGGCCGGGTTCACAGTGAGGGACGAGAAGATTGTGAAGGACAGTGTGATACAGACTGGACAGTGAGATGGGCCGGCTTCACACTGAGGGACGAGAAGATTGTGAGGACAGGGCGATATACACCGGACAGTGAGATAGGCCGGGTTCACAGTGAGGGATGAGGAGATTGAGAGGACAGGGCGATACACACCGGACAGTGAGATGGGCCGGTTTCACGGTGAGGATGATGAGATTGTGAGGACAGGGTGATACAGACTGGACAGTGAGATGGGCTGCGTTCACAGTGAGGATGAGGAGATTGTGAGGGATGAAGAGATTGTGAGGACAAGGTAATACACACCAGACAGTGAGATTGGTCGGGTTCACAGTGAGGGAGGAGGAGGTTGTGAGGACAGGGCGATACAGAACGGACAGTGAGATGGGTTAGATTCCCAGTGAGGATGAGGAGATTGTGAGCGATGACGAGATTGTGAGGACAGGGCGATACAGACAGGACAGTGAGATGGATCGGGTTCACGGTGAGGATGAGGAGATTGTGAGGACAGGGTGATACACACCGGACAGTGAGATGGGCCGGGTTCACAGTGTGGGACAAGAAGATTGTGAGGACATGGTGATACAGACTGGACAGTGAGATGGGCCGGGTTCACAGTGAGTATGAGGAGATTGTGAGGGCAGGGTGATACCGACTGGACAGTGAGATGGGTGGGGTTCACAGTGAGGGACGAGGAGTTTGTGAGAACAGGGTGATACACTCCAGACTGTGAGATTAGCCGGGTTCACAGTGAGGATGATAAGATTGTGAGGACAGGCTGATACACACCGGACAGTGAGATGGGCCGGGTTCACAGTGAGGGACGAGGAGATTGTGAGGACAGGGCGCGACAGACTGGACAGTGAGATGGGTCAGTTTCACAGTGATGGACGAGGAGATTGTGAGGACAGGGTGATACACACCGGACAGTGAGATGGGTCGGGTTCACAGTGAGGGAGGATGAGATTGTGAGGACAGGGTGATACAGACTGGCCAGTGAGATGGGCCGGGTTCACAGTGAGAGACGAGAGATTGTGAGGACAGGGTGATGCACACCAGACAGTGAGATGGGTCGGGTTCACAGTGAGGATGAGGAGAATGTGAGGGATGAAGAGATTGTGAGGACAGGGTTATACAGACTGGACAGTGAGATGGGTGGGATTCACAGTGAGGGACGAGAAGATTGCGAGGACAGGGTGATACCTACAGGACAGTGAGATGGGCCGGGTTCACAGTGACGATGATGAGATTGTGAGGACAGGGCGTTACCCACCAGACATTGTGATGGGTCGGGTTCACAGTGAGGAAGAAGAGATTGTGAGGACAGGGTGATACACACCGGACAGTGAGATGGTTCAGGTTCACAGTGATGGACGAGGAGATTGTGAGGACAGGGTGATACAGTCTGGACAGTCAGATGGGCCGGTTTCACAGTGAGGGACGAGAAGATTGTGAGGACAGGGCGATACAGTCTGGACAGTCAGATGGGCCGGCTTCACAGTGAGGGACGAGAAGATTGTGAGGACAGGGCGATACACACCGGACAGTGAGATGTGCCGGGTTCACAGTGAGGATGAGGAGATTGTGAGAGAGGAAGAGATTGTGAGGACAGGGTGATACACACCGGACAGTGAGATGTGACGGGATCACAGTGAGGGATGAGGAGATTGTGAGTACAGGGTGATACAGTCTGGACAGTCAGATGGGCCGGTTTCACAGTGAGGGACGAGAAGATTGTGAGGACAGGGCGATACACACCGGACAGTGAGATGTGCCGGGTTCACAGTGAGGATGAGGAGATTGTGAGAGAGGAAGAGATTGTGAGGACAGGGTGATACACACCGGACAGTGAGATGTGACGGGATCACAGTGAGGGACGAGGAGATTGTGAGTACATGGCGATACAGACTGGACAGTGAGATGGGCCGGGCTCACAGTGATGGACGAGAAGATTGTGAGGACAGGGCGATACACACCGGACAGTGAGATGGGTTGGGATCACAATGAGGGAGGAGGAGATTGTGAGGACAGGGCGATACAGACCGGACAGTGAGATGGGTTGGGTTCCCAGTGAGGATGAGGAGAATGTGAGGGATGAAGAGATTGTGAGGACAAGGTGATACCGACTGGGCAGTGAGATGGATTGGGTTCACGGTGAAGATGAGGAGATTGTGAGGACAGGGTGATAGAGACTGGACAGTGAGATGGGCTGCGTTCACAGCGAGGAACGAGGAGATTGGGAGGACAGGGTGATACACACCGGACAGTGAGATGGGCCGGGTTCACAGTGACGATGATGAGATTGTGAGGACAGGGCGTTACCCACCGGACATTGTGATGGGTCGGGTTCACAGTGAGGAAGAAGAGATTGTGAGGACAGGGTGTTACACACCGGACAGTGAGATGGTCCGGGTTCTCAGTGAGGGACCAGTAGAGGACAGTGAGATGAGTCGTGTTCACAGTGAGGGATGAGGAGATTCTGAGGACAGGGCGATACACAATGCATAGTGAGATGGGTCAGGTTCAAAGTGCGGGACTGAGGAGCTAGTGAGGACAGGGCGATACAGACTGGATACTGAGATGGGTCGGGTTCACAGTGACGATGAGGAAATTGTGAGGACAGGGTGATACAGACTGGACAGTGAGATGGGCCGGGTTCACAGTGAGAATGATGAAATTGTGCAGACAGTGTGATACAGACTGGACAGTGAGATGGGTCGGGTTCACACTGAGGGACGAGGAGATTGTGAGTACAGGGAGATACAGGCTGGACAGTGAGATGGGCCGGGTTCACAGTGATGGACGAGAAGATTGTGAGGATAGTGCGATACACACCTGACAGGGAGATGTGCCGGGTCGATAGTGAGGGATGAGGAGATTGTGAGTACAGGGTGATGCACACCGGACAGTGAGATGGGCCGGGTTCACAGTGAGGTATGAGGAGATTGTGAGGACAGCGTGATACACACCAGAAAGTGAGATGGGCTGGGTTCACAGTGAGGATGAGGTGATTGTGAGAAATCAAGTGATTGTGAGGACAGGGTGATACAGACTGGACAGTGAGATGGGTCGGGTTCACAGTGAGGGATGAGGAGATTGTGAGGACAGGGTGATACAGACTGGACAGTGAGATGGGTCGGTTCACAGTGACGATGAGGAGTGTGTGAAGACAGGGTGATACACTCCTGAGAGTGACATGAGCCGAGTTCACAGTGAGGACGAGGCAATTGTGAGGACAGGGCGATACAGACTGGACATTGAGATGGATCGGGTTCACAGTGAGGGACGAGAAGATTGTGAGAACAGTGTGATACAGACTGGACAGTGAGATGGGTCAGGTTCACAGTGAGGTTGAGGAGATTCTGAGGACAGGGTGATACAGTCTGGACAGTCAGATGGGCCGGTTTCACAGTGAGGGATGAGAAGATTGTGAGGACAGGGCGATACACACCGGACAGTGAGATGGGCCGGGTTCACAGTGAGGGACGAGGAGATTGACATGACAGGTTGATACACACCAGACAGTGAGATGAGCCGGGTTCACAGTGAGCTTGATGAGATTGTGAGGACAGGGTGATACACTCCGGACAGTGAGATGGGTCAGGTTCACAGTGATGGACGAGGAGATTTTGAGGACAGGGTGATACACACCGGACAGTGAGATGGGTTGGGATCACAATGAGGGAGGAGGAGATTGTGAGGACAGGGCGATACAGACCGGACAGTGAGATGGGTTGGGTTCCCAGTGAGTATGAGGAGAATGTGAGGGATGAAGAGATTGTGAGGACAAGGTGATACCGACTGGACAGTGAGATGGATCGGGTTCACGGTGAGGGACTAGGAGATTGTGAGGACAGGGTGATACACACCGGACAGTGAGATGGTTCAGGTTCACAGTGAGGGATGAGGAGATTGTGAGGACAGGGTGATACACACCGGACCGTGAGATGAGCCGGGTTCACAGTGAGGATGATGAGATTGTGAGGACAGGGTGATACACTCCGGACAGTGAGATGGGTCAGGTTCACAGTGATGGACGAGGAGATTGTGAGGACAGGGTGATACACACCGGACAGTGAGATGGGTCGGGTTCACAGTGAGGGACGAGGAGATTGTGAGGACAGGGTGATACAGACTGGACAGTGAGATGGGCCGGGTTCACGGTGAGGGACGAGGAGATTGTGAGGACAGGGTGATGCACACCGGACAGTGAGATGGGCCGGGTTGACAGTGAGGATGTGGAGATTGTGAGGGATGAAGAGATTGTGAGGACAAGGTGATACCGACTGGACAGTGAGATGGATCGGGTTCACGGTGAAGATGAGGAGATTGTGAGGACAGGGTGATACACACTGGACAGCAAGATGGGCCGAGTTCACAGTGAGGATGAGGAGATTGTGAGGATAGGGTGATACAGACTGGACAGTGAGATGGGTCGTGTTCACAGTGAGGGATGAGGAGATTGTGAGAACAGGGTGATACACACTGGACAGTGAAATGGGCCGGGTTCACAGAGAGGGACGAGGAGATTGTGAGGACAGGGTGATACACACCGGACAGTGAGATGGTTCAGGTTCACAGTGATGGATGAGGAGATTGTGAGGACAGGGTGATATACACCAGACAGTGAGATGTGACGGGATCACAGTGAGGGACGAGGAGATTGTGAGTACATGGCGATACAGACTGGACAGTGAGATGGGCCGGGTTCACAGTGATGGACGAGAAGATTGTGAGGACAGGGCGATACACACCGGACAGTGAGATGGGTTGGGATCACAATGAGGGAGGAGGAGATTGTGAGGACAGGGCGATACAGACCGGACAGTGAGATGGGTTGGGATCCCAGTGAGGATGAGGAGAATGTGAGGGATGAAGAGATTGTGAGGACAAGGTGATACCGACTGGACAGTGAGATGGATTGGCTTCACGGTGAAGATGAGGAGATTGTGAGGAATGAAGAGATTGTGAGGATAGGGTGATACAGACTGGACAGTGAGATGGGTCGTGTTCACAGTGAGGGACGAGGAGATTGTGAGAACAGGGTGATACACACTGGACAGTGAAATGGGCCGGGTTCACAGTGAGGGACTAGGAGATTGTGAGGACAGGGTGATACAGACTGGACAGTGAGATGGGCCGGGTTGACAGTGAGGTTGTGGAGATTGTGAGGGATGAAGAGATTATGAGGACAGGTTGATGCACACCGGACAGTGAGATGGGTTGGGATCACAATGACGAAGGAGGAGATTGTGAGGACAGGGCGATACACACCGGACAGTGAGATGGTTCAGGTTCACAGTGAGGATGATGAGATTGTGAGGACAGGGTGATACAGACTGGACAGTGAGATGGGTCGGGTTCACAGTTAGGGATGAGGAGATTTTGAGGACAGGGTGATACACACCGGACAGTGAGATGGGCCGGGTTCACAGTGAGGATGAGGAGATTGTGAGAGAGGAAGAGATTGTGAGGACAGGGTGATACACACCGGACAGTGAGATGTGACGGGATCACAGTGAGGGACGAGGAGATTGTGAGTACAGGGAGATACAGGCTGGACAGTGAGATGGGCCGGGTTCACAGTGATGGACGAGAAGATTGTGAGGACAGTGCGATACACACCGGACAGGGAGATGTGCCGGGTCGATAGTGAGGGATGAGGAGATTGTGAGTACAGGGTGATGCACTCCGGACAGTGAGATGGGCCGGGTTCACAGTGAGGATGATGAGATTGTGAGGACAGAGCGATACAGACCTGACAGTGAGATGGGTCGGGTTCACAGTGAGGGACGAGGAGATTGTGAGGACAGGGCGATACAGACTGGACAGAGAGATGGGCCGCGTTCTCAGGGAGGGACGAGGAGATTGTGAGGACAAGGCGAAACAGACTGGTCAGTGAGATGGGTGGGGTTCACAGTGAGGGATGAGGAGATTGTGAGGACAGGGAGATGCAGACCGGACAGTGAGATGGGTCGGGTTCACAGTGAGGATGAGGAGATTGTGAGGGATGAAGAGATTGTGACGACAGGGTGATACAGACTGGACAGTGAGATGGGTCGGGTTCACAGTGAAGAGCGAGGAGATTGTGAGGGCAGTGTGATACCGACTGGACAGTGAGATGGATCGGGTTCACAGTGAGGGACGAGGAGTTTGTGAGTACAGCGCGATACACACTGGAGAGTGAGATGAGTCGGGTTCACAGTAACGATGAGGAGGTTGTGAAGACAGGGTGATACACACCAGACAGTGAGTTGGGCCGGGTTCACAGTGAGGGACGAGAAGATTGTGAAGGACAGTGTGATACAGACTGGACAGTGAGATGGGCCGGCTTCACACTGAGGGACGAGAAGATTGTGAGGACAGGGCGATATACACCGGACAGTGAGATGGGCCGGGTTCACAGTGAGGGATGAGGAGATTGAGAGGACAGGGCGATACACACCGGACAGTGAGATGGGCCGGTTTCACGGTGAGGATGATGAGATTGTGAGGACAGGGTGATACAGACTGGACAGTGAGATGGGCTGCGTTCACAGTGAGGATGAGGAGATTGTGAGGGATGAAGAGATTGTGAGGACAAGGTAATACACACCAGACAGTGAGATGGGTCGGGTTCACAGTGAGGGAGGAGGAGGTTGTGAGGACAGGGCGATACAGAACGGACAGTGAGATGGGTTAGATTCCCAGTGAGGATGAGGAGATTGTGAGCGATGACGAGATTGTGAGGACAGGGCGATACAGACAGGACAGTGAGATGGATCGGGTTCACGGTGAGGATGAGGAGATTGTGAGGACAGGGTGATACACACCGGACAGTGAGATGGGCCGGGTTCACAGTGTGGGACGAGAAGATTGTGAGGACATGGTGATACAGACTGGACACTGAGATGGGCCGGGTTCACAGTGAGTATGAGGAGATTGTGAGGGCAGGGTGATACAGACTGGACAGTGAGATGGGTGGGGTTCACAGTGAGGGACGAGGAGTTTGTGAGAACAGGGTGATACACTCCAGACTGTGAGATTAGCCGGGTTCACAGTGAGGATGATAAGATTGTGAGGACAGGCTGATACACACCGGACAGTGAGATGGGACGGGTTCACAGTGAGGGACGAGGAGATTGTGAGGACAGGGTAATACACTCCGCACAGTGAGATGGGACGGGTTCACAGTGAGGGACGAGGAGATTGTGAGGACAGGGCGCGACATACTGGACAGTGAGATGGGTCAGTTTCACAGTGATGGACGAGGAGATTGTGAGGACAGGGTGATACACACCGGACAGTGAGATGGGTCGGGTTCAAGGTGAAGGAGGATGAGATTGTGAGGACAGGGTGATACAGACTGGCCAGTGAGATGGGCCGGGTTCACAGTGAGAGACGAGAGATTGTGAGGACAGGGTGATGCACACCAGACAGTGAGATGGGCCGGGTTCACAGTGAGGATGAGGAGAATGTGAGGGACGAAGAGATTGTGAGGACAGGGTTATACAGACTGGACAGTGAGATGGGTGGGATTCACAGTGAGGGGCGAGAAGATTGCGAGGACAGGGTGATACAGACTGGACAGTGAGATGGGCCGGGTTCACAGTACGGATGATGAGATTGTGAGGACAGGGTGATACAAACTGGACAGTGAGATGGGCTGCGTTCACAGCGAGGAACGAGGAGATTGTGAGGACAGGGTGATATACACCGGACAGTGAGATGGTTCAGGTTCACAGTGATGGACGAGGAGATTGTGAGGACAGGGTGATACACACCGGACAGTGAGATGTGACGGGATCACAGTGAGGGACGAGGAGATTGTGAGTACAGGGTGATATAGTCTGGACAGTCAGATGGGCCGGTTTCACAGTGAGGGACGAGAAGATTGTGAGGACAGGGCGATACACACCGGACAGTGAGATGGGCCGGGTTCACAGTGAGGATGAGGAGATTGTGAGAGAGGAAGAGATTGTGAGGACAGGGTGATACACACCGGACAGTGAGACGTGACGGGATCACAGTGAGGGACGAGGAGATTGTGAGGACAGGGTGATACACACCGGACAGTGAGATGTGTCGGGTTCACAGTGAGGGACGAGGAGATTGTGAGGACAGGGTGATACGGACTGGACAGTGAGATGGGCCGGGTTCACAGTGAGGTATGAGGAGAATGTGAGGACAGCGTGATACACACCGGAAAGTGAGAGGCGCTGGGTTCACAGTGAGGATGAGGTGATTGTGAGGAATCAAGTGATTGTGAGGACAGGGTGATACAGACTGGACAGTGAGATGGGTCGGGTTCACAGTGAGGGAGGAGGAGATTGTGAGGACAGGGCGATACAGACCGGACAGTGTGATGGGTTGGGTTCCCAGTGAGGATGAGGAGAATGTGAGGGATGAAGAGATTGTGAGGACAAGGTGATACCGACTGGACAGTGAGATGGATTGGGTTCACGGTGAAGATGAGGAGATTGTGAGGACAGGGTGATACACACTGGACAGCAAGATGGGCCGAGTTCACAGTGAGGATGAGGAGATTGTGAGGAATGAAGAGATTGTGAGGATAGGGTGATACAGACTGGACAGTGAGATGGGTCGTGTTCACAGTGAGGGACGAGGAGATTGTGAGAACAGGGTGAATCACACTGGACAGTGAAATGGGCCGGGTTCACAGTGAGGGACTAGGAGATTGTGAGGACAGGGTGATACACACCGGACAGTGAGATGGTTCAGGTTCACAGTGAGGATGATGAGATTGTGAGGACAGGGTGATACAGACTGGACAGTGAGATGGGTCGGGTTCACAGTGAGGGATGAGGAGATTTTGAGGACAGGGTGATACACACCGGACAGTGAGTTGGGCCGGGTTCACAGTGAGGATGAGGAGATTGTGAGGACAGGGTGATACAGACTGGACAGTGAGATGGGTCGGGTTCACAGTGACGATGAGGAGGGTGTGAAGACAGGGTGATACACTCCGGAGAGTGACATGAGCCGAGTTCACAGTGAGGACGAGGCAATTGTGAGGACAGGGCGATACAGACTGGACATTGAGATGGATCGGGTTCACAGTGAGGGACGAGAAGATTGTGAGAACAGTGTGATGTAGACTGGACAGTGAGATGGGTCAGGTTCACAGTAAGGTTGAGGAGATTCTGAGGACAGGGTGATACAGTCTGGACAGTCAGATGGGCCGGTTTCACAGTGAGGGACGAGAAGATTGTGAGGACAGGGCGATACACACCGGACAGTGAGATGGGCCGGGTTCACAGTGAGGGACGAGGAGATTGACAGGACAGGTTGATACACACCAGACAGTGAGATGAGCCGGGTTCACAGTGAGCTTGATGAGATTGTGAGGACAGGGTGATACACTCCGGACAGTGAGATGGGTCAGGTTCACAGTGATGGACGAGGAGATTTTGAGGACAGGATGATACACACCGGACAGTGAGATGGGTCGGGTTCACAGTGAGGGACGACGAGATTGTGAGGACAGGGTGATACAGACTGGACAGTGAGATGGGCCGGGTTCACGGTGAGGGACGAGGAGATTGTGAGGACAGGGTGATGCACACCGGACAGTGAGATGGGCCGGGTTGACAGTGAGGATGTGGAGATTGTGAGGGATGAAGAGATTATCAGGACAGGGTGATACACACCGGACAGTGAGATGGGTTGGGATCACAATGAGGGAGGAGGAGATTGTGAGGACAGGGCGATACAGACCGGACAGTGAGATGGGTTGGGTTCCCAGTGAGTATGAGGAGAATGTGAGGGATTAAGAGATTGTGAGGACAAGGTGATACCGACTGGACAGTGAGATGGATCGGGTTCACGGTGAAGATGAGGAGATTGTGAGGACAGGGTGATACACACTGGACAGCAAGATGGGCCGAGTTCACAGTGAGGATGAGGAGATTGTGAGGAATGAAGAGATTGTGAGGATAGGGTGATACAGACTGGACAGTGAGATGGGTCGTGTTCACAGTGAGGGATGAGGAGATTGTGAGAACAGGGTGATACACACTGGACAGTGAAATGGGCCGGGTTCACAGAGAGGGACTAGGAGACTGTGAGGACAGGGTGATACACACCGGACAGTGAGATGGTTCAGGTTCACAGTGAGGATGATGAGATTGTGAGGACAGGGTGATACAGACTGGACAGTGAGATGGGTCGGGTTCACAGTGAGGGATGAGGAGATTTTGAGGACAGGGTGATACACACCGGACAGTGAGATGGGCCGGGTTCACAGTGAGGATGAGGAGATTGTGAGAGAGGAAGAGATTGTGAGGACAGGGTGATACACACCGGACAGTGAGATGTGACGGGATCACAGTGAGGGACGAGGAGATTGTGAGGATAGGGTGATACACACCGGACAGTGAGATGTGTCGGGTTCACAGTGAGGGACGAGGAGATTGTGAGGACAGGGTGATACAGACTTGACAGGGAGATGGGCCGGGTTCACAGTGAGGTATGAGGAGATTGAGAGGACAGCGTGATACACACCGGAAAGTGAGATCCGCCTGGTTCACAGTGAGGATGAGGTGATTGTGAGGAATCAAGTGATTGTGAGGACAGGGTGATACAGATTGGACAGTGAGATGGGTCGGGTTCACAGTGAGGGTTGAGGAGATTGTGAGGACAGGGTGATACAGACTGGACAGTGAAATGGGTCGGGTTCACAGTAACGATGAGGAGGGTGTGAAGACAGGGTGATACACACCGGAGAGTGACATGAGCCGAGTTCACAGTGAGGACGAGGCAATTGTGAGGACAGGGCCATACAGACAGGACAGTGAGTTGGGCCAGGTTCACAGTGACGGACGAAAAGATTGTGAGAACAGTGTGATACAGACTGGACAGTGAGATGGGTCAGGTTCACAGTGAGGTTCAGGAGATTGTGAGGACAGGGTGATACAGTCTGGACAGTCAGATGGGCCGGTTTCACAGTGAGGGACGAGAAGATTGTGAGGACAGGGCGATACACACCGGACAGTGAGATGGGCTGGGTTCACAGTGAGGGACGAGGAGATTGAGGGGACAGGTTGATACACACCAGACAGTGAGATGAGCCGGGTTCACAGTGAGGATGATGAGATTGTGAGGACAGGGTGATACACTCCGGACAGTGAGATGGGTCAGGTTCACAGTGATGGACGAGGAGATTGTGAGGACAGGGTGATACACACCGGACAGTGAGATGGTTCAGGTTCACAGTGGGGGACGAGGAGATTGTGAGGACAGGGCGCGACATACTGGACAGTGAGATGGGTCGGGTTCACAGTGAGGGACGAGAAGATTGTGAGGACAGGGCGATACACACCGGACAGTGAGATGGGCCAGGTTCACAGTGAGGATGAGGAGATTGTGAGAGAGGAAGAGATTGTGAGGACAGGGTGATACACACCGGACAGTGAGATGGTTCAGGTTCACAGTGATGGATGAGGAGATAGTGAGGACAGGGTGATATACACCGGACAGTGAGATGTGATGGGATCACAGTGAGGGACGAGGAGATTGTGAGTACATGGCGATACAGACTGGACAGTGAGATGGGCCGGGTTCACAGTGATGGACGAGAAGATTGTGAGGACAGGGCGATACACACCGGACAGTGAGATGGGTTGGGATCACAATGAGGGAGGAGGAGATTGTGAGGACAGGGCGATACAGACCGGACAGTGAGATGGGTTGGGTTCCCAGTGAGGATGAGGAGAATGTGAGGGATGAAGAGATTGTGAGGACAAGGTGATACCGACTGGACAGTGAGATGGATTGGGTTCACGGTGAAGATGAGGAGATTGTGAGGAATGAAGAGATTGTGAGGATAGGGTGATACAGACTGGACAGTGAGATGGGTCGTGTTCACAGTGAGGGACGAGGAGATTGTGAGAACAGGGTGATACACACTGGACAGTGAAATGGGCCGGGTTCACAGTGAGGGACTAGGAGATTGTGAGGACAGGGTGATACACACCGGACAGTGAGATGGTTCAGGTTCACAGTGAGGATGATGAGATTGTGAGGACAGGGTGATACAGACTGGACAGTGAGATGGGTCGGGTTCACAGTGAGGGATGAGGAGATTTTGAGGACAGGGTGATACACACCGGACAGTGAGTTGGGCCGGGTTCACAGTGAGGATGAGGAGATTGTGAGAGAGGAAGAGATTGTGAGGACAGGGTGATACACTCCGGACAGTGAGATGGGTCAGGTTCACAGTGATGGACGAGGAGATTGTGAGGACAGGGTGATACAGACTGGACAGTGAGATGGGCCGGGTTCACAGTGAGGATGAGGAGATTGTGAGAGAGGAAGAGATTGTGAGGACAGGGTGATACACACCGGACAGTGAGATGTGACGGGATCACAGTGAGGGACGAGGAGATTGTGAGTACAGGGAGATACAGGCTGGACAGTGAGATGGGCCGGGTTCACAGTGATGGACGAGAAGATTGTGAGGACAGTGCGATACACACCGGACAGGGAGATGTGCCGGGTCGATAGTGAGGGATGAGGAGATTGTGAGTACAGGGTGATGCACTCCGGACAGTGAGATGGGCCGGGTTCACAGTGAGGATGATGAGATTGTGAGGACAGAGCGATACAGACCTGACAGTGAGATGGGTCGGGTTCACAGTGAGGGACGAGGAGATTGTGAGGACAGGGCGATACAGACTGGACAGAGAGATGGGCCGCGTTCTCAGGGAGGGACGAGGAGATTGTGAGGACAAGGCGAAACAGACTGGTCAGTGAGATGGGTGGGGTTCACAGTGAGGGATGAGGAGATTGTGAGGACAGGGAGATGCAGACCGGACAGTGAGATGGGTCGGGTTCACAGTGAGGATGAGGAGATTGTGAGGGATGAAGAGATTGTGACGACAGGGTGATACAGACTGGACAGTGAGATGGGTCGGGTTCACAGAGAAGAGCGAGGAGATTGTGAGGGCAGTGCGATACCGACTGGACAGTGAGATGAATCGGGTTCACAGTGAGGGACGAGGAGATTGTGAGTACAGCGCGATACACACTGGAGAGTGAGATGAGTCGGGTTCACAGTAACGATGAGGAGGTTGTGAAGACAGGGTGATACACACCAGACAGTGAGTTGGGCCGGGTTCACAGTGAGGGACGAGAAGATTGTGAAGGACAGTGTGATACAGACTGGACAGTGAGATGGGCCGGCTTCACACTGAGGGACGAGAAGATTCTGAGGACAGGGCGATATACACCGGACAGTGAGATGGGCCGGGTTCACAGTGAGGATGATGAGATTGTGAGGACAGGGTGATACAGACTGGACAGTGAGATGGGCTGCGTTCACAGTGAGGATGAGGAGATTGTGAGGGATGAAGAGATTGTGAGGACAAGGTAATACACACCAGACAGTGAGATGGGTCGGGTTCACAGTGAGGGAGGAGGAGGTTGTGAGGACAGGGCGATACAGAACGGACAGTGAGATGGGTTAGATTCCCAGTGAGGATGAGGAGATTGTGAGCGATGACGAGATTGTGAGGACAGGCGATACAGACAGGACAGTGAGATGGATCGGGTTCACGGTGAGGATGAGGAGATTGTGAGGACAGGGTGATACACACCGGACAGTGAGATGGGCCGGGTTCACAGTGTGGGACGAGAAGATTGTGAGGACATGGTGATACAGACAGGACAATGAGATGGGCCGGGTTCACAGTGAGTATGAGGAGATTGTGAGGGCAGGGTGATACAGACTGGACAGTGAGATGGGTGGGGTTCACAGTGAGGGACGAGGAGTTTGTGAGAACAGGGTGATACACTCCAGACTGTGAGATTAGCCGGGTTCACAGTGAGGATGATAAGGTTGTGAGGACAGGCTGATACACACCGGACAGTGAGATGGGCCGGGTTCACAGTGAGGGACGAGGAGATTGTGAGGACAGGGTAATACACTCCGCACAGTGAGATGGGACGGGTTCACAGTGAGGGACGAGGAGATTGTGAGGACAGGGCGCGACAGACTGGACAGTGAGATGGGTCAGTTTCACAGTGATGGACGAGGAGATTGTGAGGACAGGGTGATACACACCGGACAGTGAGATGGGTCGGGTTCACAGTGAGGGAGGATGAGATTGTGAGGACAGGGTGATACAGACTGGCCAGTGAGATGGGCCGGGTTCACAGTGAGAGACGAGAGATTGTGAGGACAGGGTGATACACACCGGACAGTGAGATGGGTCGAGTTCACAGTGAGGATGAGGAGACTGTGAGAGAGGAAGAGATTGTGAGGACAGGGTGATACACACCGGACAGTGAGATGTGACGGGATCACAGTGAGGGACGAGGAGATTGTGAGTACAGGGAGATACAGGCTGGACAGTGAGATGGGCCGGGTTCACAGTGATGGACGAGAAGATTGTGAGGACAGTGCGATACACACCGGACAGGGAGATGTGCCGGGTCGATAGTGAGGGATGAGGAGATTGTGAGTACAGGGTGATGCACTCCGGACAGTGAGATGGGCCGGGTTCACAGTGAGGATGATGAGATTGTGAGGACAGAGCGATACAGACCTGACAGTGAGATGGGTCGGGTTCACAGTGAGGGACGAGGAGATTGTGAGGACAGGGCGATACAGACTGGACAGAGAGATGGGCCGCGTTCTCAGGGAGGGACGAGGAGATTGTGAGGACAAGGCGAAACAGACTGGTCAGTGAGATGGGTGGGGTTCACAGTGAGGGATGAGGAGATTGTGAGGACAGGGAGATGCAGACCGGACAGTGAGATGGGTCGGGTTCACAGTGAGGATGAGGAGATTGTGAGGGATGAAGAGATTGTGACGACAGGGTGATACAGACTGGACAGTGAGATGGGTCGGGTTCACAGTGAAGAGCGAGGAGATTGTGAGGGCAGTGCGATACCGACTGGACAGTGAGATGGATCGGGTTCACAGTGAGGGACGAGGAGATTGTGAGTACAGCGCGATACACACTGGAGAGTGAGATGAGTCGGGTTCACAGTAACGATGAGGAGGTTGTGAAGACAGGGTGATACACACCAGACAGTGAGTTGGGCCGGGTTCACAGTGAGGGACGAGAAGATTGTGAAGGACAGTGTGATACAGACTGGACAGTGAGATGGGCCGGCTTCACACTGAGGGACGAGAAGATTGTGAGGACAGGGCGATATACACCGGACAGTGAGATAGGCCGGGTTCACAGTGAGGGATGAGGAGATTGAGAGGACAGGGCGATACACACCGGACAGTGAGATGGGCCGGTTTCACGGTGAGGATGATGAGATTGTGAGGACAGGGTGATACAGACTGGACAGTGAGATGGGCTGCGTTCACAGTGAGGATGAGGAGATTGTGAGGGATGAAGAGATTGTGAGGACAAGGTAATACACACCAGACAGTGAGATTGGTCGGGTTCACAGTGAGGGAGGAGGAGGTTGTGAGGACAGGGCGATACAGAACGGACAGTGAGATGGGTTAGATTCCCAGTGAGGATGAGGAGATTGTGAGCGATGACGAGATTGTGAGGACAGGGCGATACAGACAGGACAGTGAGATGGATCGGGTTCACGGTGAGGATGAGGAGATTGTGAGGACAGGGTGATACACACCGGACAGTGAGATGGGCCGGGTTCACAGTGTGGGACAAGAAGATTGTGAGGACATGGTGATACAGACTGGACAGTGAGATGGGCCGGGTTCACAGTGAGTATGAGGAGATTGTGAGGGCAGGGTGATACCGACTGGACAGTGAGATGGGTGGGGTTCACAGTGAGGGACGAGGAGTTTGTGAGAACAGGGTGATACACTCCAGACTGTGAGATTAGCCGGGTTCACAGTGAGGATGATAAGATTGTGAGGACAGGCTGATACACACCGGACAGTGAGATGGGCCGGGTTCACAGTGAGGGACGAGGAGATTGTGAGGACAGGGCGCGACAGACTGGACAGTGAGATGGGTCAGTTTCACAGTGATGGACGAGGAGATTGTGAGGACAGGGTGATACACACCGGACAGTGAGATGGGTCGGGTTCACAGTGAGGGAGGATGAGATTGTGAGGACAGGGTGATACAGACTGGCCAGTGAGATGGGCCGGGTTCACAGTGAGAGACGAGAGATTGTGAGGACAGGGTGATGCACACCAGACAGTGAGATGGGTCGGGTTCACAGTGAGGATGAGGAGAATGTGAGGGATGAAGAGATTGTGAGGACAGGGTTATACAGACTGGACAGTGAGATGGGTGGGATTCACAGTGAGGGACGAGAAGATTGCGAGGACAGGGTGATACCTACAGGACAGTGAGATGGGCCGGGTTCACAGTGACGATGATGAGATTGTGAGGACAGGGCGTTACCCACCAGACATTGTGATGGGTCGGGTTCACAGTGAGGAAGAAGAGATTGTGAGGACAGGGTGATACACACCGGACAGTGAGATGGTTCAGGTTCACAGTGATGGACGAGGAGATTGTGAGGACAGGGTGATACAGTCTGGACAGTCAGATGGGCCGGTTTCACAGTGAGGGACGAGAAGATTGTGAGGACAGGGCGATACAGTCTGGACAGTCAGATGGGCCGGCTTCACAGTGAGGGACGAGAAGATTGTGAGGACAGGGCGATACACACCGGACAGTGAGATGTGCCGGGTTCACAGTGAGGATGAGGAGATTGTGAGAGAGGAAGAGATTGTGAGGACAGGGTGATACACACCGGACAGTGAGATGTGACGGGATCACAGTGAGGGACGAGGAGATTGTGAGTACAGGGTGATACAGTCTGGACAGTCAGATGGGCCGGTTTCACAGTGAGGGACGAGAAGATTGTGAGGACAGGGCGATACACACCGGACAGTGAGATGTGCCGGGTTCACAGTGAGGATGAGGAGATTGTGAGAGAGGAAGAGATTGTGAGGACAGGGTGATACACACCGGACAGTGAGATGTGACGGGATCACAGTGAGGGACGAGGAGATTGTGAGTACATGGCGATACAGACTGGACAGTGAGATGGGCCGGGCTCACAGTGATGGACGAGAAGATTGTGAGGACAGGGCGATACACACCGGACAGTGAGATGGGTTGGGATCACAATGAGGGAGGAGGAGATTGTGAGGACAGGGCGATACAGACCGGACAGTGAGATGGGTTGGGTTCCCAGTGAGGATGAGGAGATTGTGAGAGAGGAAGAGATTGTGAGGACAGGGTGATACACACCGGACAGTGAGATGTGACGGGATCACAGTGAGGGATGAGGAGATTGTGAGTACAGGGTGATACAGTCTGGACAGTCAGATGGGCCGGTTTCACAGTGAGGGACGAGAAGATTGTGAGGACAGGGCGATACACACCGGACAGTGAGATGTGCCGGGTTCACAGTGAGGATGAGGAGATTGTGAGAGAGGAAGAGATTGTGAGGACAGGGTGATACACACCGGACAGTGAGATGTGACGGGATCACAGTGAGGGACGAGGAGATTGTGAGTACATGGCGATACAGACTGGACAGTGAGATGGGCCGGGCTCACAGTGATGGACGAGAAGATTGTGAGGACAGGGCGATACACACCGGACAGTGAGATGGGTTGGGATCACAATGAGGGAGGAGGAGATTGTGAGGACAGGGCGATACAGACCGGACAGTGAGATGGGTTGGGTTCCCAGTGAGGATGAGGAGAATGTGAGGGATGAAGAGATTGTGAGGACAAGGTGATACCGACTGGGCAGTGAGATGGATTGGGTTCACGGTGAAGATGAGGAGATTGTGAGGACAGGGTGATAGAGACTGGACAGTGAGATGGGCTGCGTTCACAGCGAGGAACGAGGAGATTGGGAGGACAGGGTGATACACACCGGACAGTGAGATGGGCCGGGTTCACAGTGACGATGATGAGATTGTGAGGACAGGGCGTTACCCACCGGACATTGTGATGGGTCGGGTTCACAGTGAGGAAGAAGAGATTGTGAGGACAGGGTGTTACACACCGGACAGTGAGATGGTCCGGGTTCTCAGTGAGGGACCAGTAGAGGACAGTGAGATGAGTCGTGTTCACAGTGAGGGATGAGGAGATTCTGAGGACAGGGCGATACACACTGCATAGTGAGATGGGTCAGGTTCAAAGTGCGGGACTGAGGAGCTAGTGAGGACAGGGCGATACAGACTGGATACTGAGATGGGTCGGGTTCACAGTGACGATGAGGAAATTGTGAGGACAGGGTGATACAGACTGGACAGTGAGATGGGCCGGGTTCACAGTGAGAATGATGAAATTGTGCAGACAGTGTGATACAGACTGGACAGTGAGATGGGTCGGGTTCACAGCGAGGGACACGGAGGTTGTGAGGACAGGGTGATACACACCGGACAGTGAGATGGGCCAGGTTCACAGTGACGATGATGAGATTGTGAGGACTGGGCGATACACACCGGACAGTGAGATGGGTTGGGTTCACAGTGACGATGAGGAGGTTGTGAAGACAGGGTGATCCACACTGGACAGTGAGATGGGGAGGGTTCACAGTGATGGACGAGCACATTGTGAGGACAGGGCGATACACACCGGACAGTGAGATGTGCCGGGTTCACAGTGAGGTACGAGGAGAATGAGAGGACAGGGCGATACAGACTGGACAGTAGGATGGATCGGGTTCACGGTGAGGATGAGGAGATTGTGAGGACAGGGTGATACACACCGGACAGTGAGATGGGTTGGGATCACAATAAGGGAGGAGGAGATTGTGAGGACAGGGCGATACAGACCGGACAGTGAGATGGGTTGGGTTCCCAGTGAGGATGAGGAGAATGTGAGGGATGAAGAGATTGTGAGGACAAGGTGATACCGACTGGACAGTGAGATGGATTGGGTTCACGGTGAAGATGAAGAGATTGTGAGGACAGGGTGATACACACTGGACAGCAAGATGGGCCGAGTTCACAGTGAGGATGAGGAGATTGTGAGGAATGAAGAGATTGTGAGGATAGGGTGATACACTCCGGACAGTGAGATGGGTCGTGTTCACAGTGAGGGACGAGGAGATTGTGAGAACAGGGTGATACACACTGGACAGTGAGATGGGTCGGGTTCACAGTGAGGGACGAGGAGATTGTGAGGACAGGGTGATACAGACTGGACAGTGAGATGGGCCGGGTTGACAGTGAGGATGTGGAGATTGTGAGGGATGAAGAGATTATGAGGACAGGGTGATGCACACCGGACAGTGAGATGGGTTGGGATCACAATGAGGGAGGAGGAGATTGTGAGGACAGGGCGATACACACCGGACAGTGAGATGGTTCAGGTTCACAGTGAGGATGATGAGATTGTGAGGACAGGGTGATACAGACTGGACAGTGAGATGGGTCGGGTTCACAGTTAGGGATGAGGAGATTTTGAGGACAGGGTGATACACACCGGACAGTGAGATGGGCGGGTTCACAGTGAGGATGAGGAGATTGTGAGAGAGAAGAGATTGTGAGGACAGGGTGATACACACCAGACAGTGAGATGGGTCGGCTTCACAGTGAGGAGGAGGAGGTTGTGAGGACAGGGCGATACAGAATGGACAGTGAGATGGGCCGGGTTCACAGTGAGGATGAGGAGATTGTGAGAGAGGAAGAGATTGTGAGGACAGGGTGATACACACCAGACAGTGAGATGGGCCGGGTTCACAGTGAGTATGAGGAGATTGTGAGGGCAGGGTGATACAGACTGGACAGTGAGATGGGTGGGGTTCACAGTGAGGGACGAACAGTTTGTGAGAACAGGGTGATACACTCCAGACTGTGAGATTAGCCGGGTTCACAGTGAGGATGATAAGATTGTGAGGACAGGCTGATACACACCGGACAGTGAGATGGGCCGGGTTCACAGTGAGGGACGAGGAGATCGTGAGGACAGGGTAATACACTCCGCACAGTGAGATGGGTCAGGTTCACAGTGATGGACGAGGAGATTGTGAGGACAGGGTGATACACACCGGACAGTGAGATGGGTCGGGTTCACAGTGAGGGACGATGAGATTGTGAGGACAGGGTGATACAGACTGGCCAGTGAGATGGGCCGGGTTCACAGTGAGAGACGAGAGATCGTGAGGAAGGGTGATGCACACCAGACAGTGAGATGGGCCGGGTTCACAGTGAGGATGAGGAGAATGTGAGGGATGAAGAGATTGTGAGGACAGGGTTATACAGACCGGACAGTGAGATGGGTGGGGTTCACAGTGAGGGACGAGAAGATTGCGAGGACAGGGTGATACAGACTGGACAGTGAGATGGGCTGCGTTCACAGCGAGGACGAGGAGATTGTGAGGACAGGGCGATACACACCGGACAGTGAGATGTGCCGGGTTCACAGTGAGGTACGAGGAGAATGTGAGGACAGGGCGATACAGACTGGACAGTAGGATGGATCGGGTTCACGGTGAGGATGAGGAGATTGTGAGGACAGGGTGATACAGACTGGAAAGTAAGATGGGCTGGGTTCACAGTGAGGATGAGGAGATTGTGAGGAATGAAGAGATTGTGAGGATAGAGTGAAACAGACTGGACAGTGAGATGGATCGGGTTCTCAGTGAGGGACGAGGAGATTGTGAAGACAGGGTGATACACACCGGACAGTGAGATGGGCTGGGTTCACACTGAGGGATGAGGAGATTGTGAGGACAGGGTGATACACATCGGACAGTGAGATGGTTCAGGTTCACAGTGAGGATGATGAGATTGTGAGGACAGTGTGATACAGACCGGACAATGAGATGGGTCTGGTTCACAGTGAGGGATGAGGAGATTGTGAGGAAAGTGATATACAGACCGGACAGTGAGATGCGTCAGTTGCACAGTGAGAGACGAGGAGATTGTGAGGACAGGGTGATACACACCGGACAGTGAAATGGGTCGGGTTCACAGTGAGGATGAGGAGATTATGAGGGATGAAAAGATTGTGAGGAAAGGGTGATACAGACTGGACAATGAGATGGGTAAGGTTCACAGTGAGGGACGAAGAGATTGTGAGGACAGGGTGATACTGACTGGACAGTGAGATGGGTCGGGTTCACAGTGAGGGACGAGGAGATTGTGAGGGTAGGGTGATACAGAGTGGACAGTGAGATGGGCTGGGTTCACAGTGAAGCACGAGGCGATTGTGAGGACAGGGCGATACAGACTGGACAGTGAAATGGGTCAGGTTCACAGTGAGGGACGAGGATATTGTGAGGACAGGGTGATACAGACCGGACAGTGAGATGGGAGAGACTCACAGTGGGGGACGAGAAGATTGTGAGGACAGGGTGATGCTCACCGGACAGTGAGATGGGCCGGGTTCACAGTGTGGATGAGGAGATTTTGAGGACAGAGCGATACACACCGGACAGTGAGATGGGCCGGGTTCACAGTGACGATGATGAGATTGTGAGGACAGGGCGATACACACCGGACAGTGTGATGGGTCGGGTTCACAGTGAGGAAGATGAGATTGTGAGGACAGGGTGATACACATCGGACAGTGAGATGGTCCGGGTTCACAGTGAGGGATGAGGAGATTGTGAGTACAGGGCGATACAGACTGCACAGTGAGATGGGTCAGGTTCAAAGTGAGGGACTGAGGAGCTAGTGAGGACAGGGCGATACAGACTGGATACTGAGATGGGTCGGGTTCACAGTGAGAATGATGAAATTGTGCAGACAGTGTGATACAGACTGGACGGTGAGATGGGTCGGGTTCACAGCGAGGGACGAGGAGATTGTGAGGACAGGGCGATCAACACCGGACAGTGAGATGGGTTGGGTTCACAGTGACGATCAGGAGGTTGTGAAGACAGGGTGATCCACACTGGACAGCGAGATGGGGAGTGTTCACAGTGATGGACGAGCACATTGTGAGGACAGGGCGATACACACCGGACAGTGAGATGTGCCGGGTTCACAGTGAAGTACGAGGAGATTGTGAGGACAGGGCGACACAGACTGGACAGAGAGATGGGCCGCGTTCTCAGGGAGGGACGTGGAGATTGTGAGGATAGGGCAATACAGACTGGTCAGTGAGATGGGTGGGGTTCACAGTGAGGATGAGGAGATTGTGAGGGATGAAGAGATTGTGACGACAGGGTGCTACAGACTGGATAGTGAGATGGGTTGGGTTCACAGCGAAGAGCGAGGAGATTGTGAGGACAGGGCGATACAGACGGGACCGTGAGATGGATCAGGTTCCAGTGAGGATGAGGAGATTGTGAGGACAGGGTGATAAACACCGGACAGTGAGATGGGCCGGGTTCACAGTGAGGGATGAGGAGGTTGCGAGGACAGGATGATACACACCGGACAGTGAGATGGGCCGGGTTCACATTGAGGGACCAGGAGATTGTGAGGACAGGGTGATACACACCGGACAGTGAGATGGGCCGGGTTCACAGTGAGGATGACATTGTGAGGACAGGGTGATACACAGCGGACAGTGAGATGGGCCGGGATCACAGTGAGGGACGAGGAGATTGTGAGGACAGGGCGATACACACCGGACAGTGAGATGGGTCGGGTTCACAGTAACGATGAGGAGGTTCTGAAGACAGGGTGATACACACTGGACAGTGAGACGGGCCGGGTTCACAGTGAGGGACGAGTAGATTGTGAGGACAGGGTGATACAGACTGGACAGTGATATGGGTCAGGTTCACAGTCAGGGACGAGGAGATTGTGAGGACCGGGCGATACAGACTGGTCAGTGAGATGGGTGGGGTTCACAGTGAGAATGATGAAATTGTGCGGGCAGGGTGATACAGACTGGACGGTGAGATGGGTCGGGTTCACAGCGAGGGACGAGGAGATTGTGAGGACAGGGTGATCCACACTGGACAGTGAGATGGGGAGGGTTCACAGTGATGGACGAGCACATTGTGAGGACGGGGCGATACACACCGGACAGTGAGATGTGCCGGGTTCACAGTGAAGTACGAGGAGATTGTGAGGACAGGGCGACACAGACTGGACAGAGAGATGGGCCGCGTTCTCAGGGAGGGACGTGGAGATTGTGAGGACAGGGCGATACACACCGGACAGCGAGATGGTCCAGGTTCACAGTGACGATGATGAGATTGTGAGGACAGGGCGACACACACTGGACAGAGAGATGGGTCGGGTTAACAGTGAGGGATGAGGAGATTGTGAGGACAGGGTGATACGCACCGGACAGTGAGATGGGCCAGGTTCACAGTGATGATGGTGAGATTGTGAGGACAGGGCGATACACACCGGACAGTGAGATGGGTCGGGTTCACAGTGACGATGAGGAGGTTGTGAAGACAGGGTGATACACACCGGACAGTGAGATGGGCCGGGTTCACAGTGAGGGACGAGAAGGTTGCGAGGACAGGGTGATACAGACTGGACAGTGGGATGGGCCAGGTTCACAGTGATGGACGAGAAGATTGTGAGGACAGGGCGATACACACCGGACAGTGAGATGTGCTGGGTTGATAGTGAGTGATGAGGAGATTGTGAGGACAGGGTGATGCACACCGGACAGTGAGATGGGCAGGGTTCACAGTGAGGATGAGGAGAATTTGAGGACAGAGCGATACACACCGGACAGTGAGTTGGGTCGGGTTAACAGTGAGGGACAAGGAGATTGTGAGGACAGGGCGATACAGACTGGACAGAGAGATGGGCCGCGTTCTCAGGGAGGGACGAGTAGATTGTGAGGAGGGGGCGATACAGACTGGTCAGTGAGATGGGTGGGGTTCACAGTGAGGGATGAGGAGATTGTGAGGACAGGGCGATACACACCGGACAGTGAGATGTGCCGGGTTCACAGTGAAGTACGAGGAGATTGTGAGGACAGGGCGACACAGACTGGACAGAGAGATGGGCCGCGTTCTCAGGGAGGGACGTGGAGATTGTGAGGATAGGGCAATACAGACTGGTCAGTGAGATGGGTGGGGTTCACAGTGAGGATGAGGAGATTGTGAGGGATGAAGAGAGTGTGACGACAGGGTGCTACAGACTGGATAGTGAGATGGGTTGGGTTCACAGTGAAGAGCGAGGAGATTGTCAGGACAGGGCGATACAGACGGGACCGTGAGATGGATCAGGTTCACAGTGAGGATGAGGAGATTGTGAGGACAGGGTGATAAACACCGGACAGTGAGATGGGCCGGGTTCACAGTGAGGGATGAGGAGGTTGCGAGGACAGGATGATACACACCGGACAGTGAGATGGGTCGGGTTCACATTGAGGGACCAGGAGATTGTGAGGACAGGGTGACACACACCGGACAGTGAGATGGGCCGGGATCACAGTGTGGGACGAGGAGATTGTGAGGACAGGGCGATACACACCGGACAGTGAGATGGGTCGGCTTCACAGTAACGATGAGGAGGTTGTGAAGACAGGGTGATACACACTGGACAGTGAGATGGGCCGGGTTCACAGTGAGGGACGAGTAGATTGTGAGGACAGGGTGATACAGACTGGACAGTGATATGGGTCAGGTTCACAGTCAGGGACGAGGAGATTGTGAGGACCGGGCGACACAGACTGGTCAGTGAGATGGGTGGGGTTCACAGTGAGGATGAGGAGATTGTGAGGGATGAAGAGATTGTGACGACAGGGTGATACAGACTGGACAGTGAGATGGGTTGGGTTCACAGTGAAGAGCGAGGAGATTGTGATGACAGGGTGATACAGACTGGACAGTGAGAATGGCTGGGTTCACAGTGAGAATGATGAAATTGTGCGGGCAGGGTGATACAGACTGGACGGTGAGATGGGTCGGGTTCACAGTGAGGGACGAGGAGATTGTGAGGACAGCGTGATACACCCCGGACAGCGAGATGGTCCAGGTTCACAGTGACAATGATGAGATTGTGAGGACAGGGCGACACACACTGGACAGAGAGATGGGTCGGGTTAACAGTGAGGGACGAGGAGATTGTGAGGACAGGGCGATACACACCGGACAGTGAGATGGGTCGGGTTCACAGTGAGGGACGAGTAGATTGTGAGGACTGGATGACACAGACTGGACAGTGAGATGGGTCGGGTTCACAGTCAGGGACAAGGAGATTCTGAGGAGAGGGCGATACAGACTGGTCAGTGAGATGGGTGGGGTTCACAGTGAGGGATGAGGAGATTGTCAGGACAGGGCGATACAGACTGGACAGTGAGATAAATCGGGTTCACGGTGAGGATGAGGAGATTGTGAGGACAGGGTGATACACACCGGACAGTGAGATGGATCGGGTTCACAGTGACGATGAGGACGTTGTGAAGACAGGGTGATACACACCGGACAGTGAGATGGGCCTGGTTCACAGTGAGGGATGAGGAGGTTGCAAGGACAGGGCGATACACACCGGATAGTGAGATGGGCCGGGTTCACAGTGCGGATGATGAGATTGTGAGGACAGGGTGATACAGACTGGACAGTGAGATGG
Source organism: Mobula birostris (assembly GCF_030028105.1). Lineage (NCBI taxonomy): Eukaryota > Metazoa > Chordata > Chondrichthyes > Myliobatiformes > Myliobatidae > Mobula > Mobula birostris. The sequence goes on from NW_027277800.1 coordinate 327,235, forward strand.
GCTGCGTTCACAGCGAGGAACGAGGAGATTGTGAGGACCGGGAGATACAGACTGGTCAGTGAGATGGGTGGGGTTCACAGTGAGGATGAGGAGATTGTGAGGGATGAAGAGATTGTGACGACAGGGTGATACAGACTGGACAGTGAGATGGGTTGGGTTCACAGTGAAGAGCGAGGAGATTGTGATGACAGGGTGATACAGACTGGACAGAGAGATGGGCCGCGTTCTCAGGGAGGGACGTGGAGATTGTGAGGATAGGGCAATACAGACTGGTCAGTGAGATGGGTGGGGTTCACAGTGGGGATGAGGAGATTGTGAGGGATGAAGAGATTGTGACGACAGGGTGCTACAGACTGGATAGTGAGATGGGTTGGGTTCACAGTGAAGAGCGAGGAGATTGTCAGGACAGGGCGATACAGACGGGACCGTGAGATGGATCAGGTTCACAGTGAGGATGAGGAGATTGTGAGGACAGGGCGATACACACCGGACAGTGAGATGTGCTGGGTTGATAGTGAGTGCTGAGGAGATTGTGAGGACAGGGTGATGCACACCGGACAGTGAGATGGGCCGGGTTGACAGTGAGGATGAGGACAATTTGAGGACAGAGCGATACACACCGGACAGTGAGATGGGTCGGGTTAACAGTGAGGGACAAGGAGATTCTGAGGAGAGGGCGATACAGACTGGTCAGTGAGATGGGTGGGGTTCACAGTGAGGGATGAGGAGATTGTCAGGACAGGGCGCTACAGACTGGACAGTGAGATAAATCGGGTTCACGGTGAGGATGAGGAGGTTGCGAGGACAGGATGATAAACACCGGACAGTGAGATGGGCCGGGTTCACATTGAGGGACCAGGAGATTGTGAGGACAGGGTGATACACACCGGACAGTGAGATGGGCCGGGATCACAGTGAGGGACGAGGAGATTGTGAGGACAGGGCGATACACACCGGACAGTGAGATGTGTCGGGTTCACAGTAACGATGAGGAGGTTGAGAAGACAGGGTGATACACACTGGACAGTGAGATGGGCCGGGTTCACAGTGAGGGACGAGTAGATTGTGAGGACAGGGTGATACAGACTGGACAGTGATATGGGTCAGGTTCACAGTCAGGGATGAGGAGATTGTGAGGACCGGGCGACACAGACTGGTCAGTGAGATGGGTGGGGTTCACAGTGAGGATGAGGAGATTGTGAGGGATGAAGAGATTGTGACGACAGGGTGATACAGACTGGACAGTGAGATGGGTTGGGTTGACAGTGAAGAGCAAGGAGATTGTGATGACAGGGTGATACAGACTGGACAGTGAGAATGGCTGGGTTCACAGTGAGAATGATGAAATTGTGCGGGCAGGGTGATACAGACTGGACGGTGAGATGGGTCGGGTTCACAGTCAGGGACGAGGAGATTGTGAGGACAGCGTGATACACACCGGACAGCGAGATGGTCCAGGTTCACAGTGACAATGATGAGATTGTGAGGACAGGGCGATACACACCGGACAGTGAGATGGGCCGGGTTCACAGTGAGGGACGAGTAGAATGTGAGGACTGGGTGACACAGACTGGACAGTGAGATGGGTCGGGTTCACAGTCAGGGACGAGGAGACTGTGAGGACAGGGTGATCCACACCGGACAGTGAGATGAGCCGGGTTCACAGTGAGGGACGAGAAGATTGCGAGGGCAGGGTGATACAGACTGGACAGTGGGATGGGCCGGGTTAACAGTGAGAATGAAGAGATTGTGAGGAAAGGCTGATACAGACTGGACAGTGAGATGGGCCGGGTTCACAGTGATGGACGAGAAGATTGTGAGGACAGGGCGATACACACCGGACAGTGCGATGTGCTGGGTTGATAGTGAGTGATGAGGAGATTGTGAGGACAGGGTGATGCACACCGGACAGTGAGATGAGCCGGGTTCACAGTGAGGGACGAGAAGATTGCGAGGACAGGGTGATACAGACTGGACAGTGGGATGGGCCGGGTTAACAGTGAAAATGAAGAGATTGTGAGGAAAGGGTGATACAGACTGGACAGTGGGATGGGCCGGGTTCACAGTGATGGAAGAGAAGATTGTGAGGACAGGGCGATACAGACCGGACAGTGAGATGGGCCGGGTTCACAGTGAGGGACGAGCAGATTGTGAGGACTGGGTGACACAGACTGCACAGTGAGATGGGTCGGGTTCACAGTCAGGGACGAGGAGACTGTGAGGACAGGGTGATCCACACCGGACAGTGAGATGAGCCGGGTTCACTGTGAGGGACGAGAAGATTGCGAGGGCAGGGTGATACAGACTGGACCGTGGGATGGGCCGGGTTAACAGTGAGAATGAAGAGATTGTGACGAAAGGGTGATACAGACTGGACAGTGAGATGGGCCGGGTTCACAGTGATGGACGAGAAGATTGTGAGGACAGGGCGATACACACCGGACAGTGAGATGTGCTGGGTTGATAGTGAGTGCTGAGGAGATTGTGAGGACAGGGTGATGCACACCGGACAGTGAGATGGGCCAGGTTCACAGTGAGGATGAGGAGAATTTGAGGACAGAGCGATAAACACCGGACAGTGAGATGGGTCGGGTTAACAGTGAGGGACAAGGAGATTGTGAGGACAGGGCGATACAGACTGGACAGAGAGATGGGCCGCGTTCTCAGGGAGGGACGAGGAGATTGTGAGGAGAGGGCGATACAGACTGGTCAGTGAGATGGGTGGGGTTCTCAGTGAGGGATGAGGAGATTGTGAGGACAGGGCGATACAGACCGGACAGTGAGATGAGTAGGGTTCACAGTGAGGATGAGGAGATTGTGAGGGATGAAGGGATTGTGACGACAGGGTGATACAGACTGGACAGTGAGATGGCTCGGGTTCACAGTGAAGAGCGAGAAGATTGTGAGGACAGGGCGATACAGACTGGACAGTGAGATAGATCGGGTTCACGGTGAGGATGAGGAGATTGTGAGGACAGGGTGATACACACCGGACAGTGAGATGGGCCGGGTTCACAGTACGGATGATGGGATTGTGAGGGCAGGGTGAGACAGACTGGACAGTGAGATGGGCTGCGTTCACAGCGAGGAACGAGGAGATTGTGAGGACAGGGTGGTACACACCGGACAGTGAGATGGGCCGGGTTCACAGTGAGGAAGATGAGATTGTGAGGTCAGGGTGATACACACCGGACAGTGAGATGGTCCGGGTTCTCAGTGAGGAACCAGGAGATTGTGAAGACAGGGTGATACAGTCTGGACAGTGAGATGAGTCGTGTTCACAGTGAGGGACGAGGAGATTGTGAGGACAGGGTGATACAGACTGCACAGTGAGATGGGTCAGGTTCAAAGTGCGGGACTGAGGAGCTAGTGAGGACAGGGCGATACAGACTGGATACTGAGATGGGTCGGGTTCACAGTGACAATGAGGAAATTGTGAGGACAGGATGATACAGACTGGACAGTGAGATGGGCCGGGTTCACAGTGAGGGATGAGGAGGTTGCGAGGACAGGATGATACACACCGGACAGTGAGATGGGCCGGGTTCACATTGAGGGACCAGGAGATTGTGAGGACAGGGTGATACACACCGGACAGTGAGATGGGCCGGGTTCACAGTGAGGAGGACATTGTGAGGACAGGGTGATACACACCGGACAGTGAGATGGGTCGGGTTCACAGTAACGATGAGGAGGTTCTGAAGACAGGATGATACACACTGGACAGTGAGATGGGCCGGGTTCACAGTGAGGGACGAGTAGATTGTGAGGACAGGGTGATACAGACTGGACAGTGATATGGGTCAGGTTCACAGTCAGGGACGAGGACATTGTGAGGACCGGGCGATACAGACTGGTCAGTGAGATGGGTGGGGTTCACAGTGAGAATGATGAAATTATGCGGGCAGGGTGATACAGACTGGACGGTGAGATGGGTCGGGTTCACAGTGAGCGACGAGGAGATTGTGAGGACAGCGTGATACACACCGGACAGCGAGATGGTCCAGGTTCACAGTGACGATGATGAGATTGTGAGGACAGGGCGACACACACTGGACAGAGAGATGGGTCGGGTTAACAGTGAGGGACGAGGAGATTGTGAGGACAGGGTGATACGCACCGGACAGTGAGACGGGCCAGGTTCACAGTGATGATGAGGAGGTTGTGAAGACAGGGTGATACACACCGGACAGTGAGATGGGCGGGTTCACAGTGTGGGACGAGTAGATTGTGAGGACTGGGTGACACAGACTGGACAGTGAGATGGGTCGGGTTCACAGTCAGGGACGAGGAGACTGTGAGGACAGGGTACTGGAGAGTGGGATGGGCCGGGTTAACAGTGAGAATGAAGAGATTGTGAGGAAAGGGTAATACAGACTGGACAGTGAGATGGGCCGGGTTCACAGTGATGGACGAGAAGATTGTGAGGACAGGGCGATACACACCGGACAGTGAGATGTGCTGGGTTGATAGTGAGTGATGAGGAGTTTGTGAGGACAGGGTGATGCACACCGGACAGTGAGATGGGCCGGGTTCACAGTGAGGATGAGGAGAATTTGAGGACAGAACGATACACACCGGACAGTGAGATGGGTCGGGTTAACAGTGAGGGACAAGGAGATTGTGAGGACAGGGCGATACAGACTGGTCAGTGAGATGGGTGGGGTTCACAGTGAGGATGAGGAGATTGTGAGGGATGAAGAGATTGTGACGACAGGGTGCTACAGACTGGATAGTGAGATGGGTTGGGTTCACAGTGAAGAGCGAGGAGATTGTGAGGACAGGGCGATACAGATGGGACCGTGAGATGGATCAGGCTCACGGTGAGGATGAGGAGATTGTGAGGACAGGGTGATAAACACCGGACAGTGAGATGGGCCGGGTTCACAGTGAGGGATGAGGAGGTTGCGAGGATAGGATGATACACACCGGACAGTGAGATGGGCCGGGTTCACATTGAGGGACCAGGAGATTGTGAGGACAGGGTGATACACACCGGACAGTGAGATGGGCCTGGTTCACAGTGAGGATGACATTGTGAGGACAGGGTGATACACATCGGACAGTGAGATGGGTCGGGTTCACAGTAACGATGAGGAGGTTGTGAAGACAGGGCGATACACACAGGACAGTGAGTTGGGCCGGGTTCACAGTGAGGGACGAGTAGATTGTGAGGACAGGGTGATACAGACTGGACAGTGATATGGGTCAGGTTCACAGTCAGGGACGAGGAGACTGTGAGGACAGGGTGATCCACACCGGACAGTGAGATGAGCCGGGTTCACAGTGAGGGACGAGAAGATTGCGAGGACAGGGTGATACAGACTGGACAGTGGGATGGGCTGGGTTAACAGTGAGAATGAAGAGATTGTGAGGAAAGGCTGATACAGACTGGACAGTGAGATGGGCCGGGTTCACAGTGATGGACGAGAAGATTGTGAGGACAGGGCGATACACACCAGACAGTGCGATGTGCTGGGTTGATAGTGAGTGATGAGGAGATTGTGAGGACAGGGTGATGCACACCGGACAGTGAGATGAGCCGGGTTCACAGTGAGGGACAAGAAGATTGCGAGGACAGGGTGATACAGACTGGACAGTGGGATGGGCCGGGTTAACAGTGAAAATGAAGAGATTGTGAGGAAAGGGTGATACAGACTGGACAGTGGGATGGGCCGGGTTCACAGTGATGGACGAGAAGATTGTGAGGACAGGGCGATACAGACCGGACAGTGAGATGGGCCGGGTTCACAGTGAGGGACGAGCAGATTGTGAGGACTGGGTGACACAGACTGCACAGTGAGATGGGTCGGGTTCACAGTCAGGGACGAGGAGACTGTGAGGACAGGGTGATCCACACCGGACAGTGAGATGAGCCGGGTTCACTGTGAGGGACGAGAAGATTGCGAGGGCAGGGTGATACAGACTGGACAGTGGGATGGGCCGGGTTAACAGTGAGAATGAAGAGATTGTGAGGAAAGGGTGATACAGACTGAACAGTGAGATGGGCCGGGTTCACAGTGATGGACGAGAAGATTGTGAGGACAGGGCGATACACACCGGACAGTGAGATGTGCTGGGTTGATAGTGAGTGCTGAGGAGATTGTGAGGACAGGGTGTTGCACACCGGACAGTGAGATGGGCCGGGTTCACGGTGAAGATGAGGAGATTGTGAGGACAGGGTGATACACACCGGACAGTGAGAGCGATAAACACCGGTCGGGTTAACAGTGAGGGACAAGGAGATTGTGAGGACAGGGCGATACAGACTGGACAGAGAGATGGGCCGCGTTCTCAGGGAGGGACGGGGAGATTGTGAGGAGAGGGCGATACAGACTGGTCAGTGAGATGGGTGGGGTTCTCATTGAGGGATGAGGAGATTGTGAGGACAGGGCGATACAGACCGGACAGTGAGATGAGTAGGGTTCACAGTGAGGATGAGGAGATTGTGAGGGATGAAGGGATTGTGACGACAGGGTGATACAGACTGGACAGTGAGATGGCTCGGGTTCACAGTGAAGAGCGAGGAGATTGTGAGGACAGGGCGATACAGACTGGACAGTGAGATAGATCGGGTTCACGGTGAGGATGAGGAGATTGTGAGGACAGGGTGATACACACCGGACAGTGAGATGGATCGGGTGCACAGTGACGATGAGGACGTTGTGAAGACAGGGTGATACACACCGGACAGTGAGATGGGCCGGGTTCACAGTGAGGGATGAGGAGGTTGCGAGGACAGGGCGATACACACCGGATAGTGAGATGGGCCGGGTTCACAGTGCGGATGATGAGATTGTGAGGACAGGGTGATACAGACTGGACAGTGAGATGGGCTGCGTTCACAGCGAGGAACGAGGAGATTGTGAGGACAGGGTGATACACACCGGACAGAGAGATGGGCCGGGTTCACAGTGTTGATGAGGAGATTTTGAGGACAGAGCGATACACACTGGACAGTGAGATGGGCCGGGTTCACAGTGACGATGATGAGATTGTGAGGACAGGGCGTTACCCACCGGACAGTGTGATGGGTCGGGTTCACAGTGAGGAAGATGAGATTGTGAGGACAGGGTGATACACACCGGACAGTGAGATGGTCCGGGTTCTCAGTGAGGGACCAGGAGATTGTGAAGACAGGGTGATACAGTCTGGAAAGTGAGATGAGTCGTGTTCACAGTGAGGGACGAGGAGATTGTGAGGACAGGGTGATACAGACTGCACTGTGAGATGGGTCAGGTTCAAAATGCGGGACTGAGGAGCTAGTGAGGACAGGGCGATACAGACTGGATACTGAGATGGGTCGGGTTCACAGTGACGATGAGGAAATTGTGAGGACAGGGTGATACAGACTGGACAGTGAGATGGGCCGGGTTCACAGTGAGGGATGAGGAGGTTGCGAGGACAGGATGATACACACCGGACAGTGAGATGGGCCGGGTTCACATTGAGGGACCAGGAGATTGTGAGGACAGGGTGATACACACCGGACAGTGAGATGGGCCGGGTTCACAGTGAGGAGGACATTGTGAGGACAGGGTGATACACACCGGACAGTGAGATGGGCCGGGATCACAGTGAAGGACGAGGAGATTGTGAGGACAGGGCGATACACACCGGACAGTGAGATGGGTCGGGTTCACAGTAACGATGAGGAGGTTCTGAAGACAGGGTGATACACACTGGACAGTGAGATGGGCCGGGTTCACAGTGAGGGACGAGTAGATTGTGAGGACAGGGTGATACAGACTGGACAGTAATATGGGTCAGGTTCACAGTCAGGGACGAGGACATTGTGAGGACCGGGCGATACAGACTGGTCAGTGAGATGGGTGGGGTTCACAGTGAGAATGATGAAATTGTGCGGGCAGGGTGATACAGACTGGACGGTGAGATGGGTCGGGTTCACAGTGAGCGACGAGGAGATTGTGAGGACAGCGTGATACACACCGGACAGCGAGATGGTCCAGGTTCACAGTGACGATGATGAGATTGTGAGGACAGGGCGACACACACTGGACAGAGAGATGGGTCGGGTTAACAGTGAGGGACGAGGAGATTGTGAGGACAGGGTGATACGCACCGGACAGTGAGATGGGCGGGTTCACAGTGAGGGACGAGTAGATTGTGAGGACTGGGTGACACAGACTGGACAGTGAGGTGGGTCGGGTTCACCGTCAGGGACGAGGAGACTGTGAGGACAGGGTGATCCACACCAGACAGTGAGATGAGCCGGGTTCACAGTGAGGGACGAGAAGATTGCGAGGACAGGGTGATACAGACTGGACAGTGGGATGGGCCGGGTTAACAGTGAGAATGAAGAGATTGTGAGGAAAGGGTAATACAGACTGGACAGTGAGATGGGCCGGGTTCACAGTGATGGACGAGAAGATTGTGAGGACAGGGCGATACACACCGGACAGTGAGATGTGCTGGGTTGATAGTGAGTGATGAGGAGTTTGTGAGGACAGGGTGATGCACACCGGACAGTGAGATGGGCCGGGTTTACAGTGAGGATGAGGAGAATTTGAGGACAGAGCGATACACACCGGACAGTGAGATGGGTCGGGTTAACAGTGAGTGACAAGGAGATTGTGAGGACAGGGCGATACAGACTGGACAGAGAGATGGGCCGCGTTCTCAGGGTGGGACGAGGAGATTGTGAGGAGAGGGCGATACAGACTGGTCAGTGAGATGGGTGGGGTTCACAGTGAGGGATGAGGAGATTGTGAGGACAGGGCGATACACACCGGACAGTGAGATGTGCCGGGTTCACAGTGAAGTACGAGGAGATTGTGAGGAGAGGGCGACACAGACCGGACAGAGAGATGGGCCGCGTTCTCAGGGAGGGACGTGGAGATTGTGAGGATAGGGCAATACAGACTGGTCAGTGAGATGGGTGGGGTTCACAGTGAGGATGAGGAGATTGTGAGGGATGAAGAGATTGTGACGACAGGGTGCTACAGACTGGATAGTGAGATGGGTTGGGTTCACAGTGAAGAGCGAGGAGATTGTGAGGACAGGGCGATACAGATGGGACCGTGAGATGGATCAGGTTCACATTGAGGGACCAGGAGATTGTGAGGACAGGGTGAAAAACACCGGACAGTGAGATGGGCCTGGTTCACAGTGAGGATGACATTGTGAGGACAGGGTGATACACATCGGACAGTGAGATGGGTCGGGTTCACAGTAACGATGAGGAGGTTGTGAAGACAGGGCGATACACACTGGACAGTGAGATGGGCCGGGTTCACAGTGAGGGACGAGTAGATTGTGAGGACAGGGTGATACAGACTGGACAGTGATATGGGTCAGGTTCACAGTCAGGGATGAGGAGATTGTGAGGACCGGGCGATACAGACTGGTCAGTGAGATGGGTGGGGTTCACAGTGAGGATGAGGAGATTGTGAGGGATGAAGAGATTGTGACGACAGGGTGATACAGACTGGACAGTGAGATGGATTGGGTTCACAGTGAAGAGCGAGGAGATTGTGATGACAGGGTGATACAGACTGGACAGTGAGAATGGCTGGGTTCACAGTGAGAATGATGAAATTGTGCGGGCAGGGTGATACAGACTGGACGGTGAGATGGGTCGGGTTCACAGTGAGGGACGAGGAGATTGTGAGGACAGCGTGATACACACCGGACAGCGAGATGGTCCAGGTTCACAGTTACAACAATGAGATTGTGAGGACAGGGCGACACACACTGAACAGAGAGATGGGTCGGGTTAACAGTGAGGGACGAGGAGATTCTGAGGACAGGGTGATACGCACCGGACAGTGAGATGGGCCAGGTTCAAAGTGATGATGATGAGATTTTGAGGACAGGGCGATACACACCGGACAGTGAGATGGGTCGGGTTCACAGTGACGATGAGGAGGTTGTGAAGACAGGGTGATACACACCGGACAGTGAGATGGGCCGGGTTCACAGTGAGGGACGAGTAGATTGTGAGGACTGGGTGACACAGACTGGACAGTGAGATGGGTCGGGTTCACAGTCAGGGACGAGGAGACTGTGAGGACAGGGTGATCCACACCGGACAGTGAGCTGAGCCGGGTTCACAGTGAGGGACGAGAAGATTGCGAGGGCAGGGTGATACAGACTGGACAGTGGGATGGGCCGGGTTCACAGTCAGGGACGAGGAGACTGTGAGGACAGGGTGATCCACACCGGACAGTGAGATGAGCCGGGTTCACAGTAAGGGACGAGAAGATTGTGAGGACAGGGCGATACACACCGGACAGTGAGATGTGCTGGGTTGATAGTGAGTGATGAGGAGATTGTGAGGACAGAATGATGCACACCGGACAGTGAGATGGGCCGGGTTCACAGTGAGGATGAGGAGAATTTGAGGACAGAGGGATACACACCGGACAGTGAGATGGGTCGGGTTAACAGTGAGGGACAAGGAGATTGTGAGGACAGGGCGATACAGACTGGACAGAGAGATGGGCCGCGTTCTCAGGGAGAGACGAGGAGATTGTGAGGAGAGGGCGATACAGACTGGTCAGTGAGCTGGGTGGGGTTCACAATGAGGGATCAGGAGATTGTGAGGACAGGGCCATACAGACCGGACAGTGAGATGGGTCAGGTTCACACTGAGGATGAGGAGATTGTGAGGGATGAAGAGATTGTGACGACAGGGTGATACAGACTGGACAGTGAGATGGTTCGGGTTCACAGTGAAGAGCGAGGAGATTGTGAGGACAGGGCGATACAGACTGGACAGTGAGATAGATCGGGTTCACGGTGAGGATGAGGAGATTGTGAGGACAGGGTGATACACACCGGACAGTGAGATGGATCGGGTTCACAGTGACGATGAGGACGTTGTGAAGACAGGGTGATAGACACCGGACAGTGAGATGGGCTGGGTTCACAGTGAGGGATGAGGAGGTTGCGAGGACAGGGCGATACACACGGATAGTGAGCTGGGCCGGGTTCACAGTGCGGATGATGAGATTGTGAGGACAGGGTGATACAGACTGGACAGTGAGATGGGCTGCGTTCACAGCGAGGAACGAGGAGATTGTGAGGACAGGGTGATACACACCGGACAGTGAGATGGGCCGGGTTTACAGTGTTGATGAGGAGATTTTGAGGACAGAGCGATATACACCGGACAGTGAGATGGGCCGGGTTCACAGTGACGATGATGAGATTGTGAGGACAGGGCGTTACCCACCGGACAGTGTGATGGGTCGGGTTCCAAGTGAGGAAGATGAGATTGTGAGGACAGGGTGATACACACCGGACAGTGAGATGGTCCGGGTTCTCAGTGAGGGACCAGGAGATTGTGAAGACAGGGTGATACAGTCTGGACAGTGAGATGGGTCGGGTTCACAGTCAGGGACGAGGAGACTGTGAGGACAGGGTGATCCACACCGGACAGTGAGATGAGCCGGGTTCACAGTGAGGGACGAGAAGATTGCGAGGGCAGGGTGATACAGACTGAACAGTGGGATGGGCCGGGTTAACAGTGAGAATGAAGAGATTGTGAGGAAAGGGTGATACAGACTGGACAGTGAGATGGGCCGGGTTCACAGTGATGGACGAGAAGATTGTGAGGACAGGGCGATACACACCGGACAGTGAGATGTGCTGGGTTGATAGTGAGTGATGAGGAGATTGTGAGGACAGGGTGATGCACACCGGACAGTGAGATGGGCCGGGTTCACAGTGAGGATGAGGAGAATTTGAGGACAGAGCGATACACACCGGACAGTGAGATGGGTCGGGTTAACAGTGAGGGACAAGGCGATTGTGAGGACAGGGCGATACAGACTGGACAGAGAGATGGGCCGTGTTCTCAGGGAGGGACGAGGAGATTGTGAGGAGAGGGCGATACAGACTGGTCAGTGAGATGGGTGGGGTTCACAGTGAGGGATGAGGAGATTGTGAGGACAGGGCGATACAGACCGGACAGTGAGATGGGTCAGGTTCACACTGAGGATGAGGAGATTGTGAGGGATGAAGAGATTGTGACGACAGGGTGATACAGACTGGACAGTGAGACGGTTCGGGTTCACAGTGAAGAGCGAGGAGATTGTGAGGACAGGGCGATACAGACTGGACAGTGAGATAAATCGGGTTCACGGTGAGGATGAGGACGTTGTGAAGACAGGGTGATAGACACCGGACAGTGAGATGGGCTGGGTTCACAGTGAGGGATGAGGAGGTTGCGAGGACAGGGCGATACACACCAGATAGTGAGATGGGCTGCGTTCACAGCGAGGAACGAGGAGATTGTGAGGACAGGGTGATACACACCGGACAGTGAGATGGGCCGGGTTCACAGTGTTGATGAGGAGATTTTGAGGACAGAGCGATACACACCGGACAGTGAGATGGGCCGGGTTCACAGTGACGATGATGAGATTGTGAGGACAGGACGTTACCCACCGGACAGTGTGATGGGTCGGGTTCCAAGTGAGGAAGATCAGATTGTGAGGACAGGGTGATACACACCGGACAGTGAGATGGTCCGGGTTCTCAGTGAGGGACCAGGAGATTGTGAAGACAGGGTGATACAGTCTGGACAGTGAGATGAGTCGTGTTTACAGTGAGGGACGAGGAGATTGTGAGGACAGGGTGATACAGACTGCACAGTGAGATGGGTCAGGTTCAAAGTGCGGGACTGAGGAGCTAGTAAGGACAGGGCGATACAGACTGGATACTGAGATGGGTCGGGTTCACAGTGACGATGAGGAAATTGTGAGGACAGGGTGATACAGACTGGACAGTGAGATGAGCCGGGTTCACAGTGAGAATGATGAGATTGTGAGGACAGGGCGATACACACCGGACAGTGGGATGGGTTGGGTTCACAGTGACGATGAGGAGGTTGTGAAGACAGGGTGATCCACACTGGACAGTGAGATGGGGAGGGTTCACGGTGATGGACGAGCACATTGTGAGGACAGGGCGATACACACCGGACAGTGAGATGTGCCGGGTTCACAGTGATGTACGAGGAGATTGTGAGGACAGGGCGACACAGACTGGACAGAGAGATGGGCCGCGTTCTCAGGGAGGGACGTGGAGATTGTGAGGATAGGGCAATACAGACTGGTCAGTGAGATGGGTGGGGTTCACAGTGAGGATGAGGAGATTGTGAGGGAAGAAGAGATTGTGACGACAGGGTGCTACAGACTGGACAGTGAGATGGGTTGGGTTCACATTGAGGGACCAGGAGATTGTGAGGACAGGGTGATACACACCAGACAGTGAGATGGGCCGGGTTCACAGTGAGGATGAGGATATTGTGAGGACAGGGCGATACACACCGGGCAGTGAGATGGGCCGGATTCACAGTGACGATGATGAGATTGTGAGGACAGGGTGATACACACCGGACAGTGAGATGGGTCGGGTTCACAGTAACGATGAGGAGGTTGTGAAGACAGGGTGATACATACTGGACAGTGAGATGGGCCGGGTTCACAGTGAGTGACGAGTCGATTGTGAGGACAGGGTGATACAGACTGGACAGTGATATGGGTCAGGATCACAGTCAGGGACGTGGAGACTGTGAGGACCGGGCGATACAGACTGGTCAGTGAGATGAGTGGGGTTCACAGTGAGGATGAGGAGATTGTGAGGGATGAAGAGATTGTGATGACAGGGTGATACAGACTGGACAGTGAGATGGGTTGGGTTCACAGTGAAGAGCGAGGAGATTGTGATGACAGGGTGATACAGACTGGACAATGAGATGGGCCGGGTTCACAGTGAGAATGATGAAATTGTGCAGGCAGGGTGATACCGACTGGATGGTGAGATGGGTCGGGTTCACAGTGAGGGACGAGGAGATTGAGAGGACAGCGTGATACACACCGGAGAGCGAGATGGTCCAGGTTCACAGTGACGATGATGAGATTGTGAGGACAGGGCGATACACACCGGACAGTGAGATAGGTCGGGTTCACAGTGACGATGAGGAGGTTGTGAAGACAGGGTGATACACACCGGACAGTGAGATGGGCCGGGTTCACAGTGAGGGACGAGTAGATTGTGAGGACTGGGTGACACAGACTGGACAGTGAGATGGGTCGGGTTCACAGTCAGGGACGAGGAGACTGTGAGGACAGGGTGATCCACACCGGACAGTGAGATGGGCCGGGTTCACAATGAGGGACGGGAAGATTGTGAGGACAGGGTGATACAGACTGGACAGTGGGATGGGCCGGGTTAACAGTGAGAATTTAGAGATTGTGAGGACAGGGTGATACAGACTGGACAGTGAGATGGGCTGCGTTTACAGCGAGGAACGAGGAGATTGTGAGGACAGGGTGATACACACCGGACAGTAAGATGGGCCGGGTTCACAGTGTGGATGAGGAGATTTTGAGGACAGAGCGATACACACCGGACAGTGAGATGGGTCGGGTTCACGGTAACGATGAGTAGGTTCTGAAGACAGGGTGATACACACTGGACAGTGAGATGGGCCGGGTTCACAGTGAGGGACGAGTAGATTGTGAGGACAGGGTGATACAGACTGGACAGTGATATGGGTGAGTTTCACAGTCAGGGACGAGGACATTGTGAGGACCGGGCGATACAGACTGGTCAGTGAGATGGGTGGGGTTCACAGTGAGAATGATGAAATTGTGCGGGCAGGGTGATACAGACTGGACGGTGAGATGGGTTGGGTTCACAGTGAGGGACGAGGAGATTGTGATGACAGCGTGATACACACCGGACAGCGAGATGGTCCAGGTTCACAGTGACAATGATGAGATTGTGAGGACAGGGCGACACACACTGGACAGAGAGATGGGTCGGGTTAACAGTGAGGGACGAGGAGATTGTGAGGACAGGGTGATACGCACCGAACAGTGAGATGGGCCAGGTTCACAGTGATGATGATGAGATTGTGAGGACAGGGCGATACACAACGGACAGTGAGATGGGTCGGGTTCACAGTGACGATGAGGAGGTTGTGAAGACAGGGTGATACACACCGGACAGTGAGATGGGTCGGGTTAACAGTGAGGGACAAGGAGATTGTGAGGACAGGGTGATACAGACTGGACAGAGAGATGGGCCGCGTTCTCAGGGAGGGACGAGGAGATTGTGAGGAGAGGGCGATACAGACTGGTCAGTGAGATGGGTGGGGTTCACAGTGAAGGATGAGGAGATTGTGAGGACAGGGCGATACACACCGGACAGTGAGATGAGCCGGGTTCACAGTGAAGTACGAGGAGATTGTGAGGACAGGGCGACACAGACTGGACAGAGAGATGGGCCGCGTTCTCAGGGAGGGACGTGGAGATTGTGAGGATAGGGCAATACAGACTGGTCAGTGAGATGGGTGGGGATCACAGTGAGGGTGAGGAGATTGTGAGGGATGAAGAGATTGTGAAGACAGGGTGCTACAGACTGGATAGTGAGATGGGTTGGGTTCACAGTGAAGAGCGAGGAGATTGTGAGGACAGGGCGATACAGACGGGACCGTGAGATGGATCAGGTTCACAGTGAGGATGAGGAGATTGTGAGGACAGGGTGATAAACACCGGACAGTGAGATGGGCCGGGTTCACAGTGAGGGATGAGGAGGTTGCGAGGACAGGATGATACACACCGGACAGTGAGATGGGCCGGGTTCACATTGAGGGACCAGGAGATTGTGAGGACAGGGTGATACACACCGGACAGTGAGATGGGCCTGGTTCACAGTGAGGATGACATTGTGAGGACAGGGTGATACACACCGGACAGTGAGATGGGCCAGGATCACAGTGAGGGACGAGGAGATTGTGAGGACAGGGCGATACACATCGGACAGTGAGATGGGTCGGGTTCACAGTAACGATGAGGAGGTTGTGAAGACAGGGCGATACAGACTGGACAGAGAGATGGGCCGCGTTCTCAGGGAGGGACGAGGAGATTGTGAGGAGAGGGCGATACAGACTGGTCAGTGAGATGGGTGGGGTTCACAGTGAGGGATGAGGAGATTGTGAGGACAGGGCGATACACACCGGACAGTGAGATGAGCCGGGTTCACAGTGTAGTACGAGGAGATTGTGAGGACAGGGCGACACAGACTGGACAGAGAGATGGGCCGCGTTCTCAGGGAGGGACGTGGAGATTGTGAGGATAGGGCAATACAGACTGGTCAGTGAGATGGGTGGGGATAACAGTGAGGATGAGGAGATTGTGAGGGATGAAGAGATTGTGACGACAGGGTGCTACAGACTGGATAGTGAGATGGGTTGGGTTCACAGTGAGGGATGAGGAGGTTGCGAGGACAGGATGATACACACCGGACAGTGAGATGGGCCGGGTTCACATTGAGGGACCAGGAGATTGTGAGGACAGGGTGATACACACCGGACAGTGAGATGGGCCTGGTTCAGAGTGAGGATGACATTGTGAGGACAGGGTGATACACACCGGACAGTGAGATGGGCCAGGATCACAGTGAGGGACGAGGAGATTGTGAGGACAGGGCGATACACATCGGACAGTGAGATGGGTCGGGTTCACAGTAACGATGAGGAGGTTGTGAAGACAGGGCGATACACACTGGACAGTGAGATGGGCCGGGTTCACAGTGAGGGACGAGTAGATTGTGAGGACAGGGTGATACAGACTGGACAGTGATATGGGTCAGGTTCACAGTCAGGGACGAGGAGATTTTGAGGACCGGGCGATACAGACTGGTCAGTGAGATGGGTGGGGTTCACAATGAGAATGAGGAGATTGTGAGGGATGAAGAGATTGTGACGACAGGGTGATACAGACTGGACAGTGAGATGGGTTGGGTTCACAGTGAAGAGCGAGGAGATTGTGATGACAGGGTGATACACACCGGACAGCGAGATGGTCCAGGTTCACAGTGACAATTATGAGATTGTGAGGACAGGGCGACACACACTGAACAGAGAGATGGGTCGGGTTAACAGTGAGGGAGGAGGAGATTGTGAGGACAGGGTGATACGCACCAGACAGTGAGATGGGCCAGGTTCAAAGTGATGATGATGAGATTGTGAGGACAGGGCAATACACACCGGACAGTGAGATGGGCCGGGTTCACAGTGAGGGACGAGTAGATTGTGAGGACTGGGTGACACAGACTGGACAGTGAGATGGTTCAGGTTCACAGTCAGGGACGAGGAGACTGTGAGGACAGGGTGATCCACACCGGACAGTGAGATGAGCCGGGTTCGCAGTGAGGGACGAGAAGATTGCGAGGGCAGGGTGATACAGACTGGACAGTGGGATGGGCCGGGTTCACAGTCAGGGACGAGGAGACTGTGAGGACAGGGTGATCCACACCGGACAGTGAGATGAGCCGGGTTCACAGTGAGGGACGAGAAGATTGCGAGAGCAGGGTGATACAGACTGAACAGTGGGATGGGCCGGGTTAACAGTGAGAATGAAGAGATTGTGAGGAAAGGGTGATACAGACTGGACAGTGAGATGGGCCGGGTTCACAGTGATGGACGAGAAGATTGTGAGGACAGGGCGATACACACCGGACAGTGAGATGTGCTGGGTTGATAGTGAGTGATGAGGAGATTGTGAGGACAGGATGATGCACACCGGACAGTGAGATGGGCCGGGTTCACAGTGAGGATGAGGAGAATTTGAGGACAGAGGGATACACACCGGACAGTGAGATGGGTCGGGTTAACAGTGAGGGACAAGGAGATTGTGAGGACAGCGCGATACAGACTGGACAGAGAGATGGGCCGCGTTCTCAGGGAGGGACGAGGAGATTGTGAGGAGAGGGCGATACAGACTGGTCAGTGAGATGGGTGGGGTTCACAATGAGGGATGAGGAGATTGTGAGGACAGGGCGATACAGACCGGACAGTGAGATGGGTCAGGTTCACACTGAGGATGAGGAGATTGTGAGGGATGAAGAGATTGTGACGACAGGGTGATACAGACTGGACAGTGAGATGGTTCGGGTTCACAGTGAAGAGCGAGGAGATTGTGAGGACAGGGCGATACAGACTGGACAGAGAGATAGATCGGGTTCACGGTGAGGATGAGGAGATTGTGAGGACAGGGTGATACACACCGGACAGTGAGATGGATCGGGTTCACAGTGACGTTGAGGACGTTGTGAAGACAGGGTGATAGACACCGGACAGTGAGATGGGCTGGGTTCACAGTGAGGGATGAGGAGGTTGCGAGGACAGGGTGATACAGACTGGAAAGTGAGATGGGCTGCGTTCACAGCGAGGAACGAGGAGATTGTGAGGACAGGGTGATACACACCGGACAGTGAGATGGGCCGGGTTCACAGTGTTGATGAGGAGATTTTGAGGTCAGAGCGATACACACCGGACAGTGAGATGGGCCGGGTTCACAGTGACGATGATGAGATTGTGAGGACAGGGCGTTACCCACCGGACAGTGTGATGGGTCGGGTTCCAAGTGAGGAAGATGAGATTGTGAGGACAGGGTGATACACACTGGACAGTGAGATGGTCCGGGTTCTCAGTGAGGGACCAGGAGATTGTGAGGACAGCGCGATACACACCGGACAGTGAGGTGGGCCGGGTTCACAGTGAGGATGAGGAGATTGTGAAGACTGAAGTGATTGTGAGGAAAAGGTGATACACACCGGACAGTCAGATGGGTCGGGTTCACAGTGAGGGACGAGGAGATTTTGAGAACAGAGTGATACACACCGGACAATGAGATGTTTCAGGTTCACAGTGAGGATGATGAGATTGTGAGGACAGGGTGATACAGACCGGACAGTGAGATGGGTCGGGTTCACAGTGAGGGACGAGGAGATTGTGAGGACAGGGTGATACAGACTGGACAGTGAGATGGGCCGGGTTCACAGCGAGGGACGAGGAGATTGTGAGGACAGCGCGATACACACCGGACAGTGAGGTGGGCCGGGTTCACAGTGAGGATGAGGAGATTGTGAAGACTGAAGTGATTGTGAGGAAAAGGTGATACACACCGGACAGTGAGATGGGTCGGGTTCACAGTGAGGGACGAGGAGATTGTGAGGACAGGGCGATACAGACTGGACAGTGAGATGGGTCGGGATCACAGTGAGGATGAGGAGATTGTGAGGACAGGGTGATACAGAATGGACAGTGAGATGGGCCGGTTTCACGGTGAGGATGATGAGATTTTGAGGACAGGGTGATACAGACTGGTCAGTGAGATGGTCTGGGTTCACAGTGAGGGAGGAGGAGATTGTGAAGACAGGGTGATACACACCGGACAGTGAGATGGGCCGGGTTCACAGTGAGGATGAGGAGATTGTGAGGACAGGGTAATACACACTGGACAGTGAGATGGGTCGGGTTCACAGTGAGGGATGAGGAGATTGTGAGGACAGGGTGATACACACCGGACAGTGAGATCGGTCAGGTTCAAAGTGACGATGAGGAGGTTCTGAAGACTTGGTGATACACACCAGACAGTGAGATGGGCCGGGTTCACAGTGAGGGACGAGAAGATTGCGAGGACAGGGTGATACAGACTGGACAGTGAGATGGGCCGGGATAACAGCGAGGATGAGGAGATTGTGAGGACAGGGTGATCCACACCGGACAGTGAGATGGGTCAGGTTCACAGTGAGGATGATGAGATTGTGAGGAAAGCGTGATACAGACTGGACATTCAGATGAGTCGGGTTCTCAGTGAGGGATGAGGAGATTGTGAGGACAGGGCGATACAGGCTGCACAGTGAGATGTGTCAGGTTCACAGTGAGGGACTGAGGAGCTAGTGAGGATAGGGCGATACAGACTGGATACTGAGATGGGTCGGGTTCACAGTGACGATGAGGAAATTGTGAGGACAGGGTGATACAGACTGGACAGTGAGATGGGCTGGGTTCACAGTGAGAATGATGAAATTGTGCGGACAGGGTGATACAGACTGGACGGTGAGATGGGTCGGGTTCACAGTGAGGATGAGGAGATTGTGAGGACAGGGTGATACAGACTGGCAGTGAGCTGGGTGGTGTTCACAGTGAGGGACGAGGAGATTGTGAGGGATGAAGAGATTGTGAGAACAGGGTGATACACACCGGACAGTGAGATGGGTCGGGGTCACAGTGAGGGAGGAGGAGATTGTGAGGACAGGGTGATACAGACTGGACAGTGAGATGGGCCGGGTTCACAGTGAGGATGAGGAGATTGTGAGGGATGAAGAGATTGTGAGGACAGGGTAATACACACCAGGCAGTGAGATGGTTCAGGTTCACAGTGAGGGATGAGGAGATTGTGAGGACAGGGCGATACAGACTGCACAGTGAGATGGGTCAGGTTAAAAGTGAGGGACTGAGGAGCTAGTGAGGACAGGGCGATACAGACTGAATACTGAGATGGGTCGGGTTCACAGTGAGAATGATGAAATTGTGCAGACAGTGTGATACAGACTGGACGGTGAGATGGGTCGGGTTCACAGTGAGGGACGAGGAGATTGTGAGGACAGGGCGATACACACCGGACAGTGAGATGGGTTGGGTTCACAGTGGCGATCAGGGGGTTGTGAAGACAGGGTGATCCACACTGGACAGTGAGATGGGGAGGGTTCACAGTGATGGACGAGCACATTGTGAGGACAGGGCGACACAGACTGGACAGAGAGATGGGCCGCGTTCTCAGGGAGGGACGTGGAGATTGTGAGGATAGGGCAATACAGACTGGTCAGTGAGATGGGTGGGGTTCACAGTGAGGATGAGGAGATTGTGAGGGATGAAGAGATTGTGACGACAGGGTGCTACAGACTGGATAGTGAGATGGGTTGGGTTCACAGTGAAGAGCGAGGAGATTGTGAGGGCAGGGTGATACACACCGGACAGTGAAATGGACCAGGTTAACAGTGAGGGACGAGGAGAATGTGAGGACAGGGTGATACACAATGGACAGTGAAATGGGCCGGTTTCACAGTGAGGATGATCAGATTGTGAGGACAGGGTGATACACATCGGACAGTGAGATGGTTCAGGTTCACAGTGAGGATGATGAGATTGTGAGGACAGAGTGATACAGACCGGACAATGAGATGGGTCGGGTTCACAGTGAGGGATGAGGAGATTGTGAGGAAAGTGTGATACAGACCGGACAGTGAGATGCGTCAGGTGCACAGTGAGAGACGAGGAGATTGTGAGGACAGGGTGATACACACCGGACAGTGAAATGGGCCGGGTTCACAGTGAGGATGAGGAGATTGTGAGAGATGAAGAGATTGTGAGGATAAAGTGATAAACACCGGACAGTGAGGTGGGTCGGGTTCACAGTGATGGACGAGG
Organism: Mobula birostris; assembly: GCF_030028105.1. Lineage (NCBI taxonomy): Eukaryota > Metazoa > Chordata > Chondrichthyes > Myliobatiformes > Myliobatidae > Mobula > Mobula birostris. The sequence goes on from NW_027277800.1 coordinate 348,488, forward strand.
AGATTGTGAGGACAGGGCGATACAGACCGGACAGTGAGATGGGTCGGGTTCACAGTGAGGATGAGGAGATTATGAGGGATGAAAAGATTGTGAGGAAAGGGTGATACAGACTGGAAGGTGAGATGGGTCAGGTTCATAGTGAGGGACGAAGAGATTGTGAGGACAGGGTGATACTGACTGGACAGTGAGATGGGTCGGGTTCACAGTGAGGGACGAGGAGATTGTGAGGGTAGGGTGATACACACCGGACAGTGAGATGGGTCAGACTCACAGTGAGGGACGAGGAGATTGTGAGGACAGGGTGATACAGACTGGACAGTGAGATGGGTTGGGTTCACAGTGAGGGATGAGGAGATTGTGAGGACAGGGCGATACAGACTGCTCAGTGAGATGGGTCAGGTTCAAAGTGAGGGACTGAGGAGCTAGTGAGGACAGGGCAATACAGACTGAATACTAAGATGGGTCGGGTTCACAGTGAGAATGATGAAATTGTGCAGACAGTGTGATACAGACTGGACGGTGAGATGGGTCGGGTTCACAGCGAGGGACGAGGAGATTGTGAGGACAGGGCGATACACACCGGACAGTGAGATGGGTTGGGTTCACAGTGACGATCAGGAGGTTGTGAAGACAGGGTGATCCACACTGGACAGTGAGATGTGGAGGGTTCACAGTGATGGACAGCACATTGTGAGGACAGGGCGACACAGACTGGACAGAGAGATGGGCCGCGTTCTCAGGGAGGGACGTGGAGATTGTGAGGATAGGGCAATACAGACTGGTCAGTGAGATGGGTGGGGTTCACAGTGAGGATGAGGAGATTGTGAGGGATGAAGAGAATGTGATGACGGTGCTACAGACTGGATATTGAGATGGGTTGGGTTCACAGTGAAGAGCGAGGAGATTGTGAGGACAGGGCGATACAGACGGGACCGTGAGATGGATCAGGTTCACAGTGAGGATGAGGAGATTGTGAGGACAGGGTGATAAACACCGGACAGTGAGATGGGCCGGGTTCACAGTGAGGGATGAGGAGGTTGCGAGGACAGGATGATACACACCGGACAGTGAGATGGGCCTGGTTCACATTGAAGGACCAGGAGATTGTGAGGATATGGTGATACACACCGGACAGTGAGATGGGCCGGGTTCACAGTGAGGATGACATTGTGAGGACAGGGTGATACACACCGGACAGTGAGATGGGCCGGGTTCACAGTGAGGGACGAGTAGATTGTGAGGACAGGGTGATACAGACTGGACAGTGATATGGGTCAGGTTCACAGTCAGGGATGAGGAGATTGTGAGCACCGGGCGATACAGACTGGTCAGTCAGTGAGATGGGTGGTGTTCAGAGTGAAGAGCGAGGAGATTGTGATGACAGGGTGATACAGACTGGACAGTGAGATGGGCTGGGTTCACAGTGAGAATGATGAAATTGTGCGGGCAGGGTGATACAGACTGGACGGTGAGATGGGTCGGGTTCACAGTGAGGGACGAGGAGATTGTGAGGACAGGGTGAAAGGCACCGGACAGTGAGATGGTCCAGGTTGACAGTGATGATGATGAGATTGTGAGGACAGGGCGATACACACCGGACAGTGAGATGGGTCGGGTTCACAATGACGATGAGGAGGTTGTGAAGACAGGGTGATACACACCGGACAGTGAGATGGGCCGGGTTCACAATGAGGGACGAGTAGATTGTGAGGACTGGGTGACACAGACTGGACGGTGAGATGGGTCGGGTTCACAGTCAGGGACGAGCAGACTGTGAGGACAGGGTGATCCACACCGGACAGTGAGATGAGCCGGGTTCACAGTGAGGGACGAGAATATTGCGAGGACAGGGTGATACAGACTGGACAGTGGGATGGGCCGGGTTAACAATGAGAATGAAGAGATTGTGAGGAAAGGGTGATACAGACTGGACAGTGAGATGGGCCGGGTTCACAGTGATGGACGTGAAGATTGTGAGGACAGGGCGATACACACTGGACAGTGAGATGTGCTGGGTTGATAGTGAGTGATGAGGAGATTGTGAGGACAGGGTGATGCACACCGGACAGTGAGATGGGCCGGGTTCACAGTGAGGATGAGGAGAATTTGAGGACAGGGTGATCCACACCGGACAGTGAGATGAGCCGGGTTCACAGTGAGGGACGAGAAGATTGTGAGGACAGGGCGATACAGACTGGACAGAGAGATGGGCCGCGTTCTCAGGGAGGGACGAGGAGATTGTGAGGAGAGGGCGATACAGACTTGTCAGTGAGATGGGTGGGGTTCACAGTGTTTAATGAGGAGATTGTGAGGACAGGGCGATACAGACCGGACAGTGAGATGGGTAGGGTTCACAGTGAGGATGAGGAGATTGTGAGGGATGAAGAGATTGTGACGACAGGGTGATACAGACTGGACAGTGAGATAGATCGGGTTCACGGTGAGGATGAGGAGATTGTGAGGACAGGGTGATACACACCGGACAGTGAGATGGATCGGGTTCACAGTGACGATGAGGACGTTGTGAAGACAGGGTGATAAACACCGGACAGTAAGATGGGCCGGGTTCACAGTGAGGGATGAGGAGGTTGCGAGGACAGGATGATACACACCGGACAGTGAGATGGGCCGGGTTCACATTGAGGGACCAGGAGATTGTGAGGACAGGGTGATACACACCGGACAGTGAGATGGGCCGGGTTCACAGTGAGGGATGAGTAGATTGTGAGGACAGGGTGATACAGACTGGACAGTGATATGGGTCAGGTTCACAGTCAGGGACGAGGAGATTGTGAGGACCGGGCGATACAGACTGGTCAGTGAGATGGGCTGGGTTCACAGTGAGAATGATGAAATTGTGCGGGCAGGGTGATACAGACTGGACGGTGAGATGGGTCGGGTTCACAGTGAGGGACGAGGAGATTGTGAGGACAGCGTGATACACACCGGACAGCGAGATGGTCCAGTTTGACAGTGACAATGATGAGATTGTGAGGACAGGGCGTTACCCACCGGACAGTGTGATGAGTCGTGTTCACAGTGAGGGAAGAGGAGATTGTGAGGACAGGGTGATAAACACCGGACAGTGAGATGGGTCGGGTTCACAGTCAGGGACGAGGAGACTGTGAGGACAGGGTGATCCACACCGGACAGTGAGATGGGCCGGGTTCACAGTGAGGGACGAGAAGTTTGCGAGGACAGGGTGATACAGACAGGACAGTGGGATGGGCCGGGTTAACAGTGAGGGACAAGGAGATTGTGAGGACAGGGCGATACAGACTGGACAGTGAGATGGGCCGGGTTCACATTGAGGGACCAGGAGATTGTGAGGACAGGGTGAAAGGCACCGGACAGTGAGATGGGCCAGGTTCACAGTGATGATGATGAGATTGTGAGGACAGGGCGATACACACCGGACAGTGAGATGGGTCGGGTTCACAATGACGATGAGGAGGTTGTGAAGACAGGGTGATACACACCGGACAGTGAGATGGGCCGGGTTCACAATGAGGGACGAGTAGATTGTGAGGACTGGGTGACACAGACTGGACGGTGAGATGGGTCGGGTTCACAGTCAGGGACGAGGAGACTGTGAGGACAGGGTGATACAGACTGGACAGTGGGATGGGCCGGGTTAACAGTGAGAATGAAGAGATTGTGAGGAAAGGGTAATACAGACTGGACAGTGAGATGGGCCGGGTTCACAGTGATGGACGAGAAGATTGTGAGGACAGGGCGATACACACTGGACAGTGAGATGTGCTGGGTTGATAGTGAGTGATGAGGAGATTGTGAGGACAGGGTGATGCACACCGGACAGTGAGATTGGCCGGGTTCACAGTGAGGATGAGGAGAATTTGAGGACAGGTTGATCCACACCGGACAGTGAGATGAGCCGGGTTCACAGTGAGGGACGAGAGGATTGTGAGGACAGAGCGATACAGACTGGACAGAGAGATGGGCCGCGTTCTCAGGGAGGGACGAGGAGATTGTGAGGAGAGGGCGATACAGACTTGTCAGTGAGATGGGTGGGGTTCACAGTGAGGATGAGGAGATTGTGAGGGATGAAGAGATTGTGACGACAGGGTGATACAGACTGGACAGTGAGATGGTTCGGGTTCACAGTGAAGAGCGAGGAGATTGTGAGGACAGGGCGATACAGACTGGACAGTGAGATAGATCGGGTTTACGGTGAGGATGAGGAGATTGTGAGGACAGGGTGATACACACCGGACAGTGAGATGGATCGGGTTCACAGTGACGATGAGGACGTTGTGAAGACAGGGTGATACACACCGGACAGTGAGATGGGCCGGGTGCACAGTGAGGTATGAGGAGGTTGCGAGGACAGGGCGATACACACCGGATAGTGAGATGGGCCGGGTTCACAGTTCGGATGATGAGATTGTGAGGACAGGGTGATACAGACTGGACAGTGAGATGGGCTGCGTTCACAGCGAGGAACGAGGAGATTGTGAGGACAGGGTGATACACACCGGACAGTGAGATGGGCCGGGTTCACAGTGTTGATGAGGAGAGTTTGAGGACAGAGCGATACCCACCGGACAGTGTGATGGGTCGGGTTCACAGTGAGGAAGATGAGATTGTGAGGACAGGGTGATACACACCGGACAGTGAGATGGTCCGGGTTCTCAGTGAGGGTCCAGGAGATTGTGAAGACAGGGTGATACAGTCTGGACAGTGAGATGAGTCGTGTTCAAAGTGAGGGACGAGGAGATTGTGAGGACAGGGTGATACAGACTGCACAGTGAGATGAGTCAGGTTCAAAGTGCGGGACTGAGGAGCTAGTGAGGACAGGGCGATACAGACTGGATACTGAGATGGGTCGGGTTCACAGTGACGATGAGGAAATTGTGAGGAGAGGGTGATACAGACTGGACAGTGAGATGGGCCGGGTTCACAGTGAGAATGATGAAATTGTGCTGACAGTGTGATGCAGACTGGACGGTGAGATGGGTTGGGTTCACAGCGAGGGACGAGGAGATTGTGAGGACAGGGTGATATACACCGGACAGTGAGATGGGTTGGGTTCACAGTGACGATGAGGAGGTTGTGAAGACAGGGTGATCCACACTGGACAGTGAGATGGAGAGGGTTCACAGTGATGGACGAGCACATTGTGAGGACAGGGCGATACACAGCGGACAGTGAGATGTGCCGGGTTCACAGTGAGGTACGAGGAGATTGTGAGGACAGGGCGACACAGACTGGACAGAGAGATGGGCCGCGTTCTCAGGGAGTGACGTGGAGATTGTGACGACAGGGTGCTACAGACTGGACAGTGAGATGGGTTGGGTTCACAGTGAAGAGCGAGGAGATTGTGAGGACAGGGCGATACAGACGGGACCGTGAGATGGATCAGGTTCACGGTGAGGATGAGGAGATTGTGAGGACAGGGTGATAAACACCGGACAGTGAGATGGGCCGGGTTCACAGTGAGGGATGAGGAGGTTGCGAGGACAGGATGATACACACCGGACAGTCAGATGGGCCGGGTTCACATTGAGGGACCAGGAGATTGTGAGGACAGGATGATACACACCGGACAGTGAGATGGGCCAGGTTCACAGTGAGGATGAGGATATTGTGAGGACAGGGCGATACACACCGGGCAGTGAGATGGGCCGGATTCACAGTGACGATGATGAGATTGTGAGGACAGGGTGATACACACCGGACAGTGAGATGGGTCGGGTTAACTGTAACGATGAGGAGGTTGTGAAGACAGGGTGATACACACTGGACAGTGAGATGGGCCGGGTTCACAGTGAGGGACGTGGAGATTGTGAGGACCGGGCGATACAGACTGGTCAGTGAGATGGATGGGGTTCACAGTGAGGATGAGGAGATTGTGAGGGATGAAGAAATTGTGATGACAGGGTGATACAGACTGGACAGTGAGATGGGTTGGGTTCACAGTGAAGAGCGAGGAGATTGTGATGACAGGGTGATACACACCGGACAGCGAGATGGTCCAGGTTTACAGTGACGATGATGAGATTGTGAGGACAGGGCGACACACACTGGACAGTGAGATGGGCCGGGTTCACAGTGAGGGACGAGTAGATTGTGAGGACTGGGTGACACAGACTGGACAGTGAGATGGGCCGGGTTCACAGTGAGGGACGAGAAGATTGCGAGGACAGGGTGATACAGACAGGACAGTGGGATGGGCCGGGTTAACAGTGAGGGACAAGGAGATTGTGAGGACAGGGCGATACAGACTGGACAGAGAGATGGGCCGCGTTCTCAGGGAGGGACGAGGAGATTGTGAGGAGAGGGCGATACAGACAAGTCAGTGAGATGGGTGGGGTTCACACTGAGGGATGAGGAGATTGTGAGGACAGGGCGATACAGACCGGACAGTGAGATGGTTAGGGTTCACAGTGAGGATGAGGAGATTGTCAGGGTTGAAGAGATTGTGACGACAGGGCGATACACACTGGACAGTGAGATGGGCCGGGTTCACAGTGCGGATGATGAGATTGTGAGGACAGGGTGATACAGACTGGACAGTGAGATGGGTTGCGTTCTCAGCGAGGAACGAGGAGATTGTGAGGACAGGGTGATACACACCGGACAGTGAGATGGGCCGGATTCACAGTGAGGGACGAGGACATTCTGAGGACCGGGAGATACACACCGGACAGTCAGATGGGCTGGTTTCACAGTGAGGGACGAGGAGATAGGGAGGAGAGGGTGATACACACCGGACAGTGAAATGGGCCGGTTTCACAGTGAGGATGATCAGATTGTCAGGACAGGTTGATACACACCGGACAGTGAGGTGTTTCTGGTTCACAGTGAGGATGATGAGATTGTGAGGACAGGGTGATACAGACTGGACAGTGAGATGGGCCGGGTTCAGAGTGACGATGATGAGATTGTGAGGACAGGGCGTTACCCACCGGACAGTGTGATGGGTCGGGTTCACAGTGAGGAAGATGAGATTGTGAGGACAGGGTGATACACACCGGACAGTGAGATGGTCCGGGTTCTCAGTGAGGGACCAGGAGATTGTGAAGACAGGGTGATACAGTCTGGACAGTGAGATGAGTCGTGTTCACAGTGAGGGAAGAGGAGATTGTGAGGACAGGGTGATAAACACCGGACAGTGAGATGGGTCGGGTTCACAGTGAGGGATGAGGAGGTTGCGAGGACAGGATGATACACACCGGACAGTGAGATGGGCCGGGTTCACATTGAGGGACCAGGAGATTGTGAGGACAGGGTAATACACACCGGACAGTGAGATGGGCCGGATTCACAGTGACGATGATGAGATTGTGAGGACAGGGCGATACACACCGGACAGTGAGATGGGTCGGGTTCACAGTAACGATGAGGAGGTTGTGAAGACAGGGTGATACACACTGGACAGTGAGATGGGCCGGGTTCACAGTGAGGGACGAGTAGATTGTGAGGACAGGGCGATACACAGCGGACAGTGAGATGTGCCGGGTTCACAGTGAGGTACGAGGAGATTGTGAGGACAGGGCGACACAGACTGGACAGAGAGATGGGCCGCGTTCTCAGGGAGTGACGTGGAGATTGTGACGACAGGGTGCTACAGACTGGACAGTGAGATGGGTTGGGTTCACAGTGAAGAGCGAGGAGATTGTGAGGACAGGGCGATACAGACGGGACCGTGAGATGGATCAGGTTCACGGTGAGGATGAGGAGATTGTGAGGACAGGGTGATAAACACCGGACAGTGAGATGGGCCGGGTTCACAGTGAGGGATGAGGAGGTTGCGAGGACAGGATGATACACACCGGACAGTCAGATGGGCCGGGTTCACATTGAGGGACCAGGAGATTGTGAGGACAGGATGATACACACCAGACAGTGAGATGGGCCAGGTTCACAGTGAGGATGAGGATATTGTGAGGACAGGGCGACACACACCGGGCAGTGAGATGGGCCGGATTCACAGTGACGATGATGAGATTGTGAGGACAGGATGATACACACCGGACAGTGAGATGGGTCGGGTTAACTGTAACGATGAGGAGGTTGTGAAGACAGGGTGATACACACTGGACAGTGAGATGGGCCGGGTTCACAGTGAGGGACGTGGAGATTGTGAGGACCGGGCGATACAGACTGGTCAGTGAGATGGATGGGGTTCACAGTGAGGATGAGGAGATTGTGAGGGATGAAGAAATTGTGATGACAGGGTGATACAGACTGGACAGTGAGATGGGTTGGGTTCACAGTGAAGAGCGAGGAGATTGTGATGACAGGGTGATACACACCGGACAGCGAGATGGTCCAGGTTTACAGTGACGATGATGAGATTGTGAGGACAGGGCGACACACACTGGACAGTGAGATGGGCCGGGTTCACAGTGAGGGACGAGTAGATTGTGAGGACTGGGTGACACAGACTGGACAGTGAGATGGGTCGGGTTCACAGTCAGGGACGAGGAGACTGTGAGGACAGGGTGATCCACACCGGACAGTGAGATGGGCCGGGTTCACAGTGAGGGACGAGAAGATTGCGAGGACAGGGTGATACAGACAGGACAGTGGGATGGGCCGGGTTAACAGTGAGGGACAAGGAGATTGTGAGGACAGGGTGATAAACACCGGACAGTGAGATGGGTCGGGTTCACAGTGAGGGATGAGGAGGTTGCAAGGACAGGATGATACACACCGGACAGTGAGATGGGCGGGTTCACATTGAGGGACCAGGAGATTGTGAGGACAGGGTAATACACACCGGACAGTGAGATGGGCCGGATTCACAGTGACCATGATGAGATTGTGAGGACAGGGCGATACACACCGGACAGTGAGATGGGTCGCGTTCACAGTAACGATGAGGAGGTTGTGAAGACAGGGTGATACACACTGGACAGTGAGATGGGCCGGGTTCACAGTGAAGGACGAGTAGATTGTGAGGACAGGGCGATACACAGCGGACAGTGAGATGTGCCGGGTTCACAGTGAGGTACGAGGAGATTGTGAGGACAGGGCGACACAGACTGGACAGAGAGATGGGCCGCGTTCTCAGGGAGTGACGTGGAGATTGTGACGACAGGGTGCTACAGACTGGACAGTGAGATGGGTTGGGTTCACAGTGAAGAGCGAGGAGATTGTGAGGACAGGGCGATACAGACGGGACCGTGAGATGGATCAGGTTCACGGTGAGGATGAGGAGATTGTGAGGACAGGGTGATAAACACCGGACAGTGAGATGGGCCGGGTTCACAGTGAGGGATGAGGAGGTTGCGAGGACAGGATGATACACACCGGACAGTCAGATGGGCCGGGTTCACATTGAGGGACCAGGAGATTGTGAGGACAGGATGATACACACCGGACAGTGAGATGGGCCAGGTTCACAGTGAGGATGAGGATATTGTGAGGACAGGGCGATACACACCGGGCAGTGAGATCGGCCGGATTCACAGTGACGATGATGAGATTGTGAGGACAGGGTGATACACACCGGACAGTGAGATGGGTCGGGTTAACTGTAACGATGAGGAGGTTGTGAAGACAGGGTGATACACACTGGACAGTGAGATGGGCCGGGTTCACAGTGAGGGACGTGGAGATTGTGAGGACCGGGCGATACAGACTGGTCAGTGAGATGGATGGGGTTCACAGTGAGGATGAGGAGATTGTGAGGGATGAAGAAATTGTGATGACAGGGTGATACAGACTGGACAGTGAGATGGGTTGGGTTCACAGTGAAGAGCGAGGAGATTGTGATGACAGGGTGATACACACCGGACAGCGAGATGGTCCAGGTTTACAGTGACGATGATGAGATTGTGAGGACAGGGCGACACACACTGGACAGTGAGATGGGCCGGGTTCACAGTGAGGGACGAGTAGATTGTGAGGACTGGGTAACACAGACTGGACAGTGAGATGGGTCGGGTTCACAGTCAGGGACGAGGAGACTGTGAGGACAGGGTGATCCACACCGGACAGTGAGATGGGCCGGGTTCACAGTGAGGGACGAGAAGATTGCGAGGACAGGGTGATACAGACAGGACAGTGGGATGGGCCGGGTTAACAGTGAGGGACAAGGAGATTGTGAGGACAGGGCGATACAGACTGGACAGAGAGATGGGCCGCGTTCTCAGGGAGGGACGAGGAGATTGTGAGGAGAGGGCGATACAGACAAGTCAGTGAGATGGGTGGGGTTCACACTGAGGGATGAGGAGATTGTGAGGACAGGGCGATACAGACCGGACAGTGAGATGGTTAGGGTTCACAGTGAGGATGAGGAGATTGTCAGGGTTGAAGAGATTGTGACGACAGGGCGATACACACTGGACAGTGAGATGGGCCGGGTTCACAGTGAGGGACGTGGAGATTGTGAGGACCGGGCGATACAGACTGGTCAGTGAGATGGATGGGGTTCACAGTGAGGATGAGGAGATTGTGAGGGATGAAGAAATTGTGATGACAGGGTGATACAGACTGGACAGTGAGATGGGTTGGGTTCACAGTGAAGAGCGAGGAGATTGTGATGACAGGGTGATACACACCGGACAGCGAGATGGTCCAGGTTTACAGTGACGATGATGAGATTGTGAGGACAGGGCGACACACACTGGACAGTGAGATGGGCCGGGTTCACAGTGAGGGACGAGTAGATTGTGAGGACTGGGTGACACAGACTGGACAGTGAGATGGGTCGGGTTCACAGTCAGGGACGAGGAGACTGTGAGGACAGGGTGATCCACACCGGACAGTGAGATGGGCCGGGTTCACAGTGAGGGACGAGAAGATTGCGAGGACAGGGTGATACAGACAGGACAGTGGGATGGGCCGGGTTAACAGTGAGGGACAAGGAGATTGTGAGGACAGGGCGATACAGACTGGACAGAGAGATGGGCCGCGTTCTCAGGGAGGGACGAGGAGATTGTGAGGAGAGGGCGATACAGACAAGTCAGTGAGATGGGTGGGGTTCACACTGAGGGATGAGGAGATTGTGAGGACAGGGCGATACAGACCGGACAGTGAGATGGTTAGGGTTCACAGTGAGGATGAGGAGATTGTCAGGGTTGAAGAGATTGTGACGACAGGGCGATACACACTGGACAGTGAGATGGGCCGGGTTCACAGTGCGGATGATGAGATTGTGAGGACAGGGTGATACAGACTGGACAGTGAGATGGGTTGCGTTCTCAGCGAGGAACGAGGAGATTGTGAGGACAGGGTGATACACACCGGACAGTGAGATGGGCCGGATTCACAGTGAGGGACGAGGACATTCTGAGGACAGGGAGATACACACCGGACAGAGAGATGGGCCGGGTTCACAGTGACGGATGAGGAGATTGTGAGGACAGGGTGATACACACCGGACAGTCAGATGGGCTGGTTTCACAGTGAGGGACGAGGAGATAGGGAGGAGAGGGTGATACACACCGGACAGTGAAATGGGCCGGTTTCACAGTGAGGATGATCAGATTGTCAGGACAGGTTGATACACACCGGACAGTGAGGTGTTTCTGGTTCACAGTGAGGATGATGAGATTGTGAGGACAGGGTGATACAGACTGGACAGTGAGATGGGCCGGGTTCAGAGTGACGATGATGAGATTGTGAGGACAGGGCGTTACCCACCGGACAGTGTGATGGGTCGGGTTTAGAGTGAGGAAGATGAGATTGTGAGGACAGGGTGATACACACCGGACAGTGAGATGGTCCGGGTTCTCAGTGAGGGACCAGGAGATTGTGAAGACAGGGTGATACAGTCTGGACAGTGAGATGAGTCGTGTTCACAGTGAGGGATGAGGAGATTGTGAGGACAGGGTGATAAACACCGGACAGTGAGATGGGTCGGGTTCACAGTGAGGGATGAGGAGGTTGCGAGGACAGGATGATACACACCGGACAGTGGGATGGGCCGGGTTCACATTGAGGGACCAGGAGATTGTGAGGACAGGGTAATACACACCGGACAGTGAGATGGGCCGGATTCACAGTGACGATGATGAGATTGTGAGGACAGGGCGATACACACCGGACAGTGAGATGGGTCGGGTTCACAGTAACGATGAGGAGGTTGTGAAGACAGGGTGATACACACTGGACAGTGAGATGGGCCGGGTTCACAGTGAGGGACGAGTAGATTGTGAGGACAGGGTGATACAGACTGGACAGTGATATGGGTCAGGTTCACAGTCAGGGACGAGGAGATTGTGAGGACCGGGCGATACAGACTGGTCAGTGAGATGGGTGGGGTTCACAGTGATGATGAGGAGATTGTGAAGGATGAAGAGATTGTGACGACAGGGTGATACAGACTGGACAGCGAGATGGGTTGGGTTCACAGTGAAGAGCGAGGAGATTGTGATGTCAGGCTGATACAGACTGGACAGTGAAATGGGCCGGGTTCACAGTGAGGGACGAGTAGATTGTGAGGACTGGGTGACACAGACTGGACAGTGAGATGGGTCGAGTTCACCGTCAGGGACGAGGAGATTGTGAGTACAGGGTGATCCACACCGGACAGTGAGATGGGCCAGGTTCACAGTGAGGAACGAGAAGATTGCGAGGACAGGGTGATACAGACTGGACAGTGGGATGGGCCGGGTTAACAGTGAGAATGAAGAGATTGAGAGGAAAGGGTGATACAGACTGGACAGCGAGATGGGCCGGGTTCACAGTGATGGACGAGAAGATTGTGAGGACAGGGCGATACACACCGGACAGTGAGATGGTTCAGGTTCACAGTGAGGGATGAGGAGATTGTGAGGACAGGGTGATGCACACCGGACAGTGAGATGGGCCGGGTTCACAGTGAGGATGAGGAGACTGTGAGGACAGGGCAATACAGACTGGACAGCGAGATGGGCTGCGTTCTCAGGGAGGGACGAGGCGATTGTGAGGAGAGGGCGATACAGACTGGTCAGTGAGATGGGTGGGGTTCACAGTGAGGGATGAGGAGATTGTGAGGACAGGGTGATACAGACCGGACAGTGAGATGGGTAGGGTTCACAGTGAGGATGAGGAGATTGTCAGGGATGAAGAGATTGTGACGACAGGGTGATACAGACTGGACAGTGAGATGGGTCGGGTTCACAGTGAAGAGCGAGGAGATTGTCAGGACAGGGCGATACAGACTGGAAAGTGAGATAGATCGGGTTCACGGTGAGGATGAGGAGATTGTGAGGACAGGGTGATACACACCGGACAGTGAGATGGATCGGGTTCACAGTGACGATGAGGACGTTGTGAAGACAGGGTGATACACACCGGACAGTGAGATGGGCCGGGTTCACAGTGCGGATGATGAGATTGTGAGGACAGGGTGATACAGACTGGACAGTGAGATGGGCTGCGTTCACAGCGAGGAAAGAGGAGATTGTGAGGACAGGGCGATACACACCGGACAGTGAGATGGGCTGGTTTCACAGTGAGGATGATCAGATTGTCAGGACAGGGTGAAACACACCGGACAGTGAGGTGTTTCTGGTTCACAGTGAGGATGATGAGATTGTGAGGACAGGGTGATACAGACTGGACAGTGAGATGGGCCAGGTTCAGAGTGAGGGACGAGAAGATTGTGAGGACAGGGCAATACAGACTGGACAGTGAGTTGGGCCAGGTACACAGTGAGGGACGAGGAGATTGCGAGAACAGGGTGATACACACCAGACAGTGAGATGGGCCAGGTTCACAGTGACGATGATGAGATTGTGAGGACAGGGCGATACAGACTGGACAGTGAGATGGGCCGGGTTTACCGTGATGGATGAGAAGATTGTGAGGACAGTGCGATACACAACGGACAGGGAGATGTGCCGGGTCGATAGTGAGGGATGAGGAGATTGTGAGTACAGGGTGATGCACACCGGACAGTGAGATGGGCCGGGTTCACAGTGAGGATGAGGAGATTGTGAGGACAGAGCGATACAGACTGGACAGTGAGATGGTTCGGGTTCACAGTGAAGAGCGAGGAGATTGTGAGGGCAGGGCGATACAGACTGGATAGTGAGATGGATCGGGTTCACAGTGACGATCAGGAGGGTGTGAAGACAAGGTGATACACACCGGAGAGTGACATGAGCTGAGTTCACAGTGAGGACAAGGCAATTGTGAGGACAGGGTGATACAGACTGGACAGTGAGATGGATCGGGTTCACAGTGAGGGACGAGGAGATTGTGAGTACAGCGCGATACACACTGGACAGTGAGATGAGTGGGGTTCACAGTAACGATGAGGAGATTGTGAAGACAGGATGATACACACCGGACAGTGAGTTGGGCCGGGTTCACAGTGAGGGACGAGTATATTGTGAGGACAGGATGATACAGACTGGACAGTGAGATGGGCTGCGTTCACAATGAGGATGAGGAGATTGTGAGGGATGAAGAGATTGGGAGGACAAGGTAATACACACCAGACAGTGAGATGGGTCGGGTTCACAGTGAGGGAGGTGGATGTTGTGAGGACAGGGCGATACAGACCGGACAGTGAGATGGGTTAGATTCCCAGTGAGGATGAGCAGATTGTGAGCGATGAAGAGATTGTGAGGACAGGGCGATACAGACAGGACAGTGAGATGGATCGGGTTCACGGTGAGGATGAAGAGATTGTGAGGACAGGGTGATACACACCGGACAGTGAGATGGGCCGGGTTCACAGTGTGGGACGAGAAGATTCTGAGGACATCGTGATACAGACTAGACAGTGAGATAGGCCGGGTTCACAGTGAGTATGAGGAGATTGTGAGGGCAGGGTGATACAGACTGGACAGTGAGATGGGTGGGGCTCACAGTGAGGGACGAGAAATTTGTGAGAACAGGGTGATACACTCCAGACTGTGAGATTAGCCCGGTTCACAGTGAGGATGATAAGATTGTGAGGACAGGCTAATACACACCGGACAGTGAGATGGGCCGGGTTCACAGTGAGGATGAGGAGATTGTGAGTGATGAAGAGATTGTGAGGACAGGGTGATACAGACTGGACAGTGAGATGGGTCGGGTTCACAGTGAGGGACGAGGAGATTGTAAGGACTGTGTGATACAGACTGGACAGTGAGATGGGTCAGGTTTACAGTGAGGGACAAGGAGATTGTGAGGACAGGGTGATACAGACTGGACAGTGAGATGGGCTGGGTTCACAGTGAGGGAGGAGGAGATTGTGAAGACAGGGTAATACACTCCGGACATTGAGATGGGTCAGTTTCAGAGTGATGGACGAGGTGATTGTGAGGACAGGGTGATACACATCGGACTGTGAGATGTGTCGGGTTTACAGTGAGGGACGAGGAGATTGCGAGGACAGGGTGATGCACACCGGACAGTGAGATGGGCCGGGTTCACAGTGAGGGATGAGGAGATTGTGAGGACAGGGTGATACACACCGGACAATGAGGTGGGTCGGGATCACAGTGTTGGACGAGGAGATTGTGAGGACAGGGTGATACAGACTGGACAGTCAGATGGGTCAGGTTCACAGTGAGGGACGAGGAGATTGTGAGGACAGGGTGATACACACCGGACAGCGAGATGGGTCGGGTTCACAGTGAGGGACGAGGAGATTGTGAGGACAGGGTGATACAAATTGGACAGTGAGATGGGTCGGGTTCAAAGTGACGATGAGGCTGGTGTGAAGACAAGGTGATACACACCGGAGAGTGACATGAGCCGCGTTCACAGTGAAGGACGTGGAGATTGTGAGGACAGGGTGATACAGACTGGACAGTCATTAGGGTCAGGTTCACAGTGAGGGACGAGGAGATTGTGAGGACAGTGTGATGGGCCGGGTTAACAGTGAGGGATGAGGAGATTGTGAGGATAGGGTGATACACACCGGAGAGTGACATGACCCGCGTTCACAGTGAAGGACGAGGAGATTGTGAGGACAGGGTGATACAGACTGGACAGTCATTAGGGTCAGGTTCACAGTGAGGGACGAGGAGATTGTGAGGACAGTGTGATACACACCGGACAGTGAGATGGGTCGGGTTCACAGTGAGGGACGAGGAGATTGTGAGGACAGGGTGATACAGACCGGACAGTGAGATGGGCCGGGTTCACAGTGAGGGACGAGGAGATTGTGAGGACAGCGCGATACACACCGGACAGTGAGGTGGGCCGGGTTCACAATGAGGATGAGGAGATTGTGAAGACTGAAGTGATTGTGAGGAAAAGGTGATACACACCGGACAGTCAGATGGGTCGGGTTCACAGTGAGGGACGAGGAGATTTTGAGAACGGAGTGATACACACCGGACAATGAGATGTTTCAGGTTCACAGTGAGGATGATGAGATTGTGAGGACAGGGTGATACAGACCGGACAGTGAGATGGGTCGGGTTCACAGTGAGGGATGAGGAGATTGTGAGGAAAGAGTGATACACACCGGACAGTGAGATACGTCAGGTGCACAGTGAGAGACGAGGAGATTGTGAGGACAGGGTGATATACACCGGACAGTGAAATGGGCGGGGTTCACAGTGAAGATGAGGAGATTGTGAGAGGTGAAGAGATTGTGAGGACAAAGTGATAAACACCGGACAGTGAGATGGGTCGGGTTCACAGTGAGGGACGAGGAGATTGTGAGGACAGGGCGATACAGACTGGACAGTGAGATGGGTCAGGATCACAGTGAGGATGAGGAGATTGTGAGGACAGGGTGATACAGAATGGACAGTGAGATGGGCCGGCTTCACGGTGAGGATGATGAGATTTTGAGGACAGGGTGATACAGACTGGTCAGTGAGATGGGCTGGGTTCACAGTGAGGGAGGAGGAGATTGCGAAGACAGGGTGATACACACCGGACAGTGAGATGGGCCGGGTTCACAGTGAGGATGAGGAGATTGTGAGGACAGGGTAATACACACTGGACAGTGAGATGGGTCGGGTTCACAGTGAGGGAGGAGGAGATTGTGAGGACAGGGCGATACAGACTGGACAGTGAGATGGATCGGGTTCACGGTGAGGATGAGGAGATTGTGAGGACAGGGTGATACACACCGGACAGTGAGATCGGTCAGGTTCAAAGTGACGATGAGGAGGTTCTGAAGACTGGGTGATACACACCAGACAGTGAGATGGGCCGGGTTCACAGTGAGGGACGAGAAGATTGCGAGGACAGGGTGATACAGACTGGACAGTGAGATGGGCCGGGATAACAGTGAGGATGAGGAGATTGTGAGGACAGGGTGATCCACACCGGACAGTGAGATGGGTCAGGTTCACAGTGAGGATGATGAGATTGTGAGGAAAGCGTGATACAGACTGGACATTCAGATGAGTCGGGTTCTCAGTGAGGGATGAGGAGATTGTGAGGACAGGGCGATACAGACTGCACAGTGAGATGTGTCAGGTTCACAGTGAGGGACTGAGGAGCTAGTGAGGATAGGGCGATACAGACTGGATACTGAGATGGGTCGGGTTCACAGTGACGATGAGGAAATTGTGAGGACAGGGTGATACAGACTGGACAGTGAGATGGGCTGGGTTCACAGTGAGAATGATGAAATTGTGCGGACAGGGTGATACAGACTGGACGGTGAGATGGGTCGGGTTCACAGTGAGGATGAGGAGATTGTGAGGACAGGGTGATACAGACTGGCAGTGAGATGGGTGGTGTTCACAGTGAGGGACGAGGAGATTGTGAGGGATGAAGAGATTGTGAGAACAGGGTGATACACACCGGACAGTGAGATGGGTCGGGGTCACAGTGAGGGAGGAGGAGATTGTGAGGACAGGGTGATACAGACTGGACAGTGAGATGGGTCGGGTTCACAGTGAGGAACGAGAAGATTGTGAGGACAGGGTGATACAGACTGGACAGTGAGATGGGCCGGGTTCACAGTGAGGATGAGGAGATTGTGAGGGATGAAGAGATTGTGAGGACAGGGTAATAAACACCAGACAGTGAGATGGTTCAGGTTCACAGAGAGGGAGGAGGAGATTGTGAGGACAGGGCGATACAGACCGGACAGTGAGATGGGTTGGGTTCCCAGTGAGGATGAGAAGATTCTGAACGATGAAGAGATTGTGAGGACAGGGCGATACAAATTGGACAGTGAGATGGATCGGGTTCACGGTGAGGATGAGGAGATTGTGAGGACAGGGTGATACACACCGGACAGTGAGATGGGTCAGGTTCAAAGTGACGATGAGGAGGTTGTGAAGACAGGGTGATACACATCGGACTGTTAGATGGGCCGAGTTCACAGTGAGGATGAGGAGATTGTGAGGACAGGGTGATACAGACTAGACAGTGAGATGGGTGGTGTTCACAGTAAGGGACGAAGAGATTGTGAGGACAGGGTGATACAGACTGGACAGTGAGATGGATCGGGTTCACGGTGAGGATGAGGAGATTGTGAGGACAGGGTAATACACACCGGACAGTGAGATGGGTCAGGTTCAAAGTGACGATGAGGAGGTTGTGAAGACAGGGTGATACACACCGGACAATGAGATGGGCCGGGTTCACAGTGAGGGACGAGAAGATTGTGAGGACAGGGTGATACAGACTGGACAGTGAGATGGGTGGGGTTCACAGTGAGGGACAAGGAGATTGTGAGGAAAGGGCGATTCAGACTGGACAGTGAGATGGATCAGGTTCACGGTGAGGATGAGGAGATTTTGAGGACAGGGTGATACAGACTGGTCAGTGAGATGGGCTGGGTTCACAGTGAGGGAGGTGGAGATTGTGAAGACAGGGTGATACACACCAGACAGTGAGATGTGTCGGGTTCACAGTGAGGGACGAGGAGATTGCGAGGACAGGGTGATGCACACCGGACAGTGAGATGGGCCGGGTTCACAGTGAGGATGAGGAGATTGTGAGGACAGGGTAATACACACTGGACAGTGAGATGGGTCGGGTTCACAGTGAGGGAGGAGGAGATTGTGAGGACAGGGCGATACAGACTGGACAGTGAGATGGATCGGGTTCACGGTGAGGATGAGGAGATTGTGAGGACAGGGTGATACACACCGGACAGTGAGATGGGTCAGGTTCAAAGTGACGATGAGGAGGTTGTGAAGACAGGGTGATACACACCGGACAATGAGATGGGCCGGGTTCACAGTGAGGGACGAGAAGATTGTGAGGACAGGGTGATACAGACTGGACAGTGAGATGGGTGGGGTTCACAGTGAGGGACGAGGAGATTGTGAGGAAAGGGCGATTCAGACTGGATAGTGAGATGGATCGGGTTCACGGTGAGGATGAGGAGATTGTGAGGACAGGGTGATACACACCGGACAATCAGATGTTTCAGGTTCACAGTGAGGATGATGAGATTGTGAGGACAGGGTGATACAGACCGGACAGTGAGATGGGTCGGGTTCACAGTGAGGGATGAGGAGATTGTGAGGAAAGAGTGATACACACCGGACAGTGAGATACGTCAGGTGCACAGTGAGAGACGAGGAGATTGTGAGGACAGGGTGATATACACCGGACAGTGAAATGGGCCGGGTTCACAGTGAAGATGAGGAGATTGTGAGAGATGAAGAGATTGTGAGGACAAAGTGATAAACACCGGACAGTGAGATGGGTCGGGTTCACAGTGAGGGACGAGGAGATTGTGAGGACAGGGCGATACAGACTGGACAGTGAGATGGGTCAGGATCACAGTAAGGGACGAAGAGATTGTGAGGACAGGGTGATACAGACTGGACAGTGAGATGGGCCGGGTTCACAGTGAGGATGAGGAGATTGTGAGGACAGGGTAATACACACTGGACAGTGAGATGGGTCGGGTTCACAGTGAGGGAGGAGGAGATTGTGAGGACAGGGCGATACAGACTGGACAGTGAGATGGATCGGGTTCACGGTGAGGATGAGGAGATTGTGAGGACAGGGTGATACACACCGGACAGTGAGATGGGTCAGGTTCAAAGTGACGATGAGGAGGTTGTGAAGACAGGGTGATACACACCGGACAATGAGATGGGCCGGGTTCACAGTGAGGGACGAGAAGATTGTGAGGACAGGGTGATACAGACTGGACAGTGAGATGGGTGGGGTTCACAGTGAGGGACGAGGAGATTGTGAGGAAAGGGCGATTCAGACTGGACAGTGAGAAGGATCGGGTTCACGGTGAGGATGAGGAGATTGTGAGGACAGGGTGATACACACTGTACAGTACGATGGGCCGGGTTCACAGTGAGGATGAGGAGATTGTGAGGAATGAAGAGATTCTGAGGATAGGGTGATACAGACTGAACAGTGAGATGGATCGGGTTCACAGTGACGATGAGGAGGTTCTGAAGACAGGGTGATACACACCGGACAGTGAGATGGGCCGGGTTCACAGTGAGGGACGAGGAGATAGGGAGGAGAAGGTGATACACACCGGACAGTCAGATGTGTCGGGTTCACAGTGAGGGACGAGGAGATTTTGAGAACAGGGTGATACACACCGGACAGTGAGATGGTTCAGGTTCACAGTGAGGATGATGAGATTGTGAGGACACTGTGATACAGACCGGACAGTGAGATGGGTCGGGTTCACAGTGAGGGATGAGGAGATTGTGAGGAAAGAGTGATACAGACCGGACAGTGAGATGGGTCGGGTTCACAGTGAGGGATGAGGAGATTGTGAGGAAAGAATGATACACACCGCACAGTGAGATACGTCAGGTGCACAGTGAGGGACGAGGAGATTGTGCGGACAGGGCAATACAGACCGGACAGTGAGATGGGTCGGGTTCACAGTGAGGATGAGGAGACTGTGAGGGATGAAAAGATTGTGAGGACAGGGCGATACAGACTGGACAGTGAGATGGGTCAGGTTCACAGTGAGGTACGAGGAGATTGTGAGGACAGGGTGATACAGACTGGAAAGTGAGATGGGCCGGGTTCACAGTGAGGATGAGGAAATTGTGAGGACAGGGTGATACAGACTGGACAGTGAGTCGGGCCGGTTTCACAGTGAGGGACGAGAAGATTGTGAGGATCGGGCGATACAGACTGGACAGTGAGTGTGGCCAGGTTCACAGTGAGGTACGAGGAGATTGAGACAACAGGGTGATACACACCGAACAGTGAGATGGGCCGGCTTCACAGTGAGGGAGGAGGAGATTGTGAGGACAGGGTGATACACACCGCACAATGAGATGGGTCGGGATCACAGTGTTGGACGAGGAGATTGTGAGGACAGGGCGATACAGACTGGACAGTGAGATGGGTCAGGTTCACAGTGATGGACGAGGTGATTGTGAGGACAGGGTGATACACACGGGACAGTGAGATGTGTCGGGTTCACAGTGAGGGACGAGGAGATTGCGAGGACAGGGTGATGCACACCGGACAGTGAGATGGGCCGGGTTCACTGTGAGGATGAGGAGATTGTGAGGGATGAAGAGATTGTGAGGACAGGGTAATACACACCGGACAGTGAGATGGGTCGGGTTCACAGTGAGGGAGGAGGAGATTGTGAGGACAGGGCGATTTCGACTGGACAGTGAGATGGGTTGGATTCCCAGTGAGGATGAGGAGATTGTGAGCGATGAAGAGATTGTGAGGACAGGGCGATACAGACTGGACAGTGCGATGGATCGGGTTCACGGTGAGGATGAGGAGATTGTGTGGACAGGGTGATACACACCGGACAGTGAGATGGGTCAGGTTCACAGTGAGGGACGAGAAGATTGTGAGGACAGGGTGATACAGACTGGACAGTGAGATTGGTGGGGTTCACAGTGAGGGACGAGGAGATTGTGAGGACAGGGCGATTCAGACTGGACAGTGAGATGGATCGGGTTCACGGTGAGGATGAGGAGATGGGGAGGAGAGGGTGATACACCCCGGACAGTCAGATGCGTTGGGTTCACAGTGAGGGATGAGGAGATTTTGAGAACAGGGTGATACACACCGGACTGTGAAATGGGCTAGGTTCACAGTGAGGGTCGAGGAGAATGTGAGGGCAGGGTGATACTCACCGGACAGTGAAATGGTTCAGGTTCACAGTGAGGATGATGAGATTGTGAGGACAGGGTGATACAGACCGGACAGTGAGATGGGTCGGGTTCACAGTGAGGGATGAGGAGATTGTGAGGAAAGAGTGATACACACCAGACAGTGAGATGCATCAGGTGCACAGTAAGAGACGAGGAGATTGTGAGGACAGGGTGATACACACCGGTCAGTGAAATGGGCCGGGTTCACAGTGAGGATGAGGAGATTGTGAGAGATGAAGAGATTGTGAGGACAAAGTGATAAACACCGGACAGTGAGATGGGTCGGGTTCACAGTGAGGGACGAGGAGATTGTGAGGACAGGGCGATACACACCGGACAATGAGATGGGTCGGGATCACAGTGTTGGACGAGGAGATTGTGAGGAATCAAGTGATTGTGAGGACAGGGTGATACAGACTGGACAGTGAGATGGGGCGGGTTCACAGTGAGGGACGAGGAGATTGTGAGGACAGGGTGATACAGACTGCACAGTGAGATGGGTCGGGTTCACAGTGACGATGAGGAGGGTGTGAAGACAGGGTGATACACACCGGAGAGTGACATGAGCCGAGTTCACTGTGAGGACGAGGCAATTGTCAGGACAGGGCGATACAGACTGGACAGTGAGATGGGTCAGGTTCACAGTGAGAATGAGGAGATTGTGAGGACAGGGTGATACAGTCTGGACAGTGAGATGGGCCGGTTTCACAGTGAGGGACGAGAAGATTGTGAGGCCAGGGCGATACACGCCGGACATTGAGATCGGCCGGTTTCAATGTGAGGATGATGAGATTGTGAGGACAAGGTGATACAGACTGGACAGTGAGATGAGCCGGGTTCACAGTGAGGATGATGAGATTGTGAGGACAGGGTAATACCCTCCGGACAGTGAGATGTGTCACGTTCACAGTGATGGACGAGGAGATTGTGAGGACAGGGTGATACACACCGGACAGTGAGATGGGTCGGGTTCACAGTGAGGGCGAGGAGATTGAGAGGACAGGGTGATGCACACCGGAGAGTGAGTTGGGCCGGGTTGACAGTGAGGGATGAGAAGATTGTGAGGACAGTGTGATACAGACTGGACAGTGAGATGGGTCACGTTCACAGTGAGGATGAGGAGATTGAGAGGACAGGTTAATACAGACTGGACAGTGAGATGGGCCGGTTTCACAGTGAGGGACGAGAAGTTTGAGAGGTCAGGGCGATACACACCGGATAGTGAGATGGGCCGGTTTCACGGTGAGGATGATGAGATTGTGAGGACAGGATGATACAGACTGGACAGTGAGATGGGCTGCGTTCACAGTGAGGGACGAGGAGATTGAGAGGACAGGTTGATACACAGGTTGATGACAGTGAGATGGGCCGGGTTCACAGTGAGGATGAGGAGATTGTGAGGGATGAAGAGATTGTGAGGACAGGGTAATACACACCGGACTGTGAGATGGGTCGGGTTCACAGTGAGGGAGGAGGAGATTGTGAGGACAGGGCGATACAGACTAGACAGTGAGATGGATCGGGATCACAGTGACGACGAGGCAATTGTGAGGACAGAGCGATACAGACTGGACAGTGAGATGGATCGGGTTCACGCTAAGTGACGAGGAGATTGTGAGGACAGGGCGATACACACCGGACAGTGAGATGAGTCGGGTTCACAGTAACAATGAGGAGGTTGAGAGGACAGGGTGATACACACCGGACAGTGAGATGGGCCTGCTTCACAGTGAGGGACGAGAGGATTGTGAGGACAGGGTGATACAGACTGGACAGTGAGATGGGCCGGGTTCACAGTGAGGATGATGAGATTGTGAGGACAGGGTGATACAGACTAGACAGTGAGATGGGTCAGGTTCACAGTGATGGACGAGGAGATTGTGAGGACAGGGTGATACACACCGGACAGTGAGATGAGTCGGGTTCACAGTGACGATGAGGAGGTTCTGAAGACTGGGTGATACACACCAGACAGTGAGATGGGCCGGGTTCACAGTGAGGGACGAGAAGATTGCGAGGACAGGGTGATACAGACTGGACAGTGAGATGGGCCGGGATAACAGTGAGGATGAGGAGATTGTGAGGACAGGGTGATCCACACCGGACAGTGAGATGGGTCAGGTTCACAGTGAGGATGATGAGATTGTGAGGAAAGCGTGATACAGACTGGACATTCAGATGAGTCGGGTTCTCAGTGAGGGATGAGGAGATTGTGAGGACAGGGGCGATACAGACTGCACAGTGAGATGTGTCAGGTTCACAGTGAGGGACTGAGGAGCTAGTGAGGATAGGGCGATACAGACTGGATACTGAGATGGGTCGGGTTCACAGTGACGATGAGGAAATTGTGAGGACAGGGTGATACAGACTGGACAGTGAGATGGGCTGGGTTCACAGTGAGAATGATGAAATTGTGCGGACAGGGTGATACAGACTGGACGGTGAGATGGGTCGGGTTCACAGTGAGGATGAGGAGATTGTGAGGGATGAAGAGATTGTGAGAACAGGGTGATACATACCGGACAGTGAGATGGATCGGGGTCACAGTGAGGGAGGAGGAGATTGTGAGGACAGGGTGATACAGACTGGACAGTGAGATGAGCCAGGTTCACAGTGAGGGAGGAGGAGATTGTGAGGACAGGGTGATACAGACTGGACAGTGAGATTAGTTGGGTTCACAGTGACGATGAGGAGGGTGTGAAGACAGGGTGATACTCTCCGGACAGTGACATGGGATGGGTTCACAGTGAGGGATGAGGTGATTGTGAGGACAGGGTGATACACACCGGATAATGAGATGGGACAGGATCACAGTGTTGGACGATGAGATTGTGAGGACAGGGCGATACAGACTGGACAGTGAGATGGGTCAGGTTCACAGTGAGGGACGAGGAGATTGTGAGGACAGGGTGATACAGACTGGACAGTGAGATGGGCCGGGTTCACGTGAGGATGAGGAGATTGTGAGGGATGAAGAGATTGTGAGGACAGGGTAATACACACCAGACAGTGAGATGGTTCGGGTTCACAGAGAGGGAGGAGGAGATTGTGAGGACAGGGCGATACAGACCGGACAGTGAGATGGGTTGGGTTCCCAGTGAGGATGAGGAGATTCTGAACGATGAAGAGATTGTGAGGACAGGGCGATACAGATTGGACAGTGAGATGGATCGGGTTCACGGTGAGGATGAAGAGATTGTGAGGACAGGGTGATACACACCGGACAGTGAGATGGGTCAGGTTCAAAGTGACGATGAGGAGGTTGTGAAGACAGGGTGATACACATCGGACAGTTAGATGGGCCGAGTTCACAGTGAGGGACGAAGAGATTGTGAGGACAGGGAGATACATTCCAGACTGTGAGATGAGCCGGGTTCATAGTGAGGATGATAAGATTGTGAGGACAGGGCGATACAGACCGGACGGTGAGATGGGCCGGGTTCACAGTGAGGATGAGGAGATTGTGAGGGATGAAGAGATTGTGAGAACAGGGTGATACACACCGGACAGTGAGATGGGTCGGGGTCACAGTGAGGGAGGAGGAGATTGTGAGGACAGGGCGATACACACCAGACAGTGAGATGAGCCAGGTTCACAGTGAAAATGATGAGATTGTGAGAACAGGGTGATACACACCGGACAGTGAGATGGGTCGGGGTCACAGTGAGGGAGGAGGAGATTGTGAGGAGAGGGTGATACACACCGGACAGTGAGATGGGCGGGGTTCACAGTGAGGGACGAGGACATTGTGAGGACAGGGTGATACACACTGGACAGTGAAATGGGCCCGTTTCACAGTGTGGATGATCAGATTGTGAGGACAGAGTGATACAAACCGGACAGTGAGATGGTTCAGGTTCACAGCGAGGATGATGAGATTCTGAGGACAGGGTGATACAGACTGGACAGTGAGATGGGACGGGTTCAAAGTGAGGGATGAGGAGATTGTGAGAGATGAAGAGATTGTGAGGAGAGGGTGATACACACCGGACAGTAAGATGGGTCGGGTTCACAGTGAGGGACTAGGAGATTGTGAGAGATGAAAAGATTGTGAGGAAAGGTTGATACAGACTGGAAAGTTAGATGGGTCGGGTTCACAGTCACGGACGTGGAGCTTGTGAGGACAGGGTGATACACACCGGACGGTGAGATTAGTTGGGTTCACAGTGAGGGAGGAGGAGATTGTGAGGACAGGGCGATACAGACTGGACAGTGAGATGGGTCAGGTTCACAGTGAGGGACGAGGAGATTGTGAGGACAGGGTGATACAGACTGGACAGTGAGATGGGTGGGGTTCACAGTGAGGGACAAGGAGATTGTGAGGACAGGGAGATACACACCGGACAGTGAGATGGGTCGGGTTCACAGTGAGGGACGATGAGATTGTGAGGACAGGGTTATACAGACT